>NC_137036.1:12012509-12125009 GCF_032717465.1 Coenobita brevimanus
TATAAGGTGCATGGTGAGATGTGCTACGGTGGGGGGCTGGACGCTCTGAGTATCATCACCAAGAAGCTCAACATCATCACCTCCATTACCTTCGACTACGAGATGGTCTGGTTGGACAAGGTAAATGGCACATGGAGGGGACTGCTCAGCCACCTGATATACGGGGGGCAGCACCTCATGATAAACTCCTACAAGATGACCGAAGCAGGGTACACGGACTTTGACACCACGTTTCCCCACTGGGAGGGAGGCTACACTTTCCTGATCCGCAACCCCCCACCCCTAGCCAGCTGGAGAAATGTGCTGTACCCGTTCTCCAGGGTGGTGTGGGCGGTGCTGTTCGCCACCACACTCACACTTTCCATCTCCATCGCCATCGTTGTCAACCGCATCAGCAACGTCAAGGATCCTGTCAACGTTGCCCTCAAGGTGACTCCCTCTCTTGCCTGTCTTCTTGGCCTTGTGTTCCAGTTGTTTTGGAGATTTCGTGAAACATTTTCCTTAGTGACTTATTCTTTTGTTGTAGGATATATTGATTCCAAAACAAGAGGGTGGTAAGGTGTAATTAAATATGCTAAACAAAACACTAACGAAAATGTTTTCAAAGTCTTCTGTGCCACTTGGAAGACATCCATTAATCTTTAAGCTGGCATAAACAGACGCCATGTTCCTGAAAAGGTGTGTGAGAGAGAGAGAGAGAGAGAGAGAGAGAGAGAGAGAGAGAGAGAGAGAGAGAGAGAGAGAGAGAGAGAGAGAGAGAGGCCTTCATGTGGTAGTATGATACGACAGTTTTTTTCGTGGTAGGGTATTCAAGCAATCCTTTAACACCCTATCTCCCGAAAGGAGAATGGTGGACCGCAGGGGAAGGGCAACTTAATCCTGCAGTCCACCAGCTTTACTTTGAGATGAGCCAGGGACAACAACATGGATCAAATAAAGATGGGTAATATAATAGACAGTCTCTGATTCTTCCACAACAACGAGTCTCTCCTGCATTGCGTAAAACTCCTTGGCGATAAATTTTTCTGTTAAGAATAGAGTCAAAAACTTGAGACACAGGATGTTAAAGCAATTGGACGATAGTTAGAGGGCAGGGAATGGTCACCCTTCTTTGGGACTGGCTGAATGAGAGGAAAATTCCAGCCGGAAGGAAAGGTACAAGTTGATAAACAAAGGCGAAAGAGTTTACCTATGCAGGGTGTAAGCACAGAAGCAGTTCTTGAGAACAACAGGAGGGACCCCATCAGGCCCATTTGCCTTGTTAGTATTTAGGCCAGTGATGGCAGAAAATACATCAGCTGAAGAAATTTTGATGTCAGCCATGAGGAAGTCAGAGGAGGGAAGTGATGGAGGAAAAGCACTGGAATCGTCTAAGGTGGAATTGGAGGAGAAAGTCTGAGCGATGAGATCTGTTTTATCAATAGAGGAAATAGTTACAGAGCCATCAGAGTAGAAAAGAGGAGGGAAGGATGATGAGGTAAAGTTGTTAGAAAGGTTTTTGGCAAGGTGCCAGAAGGACCGGGAAGAATTTGAGTTGGAGAGTTGAGAGCATTTAGTACAGATGAAATTATTTGTAGCAAAGAACAGACATAGCATGATTCCGGGCAGAAACAGAAAAAAGATGAGACTCAGGGGTGGTTTGGCTCTGATACCTTTTATACGCCCTCTCTTTGCTGTGGACAGGATTAGAACAAGCGTGTTTAAACCAAGGCTTTTGTGCATTAGTCAAGGGATATGAGAATGGAATGTATGCTTCCGTGCCTGAGAGAAGAACCGTAATGAGAAAGGCACACTCAGGTGGCTCCCGACCATGGAAGCAATAATCATTCCAGGGAAAATTAAAGAAGTACTGCCTGGGGGCCTCCCAGTCAGCAGCTCCAAAGTGTCACAATCGACATTTCTTTGGAGGGTCCACAGGCCGTACTGAAGCAGTAGAACAGGTTTAGGTAATTAGGTTGTGATGAGCCCAAAGGAGAGGAAAGGTTAATGGCATAAGCAGAAGGATTAGTTATAAGGAAGAAGTCAAGTATGTTAGAACTCTCTCCAAGGCGGTCAGGGATACGGGTAGGGTGCTGTACAAGCTGCTCTAGGTCATTAAGGACAGAAAAGATGTAGGCTTGTTCACCAGGTGGATCAGTGAAAGAAGAGGAGAGCCAAAGGTGGTGGTGAACATTGGAATTTCCTAGAATGGAGATATCAGAGAAAGGAGAAATGGACAGAATATGTTCCATTGTAGAAGTAAGATAGTCCAAGAATTTTTGATAGTCAGTAGAATTAGGGGATAAGTAAACAACACAGATATATTTAGTCAGAGAATGACAGGAAAGCCGAAGCCAGAGAGTAGAGAATTCAGAAGAATCATGAACACAAGAGCAAGATAAGTCATTGCATACATATACACAACATCCATGAGGATACAGAGAAGAGTTTGTTATCAGTTTCCTCAAACAGCTGGAGAAGAGAAGTCGAGGTTTAGAGGAGAAGAGGTGGTGCTCAACAGAAAGTTAGAGGAAAGGCCACGAATGTTGCGGAAATGAAGAAGTGAGTCAGACAGTGGTTCCAGGCAGCTCGTTGAGTCGTCACCGGGAGAGGGGTGGATGGTGGGGGCATTTATGGTCCCCTCCCCTGGGGACTCGAAGGCTTGGTTATTAGACGCCAATTTTTTTTTTTTTTTTTTTTTTTTGAAAAGGAAGTGTAGTGTGTACTGTGCATGTAGTTTGATGTTGACAAAGAAACTTGTATTGGAGAGCATGCTGGCCTACTCTTTGTGTTGCTGAGACACTGAAAAAGTTCAGCAAAGGGGGATGGTCGGGACCTAGTCCCGAGGGCTGATGAAACGGGAGCTCCAGCTCTCCCTGTCATCAGCTTTCCATCCACCTTGGGAGTACTGCCCTGCTCGACTGGTGCAATAGTCTACTCCCCTAGAAGGTCGTTAATGAGAGAAGGAAGAGAGTTGGTAATCGGACAGAGTGATGATGGTGATAACTCTTTTATCTCTTGGCACTAATACTCCTTCATGTAAGCCTCGTGCAGCTGCAACACTCAAGCCTCTGTTTCTTATCAAGGCCTTCATTGCACCAGCTACTTTTCTTCCTTGTGTCACTCTATTTTCAACTTCTTTTGCACATTTTCTTCTCTTTTCTATCACTGTACCCAGGTATTTGAACTCTCTCACCAATTCCAGTCTCTCTCCATTCACTGTAACATCGCACTGGGAGTCACCTTCTCTCTCAATAACCATCACTTTACTCTTTTATAATAATAATAATAATAATAATAATAATAATAATAATAATAGTAATAATACTGCTGCACCAGGTAGCATCAGGTCTGGTGGGTCAGAGCATGAACGACGGGGAACTAAGGATTGGTTGGGTTCATGTGTTCCTCATCGTATGGTGGTTCGCCGTGGACATCCTGGCTGCCGGCTACATGAGCAACCTAGTGGCCGTCCTCACCCTGCCAGTCACGCCCTCACGCATCGAGACAGTCAAGGACCTCGCTGCTTCCAACATCATGTAAGGCCTTCACTGCAGTTACGAGTATTGATCTAATTTGTTTGAACCTATGCATCACTAGGACACCCATGTGCATTATACCAGCAATATAAATGACACTTTCACGGTGAAGGGCTACTGCTGTGGTGCAAAATTTCATGTTCCTCGCTAAATAACGATAGTGTTGTCGCCCTTGGGGGCTGCATCTCTCTTTGGGGTCAGTCCTCCAGGGTCTCGCCCTGTCAAAAATGTGGGCAGGGTAACAGTCTGCCGGTATGCAAAACTTTGTGTTCCTAAGTCAAAATTATGACTGTGCATAACGGCTTTGATTACACCCCCCCCTTCCGTGTGGGAGGCCCTTGGAGAGTCCACCCTGCATAGAACGTGGTCAGTGTGAACATCTACCAGTATTCACAAATTTCTCCAAGGTTAAAAGGTAGGGCCATGTATGATGACAGGCTGACACCCCCAGAGGCCGCCCCCTTCCACTGTGCTAAAATTTGCATTCCTTGATTTAAAAAAAAAAAAAAAAAACCTATGGCCCTGTCCAGTGGCTTTGGCTTGAACCCCTGAGGTCGTATCCCCCGAGGGGAGTCCCCCCATGGGGGTGAAACGTGGTGGGCCCATGCACGAAGTCTAACCCGAGTAGAGGTCTACCACTGTGCATTTTTTTCTAACAACTCCCTCCTAAGGCCCGGACCCCAGTATTCAAAACTGTACCATGACTCAGTGAGTGAGTGACACAAGTAGGAACAATCACGATATTTTGTTGCCCCAGTGGGTGTAACAAAAATAGTTAATATTATTATAGAATTGTTATTCTATATTCTTTTTATCCAAAAAAAGAAGATCCAAAGCCTGGGTGAGCTAAAAAAAGATAATTATTGCACTTGTAACTAAAGACTGCCCCAGGGGGGGGGGTGAAAGAACACTTCCCCAGTATCCCTGTTTGTCCTGAGAGGCGACCACAAAGGGCCGTTTTATCTCCAGTCTTTCTTTCCTTACTATCTTCTCCTCTTCTGTCCTACCTCACTTCTTGATACTCCCGTGTTTCTTCCGTCCTTTTATTCCCCCTCTACTCCTACAGTGCCTTGGCTTCGTGCTAATCTTCAGTATTCTTTCCTTGTAACTAAAAACTAAAGTATTGATTGCATTTATAGAATGTGGAATGGTAAATGTGTGTTTCACCATCCACTAATCTGATGTAATCTCAGCCATAGGATATTGTACACTTACGAAGCAAATTGTTTCTTGTAGCTAAGGATATCATTTACTGTGGCTGGTGGTAACAATACTACCAAATGGATGCCTGATGTATAGCAGGTTATTGCACTCCAACCAGATGTGGACTTACACATAGGGTTGGTTGGGGTTTATTACGCCCATAATACTGCTTAGGATACAAACATACATGCTTTTATATATACTTATATACGTATATTTATTTACATATTTATTTTTAAAATAATTTTGTGTGTGTATGTGTGTGTGTGTGTGTGTGTGTGTGTGTGTGTGTGTATGTGTGTGTGTGAGAGAGAGAGAGATAGATAGATAGATAGATAGAGAGAGACAGACAGACAGACAGACAGACAGACAGACAGACAGACAGACAGAAAGCATTCCAGTAACACCCAGACGTTCGCACAGTAACTCCCTGCACTACCCCTGTCTTCCTCAGTCCTGCCACAGGAGACAACAAAGACTTCCTGGCACAAGCCCTCAGGACCAGCACCAACCCCACCCTGGCCACGCTGGGCAGAAAGTTGCACCTGGAGGCCATCATCAACGTGTCAGACCCCTTCAGGAAGGCAATAAACATGATGCTGGCCGGCACCCACGCCATCATCAACATCAACCACTACCTGGACGCCATGCAGGGCCTTGAAAACCTCACCCGAAGTACCTATATCATGAAGGAAAATGTGAGGCAGTGGGCACCCTATTTACCTTTACTTATTAGGCTTTATTGCACCTCTTTTTATATTTTTTGTTTTTTTTATTTTGCATATTAAAACTTAGTGCTCTCTTTCATTTTCTGTCATTATTCACGAATCTCTCTCTCTCTCTCTCTCTCTCTCTCTCTTTTTTTTTTTAGCTTTTATTTTGCGTATTTCAGCTTCGTGTTCTTGCTTATCATTATCTTTAACGCAATTTGTTCTTACTCCTTTGTGCCGCACCGTTTTCTCAGCTTATTATTTTGCGCATTGCAACTAGTATTCTCTTTTATTTTTTCATCGGTAATTTTGCCCCTTTTTTCGCACATAGTTTTTTGGTTTTATTTTGCACATTTCAAGTTAATTTTCCTGTTTATCATTTTCCTTTATTTCATTCTTCCTCTTTTTTTTTATCTGTCTTTATTTATTTATTTATTTTTTTAGCTGTTTGTCATGTTGCAAGTTGGTGTTCGTCTCTGTTATTCTCTTTCTATCTATCTATTGCCAGACGCCTTAATCCCGTAAGGGGTGGCCACAAACAAATCGCCTTCATGTCGCCCTGTCCCCCGCCATTTCGCTGCCCTGCTCCCAGCTCACACCCCCCTCTCTCATATACCTCTCCACTCCATCTCATCCTCGGCCTCCCCCTCCCTCTCCCCTCCTCCACCTTACTCACATACACTGTCCTCGTTAATTTCTCGCTCTCCGTATTTTCATGCGTCATTTTTATTGTTATTGTGTAATTATTATTATTTATCATAATAATAATAATAATAATAATAATAATAACAATAATTATTATTATTATTTATTATTATAATTATTATTATTATTATTATTATTATTATTTTATTATCATTATTATTATTATTATTATTATTATTTTATCATTATTATTATTATTATTATTATTATTCTTTGCTTAGCAGGCTTCTAGCTCTTCTTCCGTAAATTTTAACTTTACATTTCACATCTTCGAATTCTCTTTTATTATCTTCATGTTATTTGTACCGTATTTTGTAAAGCTTCCCCGGCATGCTACAGGAGTACCTTGTCTTTTTTTTTTTTTTTGTATATACATACATACAAGGACTGAAGACTCCACCACCACCACCACCACCACAACCATCATCATCATCATCATCATCATCACACTCCTATTTCCCACATACAGACCTTGGGTAATTGAGGGGCATAATAGGCTATTCTGTGCGACCCTCCACTGCGTTTAATATCAGTGTATCGGCCAGACCAGCAAGACCTATCCAGCAGCACCTTCAGTAAGGGGTCCGTGTGGCGCCCCTCCTAAGGCCACACACCTGTTGAGTTCTTGTGATGTGGACGGCTAAGTCGGCGTTACCTGTGTCCAGCCCACTGTGTTAAACTAGATACTTTGTTATGCAACTGATTACCATAAAAAGACACTACAAAGCAACAACAACAACAACATCAATAACAGTAACACTAATAATAATAATAATAATAATAATAATAATAATAATAATAATAATCTAATAATAATAATAATAATAATAATAATAATAATAAAAATAATAATAATAATAACAATAATAATAATAATAATAATAATAATAATAATGGGAAAATAATAGTGATAGTAGAAATAATAATAATAATTATTATTATTATAATAATAATAATAATATCAATACTATTTAAAAAAGTAATAATAGCAATGCTAACAATAATGAAAAAATAATAATAGTGTGTACTTTTACTACTGTTACTACCACTACTCCTACTAATAACCACAACACCGTAAAATTCTCCAAGGACAATTCTGATGAAAAACCTCCCACGGCCACTGCCTAGCCCTGTATCCCAACCAGAAGCCGAGCTGTAAAGGACCTTTGAGGTCACGGTGACTGATCTGGTGCAGGTCACCTTAGGTCATCACAGTCTATAAGTCCACCAAGTCTGGTGGCTCTGGCTTTAATCCTTCACCTTGAGGTCACGGTGACTGATCTGGTGCAGGTCACCTTAGGTCATCACAGTCTTTAAGTCCACCAAGTCTGGTGGCTCTGGCTTTAATCCTTCATGGAAAACTAAGTGACATCCGGAATATTCGGAAAATCCTCAGTTTATGACCTCAGCCGATGTGAAGAATAATCCACCGATTGCAGGCATACTCCTTTCCCCACTGCATCCGCCGTAAGGCTACGTTGTAGTAACATTTCGGTTTCGTAGCTTGATTGGTTCCTGAGATAGCATGGCTGTGTTCCGGATACTATCCGTAGATCGAGGTGACGGATTACCACCATATTTGGCCAGAAGAAGACAGCTGTCCTAATAAGTTGACCAGGTTTGAAGGCTCTAGGCCAAATAGACTTTGAAATATCGCAGTTTTAAGATAAGTAATGATAATCGTAACTAGAACACAATAAAACTGTTCAAGGACTGTTGGACAGCCATTGCGTACTAGAAGCCGAGCTATAGAGGGACCTTGAGACCAAGGTCATTGATCTTGTGCATGTCACCTTAGATCATCACAGTCTATAAGTCCATCAAAGGTCATTGATCTTGTGCCTGTCACCTTAGGTCATCACAGTCTATAGGGCCACCATGTTTGGTGGCTCCAGCTTCAATCCCTCATGGAAAATTAGGTGACATCCAGAATTTCCAGCAAAGTTCCATTTTTTTACCCAAGGCGATCCCAGAAAATAATCACCTGACTGGAACCATACTCCTTTCTGCACTGCGTCCGCCTTAAGCCAATGTTGTAGTAAATATCAGCTTCCTAGCTTAAGCAGTTCTTGAGACAGCGTGGCTAGCTTACTCCTCTGTGTTCCGGATAATATCCATAGATCGAGTTCACGGATTGCCACCATATTTGGCCAAAAGAAGCGGAGAGTTTTCCGACTAAGTTGACCAAGTTTGAAAGCTCTAGTCTAACGAGCCTTTGAAATATTGCAATTAAAAAAAAAATAGGATTTATAATAATACTGACAACAATAATAATACTTCCCACAGGGATGTGGTAAATTTTAAGATCAAGAAGAACAATGAGAAGGACGCAGTGATACAGGATAGACGCCAGTACCTGCGAGTGAGCTGTGTCCGCAACACACAACAATTAGGAAAGTTAGGGACAAACGCGGCGAAATACATGGACCACACTGTATACATTGCCTGAGGGTAGTAGTAGTGGTAGTAGTAGTGTCAGCGGTAGTCGTTGCATCCCTTGGTACATATGAAACATGAACGTGGTAGACTGCAGGTTGAAGTTCTTATCCTGCAGTCACCAACATCCTTTCGGGGGATAGGGAGGGAGTTGAGGGACGTTTGTATAACCAGGCAGTGGTGTCGCCCAGCAATATAGGTGCCACCACGTGAAGGCGTAAACTCTCTAGCATCATGTCGGCTGTAAAGGGCAGAATCTGGAGGCTGGAAAATTACCGACACCTTCTACAACTTACCTCACAAGCAGTCTGGTGGCAAGTACGGCAAAGGTGGAAGGAAATGTACGATACCTGCGAATCTCTTTTTCTTTTTATTCATAACTCAGGGAAATCTAGAAGCTTTGGTGTACAGTAGATATCCCTGGCCCATGTGACGTGAGTAAATGGATTAGAAGGAAAAGATGATTATGATGAGGATGATGATGGTGATGATAATGATGACTGATCAATGATAATAATGACTGATGACGATGATGACTGATTATTGATGATGATAATAACAGCGATGATAATAATGACTGATGATGATGATTGATGAATAATAATGATGACTGACGGTGAAGATGATGACAGTAAGATGATAATGCTGCTGCTGATGATGATGACGATGATGATGATAATGATGATGATGTCAACCCAACGCTTCTATAATTTATCTGATATTTACGCTACTGTGGTCTGATCCGCAGTTAGGGACAGTATAGGAAAACACAAAGAACAAAGTAGAAGGTATTAAAGACATACGAGACACTATAAAGCCCTGCATCTATGGACGAATATTAAACATCTATAAACGGCCAGGGTCAAGTCAAAAGTCAGTACAAACAATATATTAAAGGAAGCCCTGAGTTTGTACACATCTATAATAAACAAAAGGATTTATGTAGGAAGTTAGCTACATGATAAGATACATGAAAGTGTGGGCTTCCTGTATGCTAAATAAAATAGTCCAGAATTGGCTTAAAAATTATGTAAGAACGAATGTCTAAGTGAAAAGGTAAAAACGAAAGTACAGTTGAAGTAAGTTATTATGGATCCTGGTTGGCAGAGAGTCACGACACTGTACTGGGTCGGAGAGAGACTCGAAGGTACAGCTTGAATTCTCTCTCTCTCTCTCTCTCTCTCTCTCTCTCTCTCTCTCTCTCTCTCTCTCTCTCTCTCTCTCTCAAGTTTCAGGCTACACAGAACCCATCTCCAGAGTGTTTTTTTTTTTTTTTTTTTCTGTGTATTCCGGAACGTTAGGCAAAATACAGAATTCAGGCTCAATCCTGTCTCTCTCTCTACCTCTCAAAATATCTCACTTGTCACAATGGATCATCTTAGAGAGAGAGAGAGAGAGAGAGAGAGAGAGAGAGAGAGTACAGTTATTATGGTCCGTGGTTCAGATCTACAGTGGTTATCTGCCCTGGTACCTGCCCAAACACACTGCCTACACCCCTGTCATCTCCAACGCCCTGCAGCGCCTGGTGGAGACTGGGATATACCTACACCTTTATCGCGTCCACGTGGGATTCTTCACCAGCAAAGAAGCCATGCAGGTCAGACAACAGCGACACCCACACTGTATCAAAATTCCACAGAGGCTCACACTAAGAGTCAAAATTCCACAGACGATCACACTAAGAGTCAAAATTCCACAGACGATCACACTAAGAGTCAAAATTCCACAGACGCTCACACTATATCATCAAAATTCCACAGACACTCACACTACATTGTCAAAATTCCACCGACACACTATATCAAAAGTCCACAGACATTCACACTATATTATCACACTTCCACAGACGATCACACTAAGAGTCAAAATTCCACAGACACTCTATATTATCAAATTTCCACGGACGCTCACACTATATCATCAAAATTGCACAGACGCTCACGCTAAGAGTCAAAATTCCACAACACTCACACTATATCATCAAAATTCCACAGACGATCACACTAAGAGTCAAAATTGCACAGACGCTCACACAATATATAAAAATTCCACAGACGCTCACACTAAGAGTCAAATTCCACAACTCTCACACTATATCATCAAAATTCCACAGATGCTCATACTATATCAAAATTCCACAGACACACAGTATTATCAAAATTCCTCTAGATTAAGCGTACTATATTTCTCATTTAATTATTCATCCCAGTTTCGTGTCATCAGTAAATTTGCTTATATTGAAGGTGTAGTTAAGTCTAGGTACCGTTTTTTCGTCTGTTACGGAAGTTCCCTAACACATTTTCCATAGCAATTTATTATACTTATTAGCTCTTACTGTCCTGCTCTGTTTCATAAATCCATCGAATATAACCATACTCTACATAAATAACGTACACAAGGATATTAACCAGCCATACCCACAAATAAATCACTAAGGAAGAGGTGCTAGGAAGTTTCCTTAACCGAAGAGAGTACCGGCCATAGATCTCATTGGTTAAGGAAGCTCCCTAACACTTCTTCCTTAGTGATTTATTTTGGATATCACTGGTTAATATCCTTTTGTACGTTATAAATGCAAAGTATGGGGATGTTTGGAGGATTTATATAAAGCAGAAGAGGCTAGTAAGTGTAATACGCAAAATAAATCGCTTATGAAAAGGTGTTAGGAAGCTTTAACCCGCAAGAATTCTGGCCAGTATCTCTAGCAGTTTCCTTGCAAAATATAGCAGTCGTATCTGATGGTAAACTGACACAGCAAATCAATTCTCTTTTTTACTCTGAATATTTCCTTCACTGTCCAATTTTCGTCCTTTTGCAGCTAATTTCACTTAGCTCAGTGGCAGAAAAAAGGCAGTTCTACGGTTCTGCATCATTTACATACCACTTCTTCGTGACTAGCATCATATTCTAATGCCTGTCTCTTGTTACACCTCAGGACTGAAAGAAAGATAGCAATTTTAGGCCAAGTTAGAGTGAATGGAGTATAGCTGTGTGTCCAAGCAAGGGTCCTAGGCTGCTCTTCCCGTTGGGTAAGGAGACTCCTTAGCACCTCTTCCATAGCGATTTAGTTTTGGATCTGTCTGGTTAGTATCCTTTTGTGCGTTATTTATGCAGAGTATGGCAACGTTTGAAGGACTTACAAAACACAGAAGAGGACAGTAAGGTGTGATAAGCAAAACAAATCGCTAAAGAGATGTGTTAGGGAGCTTCCATATCCGACGACATAAGGAGTCCTAAATCCGATGTTTGCTATGTGCCTTGTGGTATGAGGCGGATTCCTTATGTGTTGATCTCAGGTGTTGCAGCCACACTTAGATGACCTGATCCTGTATATCCTGATCCTCTACCATATCAGGGATTCATTTGTACTTCTTGGTGCTTTTATCAGCTTATATACCTTCTTACCTAATGACCTTCCCCACCTACCCTCCTGCCTTCCCATCTATCTGCCTACCTCCCTTCCTGACTATTTACCTGCCTACCTCCCTGCCTACTTCCGTTCTAGACTGCTTACCTGCCTACCTGCCTGTCTATTACCACCACACACTGTTTCTGCCACCGACGTACAGTATGCGATATAAATGTCGTGAAAAAGATTCAGAGTCCATAGAGTTTTTCTGCCACCAAGCTACGTATAATAATTTGCAAAGAGAGAAAATAGAGGTGAAAGACTCGTAATCCTATCATGCCTCCTGCAGGGTGAAACTAATCCTGCCATGCGTCCTACAGGGTGAAACTAATCCTGCCATGCGTCCTACAGGGTGAAACTAATCCTGCCATGTGTCCTATAGGGTGAAACTAATCCTACCATGCCTCCTGTAGGGTGAAACTAATCCTGCTATGCGTCCTATAGGGTGAAACTAATCCTGCCATGCATCCTACAGGGTGAAGACCACAAAGTACTTAACCTGGAGCACCTTCAGAGCGCCTTCATCATCCTTGCCTTGGGTGCCGTGGCTGCCTCCATCACTCTCCTCCTGGAACTCTGTGCTAAACGAAGCCAGTGTGATAAATAACCTAACTTATCCTAACATATCCTAACAGCCTAATCCAACCTAAAGTAACTTCACACCCTAATCTTACTTAACCTAAAAACATAATCCAATCTCACAACCTACTCTTTAACCTAATAATCTAACATAACCTACCTTAACACAGCCTAAACTAATAACCTATTTGAACCTAACCTAGCCTACCTAAACATAGCCTAGCCTCACAGTCCAATTTAACTTAGCCTTTCTTATGCTCCTCAGCCATATCCTAACCTAACAACATAATCTAATAATCTCACAACCTTACTTAACCTAACATCCCAGTCTAACCTAAATCAACCTAACCAAAGAACCTAAACCAACCTAACTTACCCTAACAGCCAGATATGACCTAACCAAACTTTAACCTGATCCAACCTAGCCTAACCTAATCTAATCTAACCCAACACAGCCCGGCCCAACCTAACGTAACCTAACCTAACATATATAACCAGCCATGATGTACGTAACTAATGCATCAAGGTCTGTGTGTGTGTTGACATCATCTGAGTCTTGTCTTTATATAACTTAACCTAACCCAATACATCTCAGACCTAACCTGACCCAACCTGACCTAACCTAACCTAACCAAACTAACCTGACCCAACCCAACCTGACCTGACCTAACCTAACCTGGCCTACTAACCCGAAGCAGCATGATTTATAAGATGTGTCAAAATTCGTAAGAGAATCTAATATATACACCTGCCTAACAACAACCCTGTCAGCAGATATCACCTTTATTTTATCCCTCTGTGGTCAGTGGCAGATCAGTGACAGGAGGTGGGGGGTTAGAGGAATACAGAACCCATATATATCTGTCTATCGATCTATGTATCTATCTGTCTAGCTGACTGGCTGGCTATGTCTATCTGTCTGCATATTTATCTATCTAATCTACCTATATTTGTCTCAGATTATGTGTCTGTCTGTCTATCAGTATCAATACATATGTTTATCTATCTATCTGTCTATCTGTCTGTCTGTCTGTCTGTCTGTAAATGTCATGATGAGGACAATATATCACGACGTATGGCAGTATACATTGTTATTATAATTCATTACTCATAGTCAGCGATTGAAAGTGTCGGTGATCCGTTCGTCCGCTACTGGCAGAAAATCGACAGAACACGAATGTTCCCATAATAGTAGTTGGATATACACTACTACCAAAGCAGTACTGTACCTAACCCAGAGAATTATTTGAAACGCAGCAGCCTACTCGCTATGGAATTATTCTCCCCATGGTACAGTACTGCGTGTCAGTCGCTCTTTATATCTGAATAAACCCTTCTTTTGACTGTAACTTTAGATATATAAATTCAGGTCGTATGTAAATATTCAGACTGCCGGAAATTCTATACTAAACCTGGTTGCTTGGTGATATACCTGTCTATATTTTCTCATTTTTAACCCCCTCATAATAATAATAAATAATAATAATAATAATAATAATAATGTAATCATTGTAAATCATGTTATAAGTTCTCTCTTGCGCTGATCTGATGCTGCTGGGAGAACGTAGTAGGTTATGATAGTCAAAGAAAATTGTTTTTATATTGCTATGTAATTTTTGAAGGTAGATTTTTAAATAAACTGGTCTTTTTAAAGGTAGAACAAAATAAATGCCCCCCCCCCCCTTCCTAAATGCTGGATCTGCCTGTGTGTGACTTGGAGCCGTGTTCTAGTTGGGTACAGATGTTCCCTAGCATTTTTTCCTCACCGATTTATTACTTACACTATATCTCATAAGTGCCGGAGAGGGTCGCCTTCTCGTGGTGGCACGCATATTGCCGGGTTGATTCACTACTACACTCATTTTCTTTTTCTTTTTTTTTTTTTAATGAGCCGAAGATGCACTTGACAGGTTGGTGATGATTGGCTGAATGCAACATGTCTGAATAACATCGTTGCATTTGGGTTAGTAAATATGTTCTGATTCACATCACCGGTAATTATTGAAATACAACGATGTTATTCGGACATGTTGCATTCAACCAGTCATCACCAACAAGTGCATTTTCGCCTCAAAAAAAAAAAAAAAAAAAAAAACGGAGTATAGGTAATATAAACGTATCAAAACTCCTGTTCTATCCCCTGAAAGGAGAATGGTGGACTGGCAGGGAAAGACAGCTTCAGCCTGCAGTCCACTGGTTACGTCCAGATGAGCCTGCAACAACAACAACTATTACTACTACTACTACTACTACTACTGCACTTCTACTACTCTACACTGCTTAAAACTACTATTACTACTACTACTACTGCTATTACGAGACAACACTACACTACAGTTACTACACTATACTACTACTACTACTACTATTACTACTACGACACTACACATTACTACTACTCATACTGCTACTACTACTACTACTACGACACTACACGTTACTACTACTCATACTACTACTACTACTACTACTACTGCAACTACTATTGTACATTACACGTTGGTACTGACTAATGTTAAAGCAAACTGTATTGATATTAACACGAAACACTTACATTGCAAGAAAACACAAGTCATTGGGTCAAATATGCATATTAAACCGCTAAGGAAAAGGAGTTAAGGACCTTACGAGACCAAGGGAATGCGGTCCCAGGTCACACCCAACCAGAAGTCAATAAAATAAGAGGATTTTTGAAATGCGGTCACCTAAAAAAAAATCTGATGCCTTGGAGATAATGAAATATATGAATAAATTCGTAAATAAATAAGTAAATAATAATAATAATAATAATAATAATAATGATGATGATGTGGTTGAGAAGATTAAGAGAAATACACTGAGGTGGTTTGGACATATGGAGTGAATGGAGGATGAAAGACTGACTAACAGGGTGTATGTAGGTGAAGTGGAGGGAGGGAGAGGGAGGGAAAGACCGAGGATGAGGTGGAGGAGTTGAGTTGAGAGGTATATGAGGGAGGGGGGAGTGAGGGCAGTCAAATGGTGGGTGACAGAGCGACTTGGAGGCGTTTTGTCTTCTGCGGCCACTCTTTGTGGGATTAGGGCGTCGGGCTATAGATAGATAGATAAATAGATGATGATGATGATGATGATAATAAAATAATAATAATAATAATAATAATAATAATAATAATAATAAATCATTATGTCGTGGAAAATTATCTACCTAGTGAAATGCGGATGTTTCTTATTTTCTGTGTTTACTGTAGATGTATATGTGTTTATTAACCTACACAGATGTTTATTATAAATATTTATGTATATTTACTCACACATAGATGTTTATTTCTTCATGTTTATATGTAGCTGGCAGGATGTTGAGAATAAAGAACGATGTAGGAAGCAGCTATTCCCATCTTTTACTCCACCCTTATTTAAACAACATAGAATACAAGGAAAATATGAAATGAGAAAGACATCTGGGAGGATGAAGGGAAATGTAAACACCCTGAAAATGATGTCTTTTTTGTATATAATCTCACCCCCTTTGTAAGATATTATTTTGAGATATAGCTAATCGTTAAGGAGACATAGCGCTACCTTATTTTGCAGTTTTTTCCTTTCTTCTCCCTTGTCTTCATCTTTTTTTTATTTTTTTCTTACCTTAGCTCTTCATGGGATTTTTTAAGTATTTTCTGATTGCGTTTTAAAGCTTCAGTGTTTCCTCCTTTCCTCAGAAGTGGTGAAAAGTGTTTAAAGAAGCAGTGTTTGTTTACAGACGGACGCCATCTTGAGGGGAGCAAAACAGACGGTCACCATCTTAGAACACCATTTCAAAACCAAATTACCCTTATCAGTGCCTATTTACCCAGACCTTACCCAGATTTTCATAACTTAACCCAGCCTTATACATCCTAACCTTATCTAACCTATTTTAAGCCAACCTAATCACTTTTATGCCAACCTAACCTAACTTATCCTACCTATCCTATCCCTTAAGTAATCATATTTTTCTTGTTTACTAATGGCTCCTCTCCATACTCGAAAACGCATTTCTGTACACCTTTCCAAAGTCACTGAATCAGTCCAAAGGTAGATTTAAAGTTTTGCCAAATTTTAAGAGCTGCTCCTATGTCTCCTAAAGGATTACCGAGATACATTGAACCACAAATCAACTGACTCTCTTGATTTATAGTAGGTCTCCTTCGTAAAACCTCCTGCCATCTTTGCCCAGCTTATGACAGTCGGAATAAATTGGTTGTCTTTAGCTTCAATCTGTGACACAATTTAATAGTTCTTGTGTGTGTGTGTGTGTGTGTGTGTGTGTGTGTGTGTGTGTGTGTGTGTGTGTGTGTGTGTGTGTGTGTATTTCCAACCCCAGAACTTAAAGTGAAAATGAACTATTTAATCTTAGGCTCGTGTTCTCGTCGGTTAAGGAAGCTCCCTAACACCTCTTCCTAAGCGAGTTATTTTTGGATACGGCTGGGTATCATGGTTTTGCTCGTTATTTATGAAGAATGGTATTAGAATGATTTAAGTAACACAGAGGAGGACGGCAAGGTGTAATAAGCAAAATAAATCGCTAAGGAAGTGGTGTTACGGAATCGAACTTTCGCTTTTGATGCTCGTTCCTTGAATAGCCCAAAATTCCCAGACACTCCTTCCCCAGAACAATTGCCCTGAACGTCTAAACCGAGCCTGGCCCCCTACACTCCTACTGGGCCTATGAAGGATTGAAGGATGGATGGACGGATGGATGGTTGAAAGATTGGAGGATGGATGGAAGGATGGATGTATTTAGTTTTTCTTTAATGCAAGGAAGAAGGAACCAAAGACCAGGAGCCCGCAAATTGTTCTCTCCAAGTGAAAAAAAAAAAAAAAAAAAAAAAAAAGATAAGAGAGAGCCAAATTCAAGCTCCGTTCATTTCTAGCTGCCTGGACACACTGCGCTTGAAAAACTGGAGATCATATACAGTAAGAAATATGAACAGAGGAAGACAGTTCCAGAGCTGACCTGTTGCATACATCGAGGAGTAACGGCTAACTCTTGCATTACAGAGTTGGACAGAAAAGAGACGAGAGTTTATTGCTAGATAGGTGCTGTGTGCTGTACACATGGGCGAATAAAACCGTGTATAAAGTTAACAACTGTGCAGGGGTAAAGAAGGCACGGAGTCGGCTTAGCACATCCAGTCTTTTGGAAACAGATTTCACAAGAGAGGTAATATGTTCTTTCCAAGATAAATCCCGAGAGAATGAAACCCCAGGTATGTTTAAAGATGATGCAGGATTGAACTGGATATTGCTAAAAAGTAGGAGGTACTCTTGTTGAAGGATTGTAGGATGCATGGACGCATGGATGGTTGAAAACGTTAGGCGATGTTAATACGCCTGTGACTATAATGACGAAAAAATCTGGTTCATTTCCGCCACCCCAGATGCTTTACTTGCATCATACGAAAGCTCTCTTGTGGTTGTGGTTGTTGTGACCTTGGTAACAACAACCAAGCCTCTTATGTCCTTACAAGGTATTTGGGTTGTAAGGTGCTAGGCGGTGGGAAACGTCATCCACTCACTTGATGCAATGCTGGCTACTTCTTCCTTCGCCCTTATCGTTCTTTTTCTGTGTCTACCCCTCCTCTCTTCCTATTTCTCACCATCATCCACTCACTTGATTTAGTGCTGCCTACTTCTACCCTTACCTTTATCATTCTTTTTCTGTCTGCATTCCTCACTTCCTATTTCTCCCATCTTTTCTGTCACTTTTTATTACTTTCTTTCCTTTTCATGGCTTTACATGGAGTGAGAAGCCTAATGGTTTCCTGTATGCCAGGAGACAATTTATAACGCTGGGTGGTAACCATATAACCAACCCTTAAGGTGTTCCCTACATGTCAATAAGTGGGTTGGCCAAGGGTTAGTGCCCCTCCTCGTAAAACAAGTAACTCAAAGACAAACAGCCATCCCTTACGTAATTATGGCTTCTGGCTATAGCTGTATAGACAGGTAGATAGATAGAATAACTGATTAATTGACTGATAGACAAACAGACAGATAGATAGATTACAGGTGGAAACCTAGACTTGGGCGTAACTTCTTCGTGATTTATTTTGCATATTACGCCTTGGCATTGTCGTGTATGCTGTATATATCCTTTTATTATCGACGTAATTCGCATCACAAACATACAAGAGGATACCGAGGTGCAATGTACAGAATAAATCACAAAGCAAGAGGCGTTACGAAATCTCAAATCCCACTTTCAATACAGCTCTTTGTCTGGCATTATGACTGCCAACTGAGGGAAAGTATGGTCAGTTTCTGTGGATTCTCCGATCATACGTTCTCATGGGCTACACTGCTGTTTATTATATGCTGACGGTCTCTGCCTATCGCTTTAAAATATTGGGAAATGAAGCTAGGAAGATAACGATAAGGATGACGAAAATCTATCTATTCATCTCTAGCCAGACGCCATAATCCCATAAGGGGTGGCCGTTTGTCTTTGAGTTAGTTGTTTTACGGGAAGGAGCACTAACCCTCCGCCAACTCATGTGTTGACACGTAGGGAACACGCATGGGTTGATTATATGATTACCACCCAGCGTAGTAAATGGTGTCTTGGCTTACAGGAAACCATTAGGCTTGTCACTCAAAGTAAAGCCACCCGAAAAGGAAAGAAGAGTAAAAAGTGACAGGAAAAATCGGAGAACAGGAAGAGAGGAGGGCAGACAGAAAAGAAAAAAAAAGAATTATAAAGGTGAAAGAAGAAGTAAACAGCACTACATCAAATGAACGGATGATTGTTGCTACCACCAACATTTAAATATTGAGAAATAAACTCTGGATTATAATGATAGGAGTGATGATGATGATGATGATGATTATGGGGTAAGATATCAGTCATTCTGCAGCTTAATTACTGTAGCACAATGGTAAAGAATAATAATACGACGGCTCTGCAACATGTCCATAGCACTTCTTCGTAACTAACATAGCTATCTACTCCTACAACTCAGCATTCAAGATGGAGATGGCAATTTTAGGGCATGAGTCGAAGTGGAGAAAGTCTATATGAAAATTCTGATTCCAGTGAGACCCTAACACCTTTTCCTGACCAATTCATTTTTTATTACATCTGACTGCCCTCTCCTGTGTTACATAAATCCTTGCGATATCCCCATACCCTGCCTAGATAACGGGCGAGAGGATATTAACCAGCCATAAACAAATATAAATCGCCAAGGAAGAGGTGTTAGGGAGCTTCCTTAACCGGCGAGAATTCGAGAGCCATACCGCAAAATGTCAGCAGGAGTATTTTTGTATCTGCAGCAACAAACACATTGACCTTTTAATGGTACTTGCTGCTAGTGAGGTAAACATTGGTGAGTCAGTTTCGTCCCGGTCACAAGATGGATGCAGCAGAGGCGAGGCGTGATGATTGTACGGCCGCAGTCAACTCATCGCTGTCCACTAACTACCTCACTAACTAATGGCATCTCAAACCTAAATAAATAAATAAATAATTAAAGTTTTGTGCAGTTTCTTCCTGTGCATTCAGAGAAAACGTGGAGACGGTAGACCCAATCCGGCGATATGTTTGCCGATTGCGTTGAAGTGCATGAGCTCACCTTGCCGTTTCTAATCGTTTTTGTTTTTGGGAGGGGGGCTGACCCACCCAAGAATCACTGGGAGGGTCATGTTCCTCAAATTTCCCATTCGAGATGAGGGTCCATTGTATAACGTGTACTAAGAAATCAAAGCCATATCTGCAATCCCTTCACAATTCTTAGAGTTTTTAATTTCCTGAGGAGGGCTGATCCTCCTAAAATTCGTGGCTCGAAATCTGTATATAGTGGAAGACCTTCTCAGCAACCAAACCAACACACCTGTTAAATGTCATTCAGATCTTTCCCCTATTTCTGGTCATTTTTACTTATTTTATATCCCATGACGGCTGAGAGTCATTTTATAACATGTGCTAAGATATCAAAGCAATATATATCCTCGTGTCACTATTTCTGACAATTTTCATTAAGTGACTGGGCTGACTTCCCCCACCCCCCCAAAAAAAAAATATCATGGTTGAAAGACAGTATACCAGAATAATGGAAGATCTTTCCAGGAACCTGACGAACTCACCTGAGAAGTTTTGTTGAAATCCATCTGCTTACTTTCTCTTATTTCTGATCATTTCTATTTCTGGGAGGGAGCTAACCCCCCAAGAATCACTGGGGGATCATGCTCCCCAAATATCACATTACGGATAAAGTCCTTTGGGTAACATATATTTCGATATCAAAGCCTATCTGCCATCCTTCCACAATTTATGAGAACTTTTTTATTTGACTAGGGGGGCTAAGCCCCCTAAATATCATGGTTGCAAAATTGTATATAGTGGAAAACCTTCCCATTAACGAGTCAGACTCACTTGGGAAGTTTTACTCAAATCCATCAAAAAGCCTAGGTGGAGTTAAAACACACACACACACACACACACACACACACACACACACACACACACACACACACACACACACACACACACACACACACACACACAGCCAAAGGCCTAAGCCTAGCGCACTGGTACACGGTGCGTTGCCGAAAATGATACCATCCTTCCTCTCAGGATTGGTAACTCAAATTAATAAGGGTAATAACAATAATAATAATAATAATAATAATAATAATAACAAATAATAAAAATGATAAAATAATAATAAAAATAATAATAATAACAACAACAACAACAACAATAAAAATAATAATAATAATAATAATAATAATAATAACAATAAAAATAATGATAATAATAAAAGTAACGGTAATAAAAAAACGCTATTCATTTCTCTGGCCAGAATCACAAATTTGGTCTTCTTCAACACCCCTTATACCATCTTCCTCAACATATTCCATGTAAATCTGGCTTCCCACAAATTCAAATTCAACTCTTAATGATTTTTTTAAAGAGCGAGGGATGCCTGTCATTTGGTGTATCGATTTTTTATTTTTATTTTTCCTTCCTCTGTTCATCTTCTGTAAAAAACAAACAAAAAAAAAGTGCCGTCCTGCAGGTGTGGTATTCTCATCGGTTAAGGTAGCTCCCCAACACACCTTCCTTACCGATTTATTTTTTAGTATAGCTGATGAATAAAGATTTGTACATTGTTTATCTAGAGTAGGGTAATGTTGGGAGGATTTATATAACACAGGATAAGACAGTAAGGTGCATTAAGCAAAATAAGTTCCTTAGGAAAAGGTGCTAGGGATCTTCCTTAACCGACGAGAATACAGGTCTGGGTGGCATAGGGAACGTTGTAACACCTTTTCCTTAGCCATTTATTTTGCATATTAAGATTCTGAGGTAAACATATCGCTGTTAGAGATACGTGAATACCATAATATAGAATATCAAGGGTTATGGAAATCTGTCTATCTATAGTCAGACGCCTTAATCCCGTAAGAGGTGCCCAGAAATAAATCGCCTCCATGTCGCTCTGTCCCCTGCCATTTCACTGCCCTCTCCCCAGCTCACACACCCCCTCCCTCATACACCTCTCCACTCCATTTCCCCATCTCATCCTTGGTCTTCCCCTCCACCTCACTCACATACACTCTCCTCGTTAGTCTCTCGCTCTCCATCCTCTCCACATGGCCAAACCACTTCATTGTGTTTCTCCTAACGCTTTCTATCACATCCACATCTACATCACAATGCTCTTTCACTTCCTTGTTTATTAGCCTGTCTCTCCATGTGACTCCACAGGCTCCTCTCAAATAACTCATCTCCACTGCTCTCACTCTTGACTTGTGTCCTTCCAACAACGTCCAAGCTTCACTTCCATACGTTCGAGTTCGTATCAAAATACTGTCATGCTGTAACTTTTTTTTTTATTTCCATGCTCACCTCCTTATTTCTTATCACTGCTTTCAAAGAACCAGCAACCATTCTTCCCTGCTGTACCCTTTCAAGCACTCCATCCTTCAAACTTCCATCCTTACTCATAACACTACCCAAGTACTAAAATGCACTCATATTTTCCATTTCCTCACCATCCAACCTCACAGTGCATTCAGTGACTCTATTCCTCTCGAAGACCACAACTTTACTTTTCACTACATTCACTTTTAGATTCCGTTTCATACACACTCTCCCATACTCATTCACCAAGCCTTGCTGTTCCCCTTCGTCATCACTTAACAACACAGTATCATTTGCAAACAACAGTTCAAGAAGTTTCCAAATGCTGCCCTCTCTCATTAGAGCCGCTCCAACATCCACTGCTCTACCTTGTATCTCTTATATAACCCCATCCATGTACAGACTGAATAACAATGGAGACATTCAACCTCTGTCTCTTCGCCCCACTGTTGCATCTTTTATGTCTTTTCTATCACTACTTCAATGGTCACTGCTGCTCTGAACTGTCTGCTTGCATCCCTCCACCTTTGCACCGGGCGCGTAGCAACCATCTAGCAGCAAACTCTCATCCTTTTCCTGTCCAACTCCCTAATGCAAGAGTTAACCGTTACTCCCAGTCCTTCATTTATGCAACGGTTCAACTCTGGAACTGTCTCCCTCTGTCTGTATTTCCTACTTCCTATGATCTCCAGCCTTTCAAACGCAGTGTGTCCAGGCATCTCGAAATGAACAGATCTTGAATTTGGCTCACTTATGTATTGCTTTTTTTTTTTTTTTTTTTTTCTTGGAAGGAATTGTTTGCGGGCTCCTGGTCTTTGGTTCCTTCTTATTCTCATTAAAAAAAAAAATCCCTGTTTCAATCTAACAGACAAAAATATTCACTCAGTTCACCATCCCCATACACTGCAGCCTTAGCGTCTCATACATACTCTTCACGGCATTCAACAGCTATTCATTTACTACATAATATATTCTTAATATTTTCCACATTCCTTGTCCGTCCACTCTGTCATATGTTTTCTTCATATCCATGAAGGCCACTGGCATTTTCTTTCCCTTCCCTAGAACTTTTTCCACTAAAGGCCTTAAGATGTATAACTGGCCTACAAAACCTCTTCTCTTCCTAAAACCCCCCTGTTTTTCTCCAACTAATTCCTCTGTTATTTCCCTAACTCTGTCAATACGTATCCTACCATGAACGTTTCCTATTACAGTCAGAAGACAAATACCACTATGATTACCACACACTTGTTTCTCCTCTTTTTCTTTGTACATGGGAATAATTACGTCTGACTTCCAGTCCTCTGGAACTCTACCCTCCTCCCAGGCCAATCTGCACATCATCCATATCCGTGCTACTGCTGTCTCTCCCCCAGGCTTTAGTATTTCATCACACACTCCATCAATTCCTGTTTTTTTTTTCTATGTTGGCTTTCTTCATTGTTTTCGTTACCTCCATCCCACTGATTTCCTTCTCACTTCTCACATCCCTCCTTCTCCCAGCCACTCCCCAGCCACTTATACTCGCATTACTTTCATTCTCTATGTTTAACAATACTTTAAAGTGTTCCCTCCATTTCCTCACTTTTCCTCCCTTCTCCACTATCAGTCTGACATTTTTATCGTTCACTCCCCTACTTCCTTCTTTATCTCCCTGTCGAACTCTTTTTACCTCCTTCCAGATTATTTTCTTACATTCCCTCCACCTTACACTCAAATTCCTTCCTAATTCCTCATCCACTATCTGCTTACTAATCATTTCAGCTTCCTCTTCTTCCCTACATATAACTCTCTCTTCCGTCTCTCAACATTCTCCCTGCTTATGTCTCCCATCCACTCACTATATGCTTTATTCTTTTGTGCCACAGCTTGCCTCACCTCTTCATTCCACCATGCTGTTCCTTGCACCCCCTTCGTCTTCTCCTCATTCCACACACCACCTCATATGCTACACAGATTTCTTTTGTGAATATCTTGCACACATCTTCCACCTCCCCCATCTGCTCCACATAATTTTTACCCAGTTGCTCCTCCACTTCTCTCTTACATCTCGTTGTAATTATGCCGTTATGTAAAAATAAAATAGTAGGGAAAGGTACGCGTAGAGATTATCACAGAGAAATTAAGGAATATATATGCAGAGGAATGGTGAGTGACAAACAGAGTGGCTTTCGTATGGTAGAGGAAGTATGGATCAGATTATGATTTGCAATGAGACAGACAGTGGAGAAGGCTTGTGAAAATGACTCTCAGGTTTGTATGAGATTTAAGGATCTAAACCACACTACGACAGGTAAATAAAAAGGGTTTCTGGAAGCTTTGGCACATTTATACCATAGAGGAAAAGCCGGTGAATGCTATGAGTATAAAGAGTTATTATAATGGCAGTGAAGGTGGCATGGGAGTAAGCAGTTGTCTAGCGTGTGGTTGAACATCATTGCTGGAGTAAGATAAGGATGTGTGATGTCCCCGTGGATGTTCAATATTAATATGGATGTGGGGTTATGAGAGAGAGAGAGAGAGAGAGAGAGAGTGTGAGAGAGAGAGAGAGAGAGAGAGAGATGAGAACAGGTATGAATGGTGAAGACTAGAGTATCTCAGTTCCGACGTATGCAGATGTCTGTGTGCTGCTGGCTGATAAGGAACAGGAACTTTGCTGACTGCTGCATAGTTGTGTTGATGTCTGTGAGCGTCGTGCCTTGAAATATGGATACTAGAGTAAAGAACTGGGTGTTGAGGGTGAAGGTGGCTCTCAGTGTGTAGTTCTGGTGAATGGAGAGAGACCTAAACTGGTGAGAGAGTTAGTACTTGGGTGCAATGACAGAAATAAATGTAAATGTTTAGAGGAAGTGAAAATCAAAATGGCACAAGGAAGGAATCTGGTGGGTGATATGGAGGCCTTGATCTGAAACAGAGATCTGAGCGTGGCAGCTGCAACAGAATTCCGTGAAGATGTACTATACTCTTTTTACTCTAACCTGGCCCAAATTTATCATCTCTCCCTCTTCAATGCTGAGGTGTAGCAGTAAATTAACGGTAGAATATAATGCTAATCACGAAGAAGTACTACTGAAACGATGTAAAGCCTTAGTACTGCCCTCATCTACCACTGAACTACATGAAGTACACTGCAATGGACAAAACTCTTGGCCAGGTTAAGGTGGAAATATATAGTGCTTCCATTAACATATGTGTGTAAGACTCCGGTGTGGTATGAAAACGAAATGTCAGGAGTTGGTGTGATAGAGATGGCGTTCTTGAAGAGTGTGAGGATATTAAGAGTGGATAGGATAAGACATAATGTGAGTCGTGAAAGATGTGGAGTAAGGAAGTTCGTGTACGGCAGTGGTGAAGCGTGCTTAGATGGTATGGTCATTTGGAAAGAATGGATATAAGTCGGGTGGTGAATAGGGTTCATGTGGGTGAGTTTGAGGGTGAGAGGAGGTGTGGTAGGCCAAGAAGGTGATGCACAGATACAGTAAATGAGGGTGTGAGAAAGAGAGGCATGGAAACTGACAAGACTAAAGAACTGACAGGGGATCGAGGTGCCTGGATGAAACTTATTCGGTGTATTACAAGGATTTGGTGACTTTTTTTTTTTTTTTTTTTTTTACCTGCCGTCGGACTGATACTTTCTGAGGAGTAAATATGAAATTACGCGTGTACAGGTGTGCGTCACATGAAGATAGGATTCCGGGGACCTGAATGGTGAGTGAATATTTCATTGGCCATAGTGTTGATTGGTTCTGTCACTCTCGTATTCTATCCTTTTTCTGGCTTTCTATACCCTACCTGACCCCACTTGCAGGTGGGAGAGAGAGGTATGATGATGATAATGATTATGATTGACGATGATTAATGACTGAATGATTGATTGATGATGACGATGATGATGATGAAGATGATAAGGAGGAGGAGGAGACAGCAACGGACCTAATGGTCCTTTCGGGGCTGCTTGTTACAGAGTAAACTGTGACTACGAGATCTGATTCTACATGCTGAAGGATAAGGATAGTAAAGCAAGAAGGCTCCCCCCGCCTCGAAACCCTCCAGCTAAAACTGGCAGGAAAAAGTGAAAAGGACTACCATGCAGCATGGAAAAACTGACATGGAAATTTCATAGGAAAGACTGAAAAGGAAAAGTTACATTGTATAATATTTTATCTATGAACTACCAGTTTGAATAACATGAAAGGGAAAGTAATAATGTAAAATGAATAATCAAATAGATAAATAACTAATGCATGACGTTATGTATGAGTATGCTGAGTTTGTAGGGGAACAAAAATATAACACACCACATAAGAGAGACATTAATATGCTGTTCATCCATCCATCCATCATCCAATCCTATGTCGCCCCATGAGGAGCGTAGGAACCCGGGCTAGGCAAGTTAGTCCTGGCATTTAAGGTGAATGACCAGCCTCACCCATCCCTGAGTGGCATTACGTGAGCAATAAACCCCAACCACCGCTTGGATATAAACCTACACCAGCTCAAACCGATTGGAGCGCCTTAATTACGCACTAAACCACCAGGCGCCATAATTTGGTTGTATGGTTACCACCCAGCTTAGTAAATGGTTTCCTGGTGTACAGTTAATGTGTACCATTGAGGCTTGAGGAAAATCGTGCCTAGATTCAAGAGAGCTGGAGGAAAAAGAAGTGGAAATTCTCAGTAGGGAATGTCGCACACAATCTGACATCATGGAAAGGCACACAACTCACCTGACGGAAGATCACCACAGACTCATACCCGTGCCCACACACATGATCCAACCAGTAGTATATGGGGGAAATTGAAGGGACTGGTCAGAAAAGGTTGGGACGCGATAGGAGACAGAAGAGACACGGTGGAATAGGCTGGAGTACAGGTGCAAGGTGTTAGCCAGTATAAACTGCCAGCACCACTGCTCTTGTCAAGATATCTCCCTTTTGAGAATAAACTGCAATCAGAACCCCAGAATAATCTTTATCTTTCTCCTGCCATCCACGGCAAGGCCAACTTGAAAATTCTCTCCTATTGCATCCTTACAATCTAGCATTATGGAAACGTCTCGGCTACAGCTACGAGATATTGGTGGCAGTGGTGGGTTTATATCTTGTAGCTGCAGCCGAGTCGTTTCCAAAATATTCGATTATAGGTTGTAATAGGAGAGAATTTTCAAGTTGGTCTTGTCGTGGATGGCAGGAGAAAGATAAAAATGAGTCTAAATCCTCAAATCTGCTGTGTAGACAACGTGTGTTAACATTGCAGACTCTAATTCTGTCCCAAACAGTTGATGAACTGACTTTACTGGTATTTACATTGAGGTTGCTGCTCCCGGACACTCTGTGTTTTATTAATTTGAAGAAGGCAGCTTTATCATGTAAAAGTCTACCTAGTCATGCCGCTCCTACCAAGTTCAAATGGAGACCATCTTTCTGGAAAAGAATATGTTGTCCATAGAACTGGCCCCACAGATTGATAAAGTTGACTCCTTCTTGCATGCAGAGATTTGAGACGGTTATTTGTGCTGAAGGCCTTATCACAGAAGCTATTTTCTGCACTGATCCTTGGGAGTATGCTGGATATTATTAGATTAATGGACTTTGTTTTAGATCGTTAGATCATCTCATGAATCTATACTAGCAATTCCTCTGATCTGTTGCACTTCAAATCGTTTGCACCGACATGAATGATGTAGAGCAGGGGTTCCCAACCTGGTGCTCGCGAGCACCACTGTGCTCTCTGATGGTCTGGCAGTGCTCTTTCAATCAATCAATCAATCAATCATTTCCTGTGGCACCCCACGGGATGCATAGGGTCTCAATGAACTCTCTCCACCAATATTTGTCTCTTGCCATCTCCTTCAGGTCCCACCAACACTCCTCTCCTGCTTCTCTTTTCATTGTCCTCAACCCGGTTTCCCTCGGCCTACCTCTACCTCTTCTTCCTCTAGCAGTCCACTCTGGCACATCCTGTATTAAACTACCTTCTTTTCTGTATATGTGCCCCAGCCATTCCCTCGGCCTACCTCTACCTCTTCTTCCTCTAGCAGTCCACTCTGGCACATCCTGTATTAAACTGCCTTCTTTTCTGTATATGTGCCCCAGCCACTTCCAGCGAGACAGTCTCACATATTCATTAACTGGTTCCACTCTCGTAATATCCCTTACTCTTTCATTTGTAACTCTGTCTTGCCACTTTACCCCAAGAATCCTTCTCAGTATTTTATTCTCAAATCCTAATACTTTCTGATCTGTTGGAATTGTACTGTACCATGACTCATGCCCGTAAATTAAAATGGGTCTAACCATGGACTTGTAAATTTTCACTTTAGTATGTACCGAAAGCATATTATTATTCCAAACAGATTTCATCATTCCAACAGCTCGCCAAGCCTGTCTAATCCTCTCCTCAATTTCATTGTTTAATGATCCATTAGATGATACAATCGTTCCCAGATATTTAAAGTTTTCTACATTCTTCACCACATTATTCCCAATTACACAATCGATTTGGTTCTCCACGTTCATATTAATAATTTCAGTCTTTCCACAATTTATTACCAATCCCACTTTTTCTCCTTCCTCCACCAGACAATCAAGCACCCTCTGCATCTCGTAAATACTTCCGCAAATCAGTACAATATCATCAGCATACTCCAAATCCATCAGCTTCTTATTTTCTTTCCAGTTAATTCCTGCACCTGTTCTCCTTACAACCTTTCTCATAACATAATCCATAACCAAAACAAACAACAATGGCGAAAGAACTCCTCCTTGAATCACTCCTGACCTAACTTGAAATGGATCACTCAAAGAACCACCCACCATTACCTTACTAAAAGTACCTTCATGCATGCTTCTAATAATATTTACAAACTTTTCTGGTATACCATAGAATCTCATAATTTTCAACATAGCTCCACGTGAAACACTATCAAACGCCTTTTCAAAATCCACAACGGTTAAAATCGTGCTCGCGAGCACCAGCTCTTTGTAGGCCTAACTGTCGTATTCATAATCCTCTGTAAGACCATCAACATCATCATCCGTTTCTTTTGTTATATTACACTTACTAATTGGACTGCTTCTTAATACTCAAACTATGAATTTATAGTGGTGCTCTCATAGTTATCCAGACAAGTGGGTGCTCATCAGCTTAAAAAGGTTGGGAACCCCTGATGTAGAGAATTTTATTGTTTGCGTCTTTTGTGACCTCATCGCAGGCTTCTGTAATATCACATAGTCCACCTCCTGGAAATCAGTACCTCGCTCTGCTGCTAGGGGCGCATCCACAAAATTCCTCCAGCTGACCGCGTACAATGGAGTCCCCAGTCTCATGAACTGCTTCATTAAGGAGCTGGTAGTGATTGTATGTAGTTATGGGAAGGTGTTTCTTCATACCTTTTACTGGTTTTGCGCCGTGTCTTGCTGTAGTAAAGGGAACTTCACTTGGCGAGGGGAGTACGGAATCACTAGGTGAGGAAGATACGCTATCGCTTGTAACTGCCTGATGGGTGGGGGCTGGGCTCGGTTTGCACGCGTCTTCCCTCTTCGGTATTGTAACAGACTCCTGTGTTTGCTGCTAGGAACTCTTTCAGTGTCTCAAACTCTGCACTGAGTTCCCTGTAATTTCTCCGCGATTCAGCTAAGCCTTCTTCTAGATCTCTCCTCATGATGCATAGTTTGCACACGGTGACGAAAAACTAATCCAAAAAATATTGATGGGCAAAGCGATCAGAACACTCCTGACAGATCTTCAACGTGGACGGCATTGTGAGGCAATATTTCCAAAATACCACAAAAAGAAACGAAAAAATGCAACTGGATAAGGCATGTTTTTACAGATGCGCAATTTACTCTATAAATGAAATACTGCATTACTAGGTAGATACACTTTCTATATACTAGCTTCCTTTACAAGTGAAAAAAGAACAGAAAATCTACTTGCTGTGATATTATCTAACTTACCATGAAATGCAGAAATATGCCATAAACTGTCTCACTGAAAAGAATAATAGAATAGCAGGAAAAATCAAAATAGAACCTACTTGCACTCAGCAAACAATTTTTTACAATGTGTATAAACTGTTTTACTGTTGAAACAACAGACACACAGATAACACACAGTTGTATCTCTATACACAAGACAATGCTAATCTATCTATCTATCTATCTATTACCAGACGCCTTAATCCCATACGGGGTGGCCACAAACAAATCGCCTCCACGTCGCCCTGTCCCCGGCCATTTCATTGCCCTGCTCCCAGCTCACACCTCCCTTCCTCATATACCTCTCCACTCCATCCCTTCATCTCATCCTTGGTCTCCTTCTCCCCCTCTCCCCCTGCACCTCATTCACATACACTCTCCTCGTCAGTCTCTCAGTCTCCATCCTCTTCACATGGCCAAACCACCTGAAAGCAGCAAACCAACAACTATCCAGTAGCTATATCTTACAGCGCCAAACGGAAACAACTGATGGTGGGAAAACAGTAAAAAAAAAATAATAATAATAAAAATAAATTATGTGGTGATTACACCCTTTCTTAGTAAGGAAAAATACACTATAAAATACATTAAAATACACTAAGAAATACGGCTAAAAAATACACCATAAAATGGCTGCGCATATCAAAATAAAAGGCGGGTAAACGCTCAAAAGGGCGGGATAACAACCAATACAACTGAACGGGCCGATGATTGACGCCTTTAGCACGCTCAGAAACTTTTGCATGCAAGCTATTTTAATACCTAACACGAGGGAACTATGTTTAAGGCTCTTATGCACAGATCTATTCACTTTCACACCAATATTCACACAACTTCGTTGTTAAACCACTGGGTAATGAAAAGCGTTCGATGGTAGTTGACAAGCAGCAGAGAAGAGGAGGAGGAGGGGGAGAAGAATACATATCCTGCTGCTGCTGACGACGTTGATGATAATGATGACGGTGATGGTGATGATCGTCATCTAGAGACTTTAGCTCTTCTTGTGCAGCTATGTTATATCCTATGCCTTGATCCTTTACTCCATACAGGCACACCAACACCTGTATCATCTTCGGTTAAGGAACCTTCTAACACCTAGTAAGCACTTTATTTTCTTTATCATACCTTACTGCCATCTTGTGTGACACAAAACCTCCCCACATCTCCATACTCGGTATTAATAACGTACAAAGGATATCAACCAGTCATATCGAAAAACAATTCGCTAAGGAAGAGGTGTTAGAGAGCCTCCTTACCCGACAAGAATTCAAGCCTTTGGTCATTATACTGAGCAAACAAGAGAGGATTTCATTCAACAGAGCAGAATGAAGCACTGTAATGGCTAATGGGGAAGGTTTGAGTCTTTACCTCCAAGGAATAAAATTCTTCAAAGTGAATTTATTCATCGGTAACCTATACAACATCCTATATTCTTTTTACGCCAACTTGGCTTAAAATTGGCATCTCTGTATCTTAAGTGCTGAGTTGTAACAAGAGATTAACCCTTGAATATTGTGCTAGTCACGAAGAAGTCTTATGGCAAGGAAGCAGAGCCATCGCATTGTCTTTCTGCTACTCAGCTATATGAAATACATTGCAAAAGGACGAAAATCTTGGCCAAGTTTAAGGTAAACAGGATATAATCGCATTTATTGTTAGGGAAAGGGTTAATAGTGTGTTGTATGTTATTTACGTTTTGTTAATACGAGTACAGACAACGTGATGTCCTGTGGCTGCATGCTGTTCTGCCTGACTTGGCATGACGGTGGTGAAAGTAACATCTTCACCTGCTGTCGAAACTTGCCCCGCTGACAGTGTACAGTGCCCAGTTCCACGAGGCAGCTGCAACAAAGGTCCACCAGGTGAGCCTGTGTGTGAACGGGCTGGTGGCGGCCCAGTCACCTGCCGCATCAACTGCTACCAGAACTGTTGCCTACTGCAAAAATGACCACTATCATTGCAAAGATGAATGTGGCTTGCTGCATCTCGTCACCCCCGCCAGCCTCAACACATACACCTGAAGGTAGAAGACCCACTGTGATAGATAGGCCGCTCCTGCCCCAGTGTTGAGGGTCAGCTTAGTGATGGGGTCGAAATACCCGGCAAAGTCCATCCCATCCTGCCGCCAGTTGCCCAGGGCTGAGAGCAGCACTGCGGCCACCCACACCCCCAGCACACCTCCCAGCTATGTACGAGAGGACAGTGGTCGGCCTCGCACCGCACTCCGCCGCTCTATACTAAACAGGGTCAGCATGAAGAGGGACACCACCACCGATGTGTTGAAAGCCATGCTGGCCAGCACGGGTAGGATGTCCTCACGCTGAAACCTGAGCTGCCGGAAGCCCAAGGACTGGCGTAATACGAGGCAGTTAAAGCTGATTGCTAACATATCACTCTCCAGATCTCTTAGCGTGAGCCATCCAGTCATGAGGCCGATGGTGTCGTGCAGTGCCAGAGGAGCCGCCAAGAGCCCTAGCAGCAGATCCGCCATCGCCAGTGAAGCCAGAATGATGAATGTTGGTTGTCTTATTAATTCAGATCTCACCAACACCATCAGCACAAAGACGTTACCGACCAGTGTAATGACTGTCACTGCAACAGCCACAACCAGCAACACAACTTCCTTCCTCTCACAAGCCTCGCTCAAGTACCACCAGGCCACTGCACCTTCTGATTCACTGGTCCAGTATGCCGCCATAATGTTGTAAGAACAGGTGGGCCAGAATTTTTTGGTGAGCTGATTTTCATTGAGAGCACTTTTTAATGTTTTTGCCGTCCTCTGTGGGAGTGAAAGGAAACATGAAATCTCTGCCATGTCTTTAGGAATGGGTCCCAAGTTTATTAGCGAATGTCCATAACTCAGAGCAAATCTTCCACTGTAAATGTCTTCAAGACACTGCTCATTGCCTGTAACTGATGCATGTAGCAAGATCTCGACGCGGAAAAGAGAGGTGAAATCATGCCATACAAACTGCCAGCTTTATACTGACCATCACCAAACCCTGAAATAGTTGGTTACACCCAAATCTATATATGTGGTATGAGGCAGACTCTGAGGATCTATTGACCAGCAACACCTCAACCTTCACAGCACTGGCCAGCAAATTTCCACTCACTGTAACATTGTTTTCTTTCAATGCGAAAATGGCAACGTGGGATAACTGATTCTTGTGAATTTCAATGAATATTTCAACTAACTCTGCAATGTAAAAAGGCAGGCTTCTCCAGTATTCATCAGATAAGAAACTCGAGACAGTTCACGTACGTGTAAACTTGCGCCTTGCCAATGGTCAAGTCAACCAGCTGGGTAGGATTCCAAACCCAGTCTGGGGTGGAAGAATTAAGCTCGTTTAGAGTAGACACGGTGTCATTTGAGGAACCCTCAGTCAAGTAAGAGACTGACCGTGACATACATTACTAACCCTATTTCCCTTTTCACATAGTCCCTGCAAAGTGAGTTCAGTGTGGTGGAAGTGGGACAGGAGCAGAAAAATGACGTTATGCTCAACCCCAGACCTCGCTGCTCTGACAGCTGTGATCAATAAGAAAATAGCCCGGGTAATGCAAGGTAACCGGTAACTCACTGCTTCCTGTGAGACACAGTGTGAAAGCTTGGGACTAGACTGAACATTCAACATCACCTCTTTGGAGATAACTGATGAAACTGAGAGAACCTTGAGACTGTAGATCCTTCTCCCAAAACGTAATTTTTCTACTGTCTGCGTGGGTGGTGTAAAGGGCTCTTGGTACAGCCACAGAAACAATTATCTTCCCAGTTCCGTCTGAAGAAAATTTACAGCGGACGAAATACAGCGAAAACTCTATCTCTACCAGTGCGTGTTTCAGATGTTTCGATTTTTTCTCTATGTACTCGTCAAACTTTGGGAAGCTACTTGTGTCTGTGCCTGTACATGCGGCAAGTAACTATGCTTCAGAGAAATTCACGTTCAACGCTGCCAGCCGATAAAAGACAAATACATTCATGGCAGATATTCCATGCTTGAGGTGAGCAACATACACATTCTTGTATATCGGTAATTTCTTTGTAGACCAAAGTTGGTTTTCATAAATACCAAAGAGTGAAGAGCAGTGGAGAGCTGGCGTAGTGTAACATGTGTGATAAGCATATAAGCAAATATATTCACACTCACAGGGGTACTTGCACAGCGAGTTATGTCTCCATTCACCTGAGATGTAGATGAAATGAAAAAAATCTCTTAGACGAAAGTTCATGATCTGAGAAATGAAGACCACAGTGAAGTTGGTTCTGTCAGATGGAAAGATTGGACAGCCAGGTAGCTGTCACGATACAAGGTCTGGCGAGGATGCTGGAGACATGGACTGGCGTCTGTTTCACTGGTATTCCTCTGGACGTACAACAGCACGATTTCATTTTCCTCCTCCGTGATGATGGCCTCACAAACTATTGACTGACATGACTGAGCCAGATAGTCATTCTCCATCCTGAGTCTCCCAGTTACATGAGTTCTCAGTCTTGTTTGTTTGGCATCAAGGGATTCAGAGAGGCATCGAGGAGCCAGAAACAAGACCCCCATAATCTTGTGTTTGAGACGAGCAACGAGGTCAGTCGATGGTGTTCCGTGGCGCTGAGATCTGACTGGCAAGGTTCATAGTACCTGGCAGCTTGTTGGCTTCTGAGACCCGAGCACACGGCCAGGTACGGGAGCCAGTGCCTTAAGTTGATATCCCTGTGTGAGGTAATGGCCATCAGGTCAACACTGGGGCTGCAGGGTAAGGAAACACAAGGCTCTGGAAGCTGAAATAATCCCAGTTCACTGCCCATGACATCCGCAATAGTTTTGGGATGGGAAATTTCCCAGTTCTCTACTGAGGGTTTTTTACTGTAGGCATGTGTAGAGGTTAAAGTTACGATGAAATAAGAAGTGGCTGGCAGAATGGCACTAGGGCTGCAGTGCATGTGGATGGTGAACTGAATGAACTTTTCCTGCTGCATGTTGGATTGAAACAGCGAGGTGTCATATCTCCATGGGTAGTGTGATGAGTAAGGATGTAAGCATAGAGGATGAATTGCTTGAAAGGGTGAAACAGGTAGGTAAGAAAGGTTGCTGCTTCAGCAGTGACAAGAAATGGGGAAGTTAGCATGGAAGTAAAAAGGTTGCTGCATGACAGTAGCCTCTTGTGATACCCACTGTAATGTATGGATGTGAAGCTTTGACCTTGTTGAAAGGACACAAGTCAAAAATGAGAACGGTGGAAATGAGTTATTTATGAGAAGCATGTGGAGTTACATGGAGAGGCAGACTGACAAGTGAGACAGTGACGAAGAGTCGTGGTGTTAACGTGGATGTGTTAGAAAGGGTTAGGAGAAATACACTGAGGTGGTTTGGCCATGTGGAGATGATGGAGAGTGACAGACTAATGAGGACAGTGTAGCTATGTGAGTGAGGTGGAAGGGGACTGGAGGAGACCGAGGATGAAATGGAGTGAAGAGGTATATGAGAAGGGGGGGGGTGTAAGTTGGGGGAGGGTATCGAAATGGAAGGGACCGGGTAACATACAGGCAATTTGTCTGAGGCCACCCCTTATGTAATTAAGGCATCTGGCTATACAGTAGATAGAATTCTCAAAACAAAGTGATGCTCACTTTCAACATATCAACAGAAAAATTGCCAACTAAATAATAAATGAACTATAAAGGTGAGTGATTTTCAGTGCAAATTATCACAGTATTCTCTCAATCACCATCACTACACAGACCAATAACTACTCATCAGTTAAAATGAGAGTAAAGTCACACAATATACCTGTAATAACCCATATACGTCCTTCATCCTATCCTGGCCCATTCCTGTGTCCTGTATCGTATTTCATTCAGGTCAATGGAGAAAAAACAACAGCCTACTATGACTGTACATCCATTCCATAGCACTTCTTTCTGACTAGCACCGCATTCTAGTGTTAATATCTCATTGCAGCTCATAACAACAGACTCTCAGTATTGGACACTACTCACATTCACTTAGAAATGAGAGCCATGGAGGCCTCATTACGTACATCCACCAACCAATCTTCTGAAAAGACAGAACATAAACAACACAATAAGTTTTCCAGAATGCTACAAATAGTCACTTAGTGTCAACTATGGTTAAATAAAAAATCAACATTTTCAATATTTACATACACCTTGACACCCCCCATGCTGTACTAACGCAGTAGCTACAACCTTCAGTTCTTCCCCTTACCAAAGACACCTAACACTATCATTGCTGGGGATTTTAAACACTAGAAACACTAGCTGGTGCAAACATAATCAAAACAACACCAGATATCTCCACATCGCAACTCAATAACATGTACTGTACATTATCAACAACACCTCACAGTACACCCACATCCCATACCAGGCAAAGCACACACTCTTCTCCCCAGACATAACTTACTGTTCACCAGTACTTCCATGCAATGCCGCTTGGTGGGCAGATCCTAAACTCACTACAGATCACCCAATCATTACCATTATTAAAATAAAATCCAAACCAGAGTTATCATGCCTCACATACACAAACTACAAGAAAGCAGACTGAACAATACCGGTGTTCACTGGAGAAACAGAACAACAATTCAGCACACTAAATAACAGACCCATCACCAACACTGACAAGCACATTACAAAGTTCAACAACGTCATACGCAACACACACAAGCACCTTATCCCACAAGGCAAGAAAAGACAATCCAATTCAAACTTTTAATTACACCGGTGATTGTCCACCTCATAAGGCAGCGTGACAGACTTAAACACACTTGCCTCACACACAGGACACCATCAGAAGACTCCAGGAACTAAACAACTGAATATCAACATAAAATTAATACAATAAAATGGAAAACTGGAAATCCTTTATAACAATATTTAGTTACTCCATAGACACCTTTCGGTTCTACAAATACTTAATACTAAGCCTATCACTAAATAACAGAGATGCATATCCAAAACCTATGCCACTAACACCTCGAACACTCAACACATACCTTCCCACAAAGAACAAGCAAACATAACGTGGCTACTTATAAACCATTATATAAACATAAGTCACTTAACCCCAAAGTGCAGTGAATCCAAAAAACGTGTACCAAGTCTGAAAAGCAACCCTCTCATCATAGGTCACCCTTACCACTTGATCACAGTGCAACCGCCTTCACTGCAGAACAGGCACAAGTAGTTATTAAAAAACTCTAGAATCACAGGGCCAGATGGCATCACCATCCTACACCTGAAACATTTAGGATCAGAAGGCATCCATGCCCTCACAAACATTAACAACTACTCTATTGCACACTGTAGTCTGTAGCATTCCCAGTATTTGGAAAAATGGAACAACCATCATTACAATTAAACTTCTCAAAGACCCAACACTCCCATCCACAAACAGACCCATAATACTACTTAGCAAAAAGCCAAAAATACTGAATGCCTCATTCTGAACGAAGTCACACCCCTTGTTCCCTTTGCCCCCTCACCGAACAGATTCAGAACACTACACTCTGAAAGTGCCTTAGTGACTAGTCTCACACAACAAGCATCAGATGACATCAGTTCAGTGACACATGAACAACACATACTTCTCTCAATAATACAGTAAACCTTCAATTATCCGTTGTCACGATATCCGCCCCAACCCAATATCCAGCACAGCTATCTTGGCTCTATTAGAGCAATATATGGCAATTTTTGTGCAACATCTGGTGCAAAAATGGGATGTAACCGGCGGACCAATGCAATATCCGGTGTTGAGGGGTCTCAACAGGCTCGTAAGCTGTACCCAACAGGGGTCAGGGGAAATCCCGAAATTTGAGAGCCAATGAAAACATCCGTTTTGCATCAGCCAATCAGAATCCGTTGTGGGTGTGGCTTATCTGGCGTGCCAAGAAAGCAGCCGTACTCTCATTTTCACCCGTGGATGTCGCAGAGTCAAGACGTGCCTGTGCACTCCCGCTCTTCTGACCATGAGGTCACAGAACCCTGGTACTTTGACTACCTCTGTGGCATCCTACGTTTAAGCTACTGTACTGTATTGTATTGCAAAGTTAATGGCCTTTCAGTGCTCATGGCCTGGTGCTCTATTGTTATTGTTAAACTACTCGGTACTGCAGTATGTACTGTACTGTTTACTAGTGAGAACCCCACGGTGCTGTTTCTTCCCGTTGATACCAACACTTGGTGAGTACATACAATAGTACACTAGCTATGTACAGTACGTTATAACTGACCTGTATCATTACTGTATTGTTTTTATATGCATAGTTTTCATCTTTAACTCATCGTAAATTTTTTAGGATTTTTTTTAAACAACAAAACAGAGGAAGGAAAAACAAATGAGTAAAAAAAAAAAAAAAAAAATTCATACACCAGATTAATCGTGTCGTCCATTCATAAAATGTCTAACGGTTGGACATGAACTGCTGTAGGTTAAAAGTTTGGAGGGAAACAACTCTGGGGAAGTGAGCTTCACACAGATGCAGTTCGGGGAATGAAAGAATTCTGATAGGCAGAAGTTCTGCAATATGGCTGAGTGACATTCCAGTCATGAGCGCTGCCAGATGCCCGTGTAGCACGAGGGAAGGCATGGACAGGTGGCATAATGGATGCAACTTCGTCTGAGCATTTGCCATAAAACTATCAGTAAAATAATGCAAGGGAGGCAACATTCCTTCTAACTTGTAGGGGAGGTAGTTTATTTATAATAGCAGGATTATTAATAATTCCAGCAGCTTTGTTCTGAATTTTGTCTACTTGTTTTAAAATAACCTCCCCACATCCATTCCACAAGGGTGGGCAATATTCAAGCCGAGAGCACACATGACTTATAAATTATAGCTAACCGCTCGTTAGTGAAGAAATTACGGACTCTATACAATAATCCAAGTTTCTTTGAGGTGGCTTTAGGAAGTGATCTCACATGAGAGGTCCAGCTGAGGGCACTGTTAAGCGATACACCGAGAATTTCAATACTTTTGGAAATGGGAATATTAGTAGCATTGAAGGTAATATACGAATCTGGCAATACCTATCTATTAGTTAATTGTATATATTTGGTTTTACTAGCATTAAATGAGACAAGGTTGTTTTGTCCCCATTCACTGATTGTAGATAAGTCTTGATTTATAGAGATGGCTGGACTGAGTTGAGAGTTAGAGACATTAGATTTTGTAAATGGGTGTTTGAGTGTGAATGAACTATGAAGTGATGAGTCATCTGCATATGAATGGATGGGATTGTGGGTGACAGATAAGAGATCATTAATATTAACCAGGAACAGGGTTAGCGCCCGAACTGATCCTTGTGGCACGCCGGTGTTAATTGAGTGGAAACTGGAATATATATCATATACTTTTATTTTTCTGTCGCTAAGATATGAGGAAAGCAGAGGAAAAAAGATGTTAGCCCATAGCAAGAGAGTTTGGACAGCAGGGAACGGTGCCATACTCTGTCGAAAGCTTTAGAAATTTCAAGGGCTACTGCGTGAGTTTCTCCATGTAGGTCGATTGATTGATGGATGGTATGAGTCAGGAGATTGAGTATGTCAATGGTGGACCTTTCGTGGCGAAAACCATATTGTCTATCACTAATTAAGTTGGTGGACTCAATGTGTTTAACTATGTGGTATTAAATAAGATTTCAAATACTTTACCAAGAGAAGATGTGACAGCTGTTGGTCTGGAAACAGAGGGGTCAGAGGAACTTCCTTTCTTTGGAAATGGGTGGATATTGGCTCCTTTCCATGAATTAGGGAATGAAGAAGTAAGTAAGTATGCATAGTCTGAATAATTTAGTTAGAACAGAGGCAAGTTCTGGGGAACACTTTTTCAGAACAATTGGAGGAATTCCATCTGGGCCTGGAGCTTCGTTGGTAGGTAAATTGTCTGGGATGATTTTTACGAATCTTGTCTTTATTTTAAGTGGAACAATTCTGGGAGAGTCAAGTTCTAGTACTGGGATGTTCTGGCTGACTTCCTGTATGGTAGAATTTCTGGCAAACGTACTGGAAAAAATATCTACATTCCCACGCGGGTCACTTGTAAAGTTGCCATCTGAAGATTGTAGTCAGGGAATGGATGATGACTTGTTAAAGTTATTACTGAAATAATTGAGAGTTTACGAGAGTATTCTATTGTCATTAGGATTGTTAAGTAGTTTTGATGCTTGATTTTGAAGAAAGTTTGTTTTAGCAAGACTTATTACAGCTTTTGTGCGGTTTCTGGTAATTCTAAATTGAGAGAGTGATTTGTATGTTTTTTTTTATTTTATAGAGAGTTATATGCTATTGATTTTTGGGCTGTTGCTCTGGCACAGTTGCTATCAAACCATTTCGGAGAGTTCGATCTTTTAGTGAACTGTTGACTTGGTATGAATTAATCCATACCAGCTAGTATTAAGTCATTAACGTGGGACTGGGTAGAAATGACATCACTAGAGAAGAAAGACTGCCATGGAGTGTCAGCAAGATAATTTCTAACTCCATCCCAGTTTGCCCTATCAAAGTGCCATCGGGTCACCCTGACAGGTTCAGAACGGGGAGATTTGGGGGGGCTAACTAATGAGGCTTTAATGAGATCGTGGTCAGAGGATCCAAGTGGTGACAATATGTCTATCCTGTATTGATCTGGATTATTTGTCAGGAATAGATCCAAGAGATGGGCATTATGGTCAGGATTATCTAGAATTCTGATTGGTTGCTTTACCAGCTGCGTGAGATTAAATGATTCTGTAAACAGCTCGCACTCTAGACCAGCATCGTCAGTCCTGGCAGAATGCAATAACCATTCAACATTATATACATTAAAATCACCCAAAATGGTTATTTCGGTGCTAAGGGCAAGGTAAAGGCTACTCATCTGTGTGGATATGGAGTCAAATACACTGGGTTCTTAAGAAGCATTGGGGGAACGATAGACTACACAGATATATATGGTAATATTTAGATAATTTACTTTATACAGTGAGTAATCAAAATTAGTTGAAGTGAAGTTTAAAATAGTGTCAATGACATATTGAGATTTAATATAACAACAGGTGCCACCCTTGTTAGGGAAATTTGTGAGGAGATGGTAACCAAGAAAACAAAATGGGGATATTTCGGTAGAGTGAGAGATTTGTGGTTCTGTGAGGAATAGGGCCAGAGGGGATATGGACTGTAGGAAAAAATGAACTGAATTTAGATTGGTGCTGAGACCTCGGATATTGGTGAAGAATAAGGCTGTACCTTTACTTCTGTGCTGACGAGCATGAATGGAATTTGGAACAGTCGCTGCCAGCACAGTTGCTTGATGGCGACCAGGAGGACCCCGTGCCGCCAGCCCTACCCTGCTGGTGGTAGCAATCCGAGATACCACCTCGTTTGCTTGTAATAATGCAACGGCCATTGCTAAGGGGAGTGGGAGTAGAAGGTGTGATATCTTACGTGCATGTATTGTGGTGCAGACAGTTGAAGGCAGAGGTATTAAGAGAGTATGCTAGCCTACTCTCTGTGTAAATGGAACCTTGAGGTCTCTAGACATGAAGGAGGTTCCTTGGTCTGAGTGGATGTAATTAGGCATCCTGCACATGGTAAATATCAGCTCCAGACAACTGACCACAGTTGTAGTATGCATGCTGGGGCATGGAAAAGCAAAAGGGAAACGTGGGTATTTATCAACAAATGTAAGTAGATTGGGGTTATGTGTTGCGGTAGGTAGAGGTCCCTTGAAGTCAATACTAAGCTGTTCCATAGGCTGCATTGCCTTTATGAGGGTCCCTCCAGGAGGTCGATAGAACTGGGGCTTCAATTCAGCACAAATCTTGCATGAAGCACAAGCCCTCTTGACATCTTCTTTAGAAAAAGGGAGATTTTTTGATCTCATAAAGTGCGGCAGTTGAGTCACTCCAGGATGACATAGTCCGCTGTGAAGGTCAGTGAGTGTGGGGGTGGAGAAGCATCAGCAGCAGAGCGCCTGGGTGAGGGTGTATGGAGCTACATTTTCCTTCCCTGTGTTGCTAAAGGCTGTAGGCTCTACCCTCCATTCATGTATCTTGTTATTCTTTATCTTTGTGCATTTTTTGCTGTCAAACACGAATGCCACAGAGCGTTGATCAGTGATAAGATCAGAGTGGCGCCAGGTTAGGTTGCTAGTGACCCCATTTACGCACTGCTTCTATGCTGGCGTTGGCCTCTCTCTCCACAAAAAGGTAATGCAATTCACTTCCTTGTAGTCTCCTGGACATAAAGCAACAGGTCGGCCACCCCGGCTGAGCACTGCAGAAATAACTACATCAGATGCATCACACTCAACCTCAAAATGTAAGTTTTCATCGACAGAGTGAAGGGTGGCTTTCTCTAGCTCCTTCTCAAGTAATTTAAAGGCATCCAATGCTCTTTCCTCTAATGGAAACTTCTTTGTGTTTACCAGGGGTTGTGTTTTATTTGAAAAGTCTTGAATTCATTTGGTATAGTAAGGAAACATCCCCAAAGCTCTTCTGAGAGATCCCAAACCAGTAGGTGGTGGAAATTCTTGTAGTGGCCTAAGCCTCTCAGGATCTGGCCATATCACACCATTCCCCACACAGTAACCAAGAATGTTAATGGAATGTACTCTTTTTGACAGTCTTGGATTCATTGAATGTTAGATGTCTTTGTTTGACGACCTCTAGGAAGTGCTGTACATATCGATGATGCTCCTCTTGTGTAAGCCCAGCAATAGTGATGTTTTCAAGATATGGGAAAGCACCTTGTAGGTTCTCCTCACTGACTAACTTATTCATAGCTCGTTGCAAGGCAGGTACACCATTTGTGACTCCAAAAGGTATCCTACAAAATTGGTATAGACATCCATTAACTTCAAAAGCAGGATACTTTCTGTCTGACACTTTTAGTGGCATTTGATGGTACACACTTTTCAGTCAAAAGTAGAGAACACACTGTATTTTGCAAGGTCACTTACTATTTCATCAATCCTTGCCAGATGGAAGGCATCTAGCTCGGTATGCCGATTTATTGATTTACTGTCTGTGAAATGTCAATACACATTCTCTTCTTATGCCTGTTTGTAGGATATTTCACAACCGTCACGTGAGCTTTCCATAGGGTTAAGCTTGTCTCACTTATTCCTTCTGAGGGTAACCGGTTAGTTTCTTTTTCAATAAATTCTTGATCATCCTTACTACACCGTCTTGACTTGGTGGCAATCGGTTTGCAGTTAGGTGACAGGTTAGGGAAAAGAGAAGACTCCCAGTGCTGCGCCGAGAGTGCACAGTATGGATCATCACCATTTAATATCAGCTGAAGCATGGGTCCACCAAATTCAAACTTCACACTCAGATGCTGTCGCTGGAAATCCTGGCCAAGTATTATATCAGAGCTTATATCTCTCAGTATACCAAGGTGTGTAGATGGATAAGACTGGTTGTTGAGGTTGGAATAAGATCTACCACAGCATACCCTGGGGAACTGGTATTCAAAGATTTCTGTGCCTTAGTGATGTATTTACTAGTTGGATGTACCTTTAGTTTCAGTTCTTGTGCAACCTTCTCACTAATGTAGCTATCAGTACTGCAAGAGTCCAACGAGGAAGCTTGACTGTAGGCAGTCTGCAGGTCAAGCATTTGGTTTTCTAAGTGGAGCTGACGTATTAAGAGTGAGGCAGTGCCATTGATGAAGGCATCACGGATTAACTCTACACGGTACTGGTCTGCACTGACAGATTTAAAGTTGCAGTCTTTACCCAACCTATGTAGCTCTCTAAGAAATTCGTCTAAAGATTCGCCTGGTCTTTGTTGCCTAGTTGCAAGTGAATGTCTTGCAAAAATTTAATTTAAGGCTTCGACATACAGTTTGTCTAATGTAGTAATAGCTGAATCAAAATTTGTGCACCCCTTTATATATTCAGACACACTGTATGCCACACTATTCACTAAAGTTCTAAATTTGTCTGGGTCATTGTCTCCACACTCCTCAATGAAACTTATGAAGGTCCTGTGTCAGTGGCACCACTCCTTCGCCGCCGGAGGGGAGCCGGGGTCAACATCCAGTCAGGCAGGTTTCAGCAACTCCATGGTACATAAGTTGAGCAAATTGTTTTGACAATGAAACGCTTGGCTGCTGCCCAAGCTTTACTCAACTTAATTCTCGAGGACAGTCTGAAAGCAAAACACGAACTTCTTAGCTACAGTACAAAACAGTATCCCTTACAACTCATTTGTATAAAGGAGTTTAAGCATTATAACCATACACAATCACTCAACGGTATGAAAATACACTATTTCCTCACTACACAATATAACTAACATTATATGACTTGTCTGTCCTAACGTAATTACGACAAATATAACTCATTCATTCACTCGTCAACCAATCCTACGTTGCCCCATGAGGAGCGTAGGATCCCGGGGTTAGGCAAGTTGGTCCTGATATTTAAGATGAGAGTGACCAGCCTCACTCATCCCTGAGTGGCATTACCTGAGCAATAAACCCCAACCACCTCTTGGATTTTTTTTTTTTTATGCTAGGAAGAAGGAACCAAAGGCCACGAGCCCGCAATAACTGTTCCTTCCAAAAGAAAAACAAAATACAAGAGAGAGCCAAATTCAAGATCCGATCATTTCGAGATGCATGGATACACTTCGCTTGAAGGTCTGGAGACAATAGCTAGCAGGAAATACAGACAGAGGGAGACAGTTCCAGAGTTGACCTGTTGCATAAATGAAGGACTGGGAGTAACGGTTAACTCTTGCATTAGAGAGTTGGATAGAAAAGAGATGAGAGTTTGCAGCTAGACGGGTGCTACACACCCGTCGTAGAGGTGGAGGAATGCATGCAGACAGTTCAGAGGAGCAGTGACCATTGAAGAAGCGATAGAAAAGTGATAAAGATGCAACAGTGCGGCGAAGAGACAGAGGTTGAAGGAAGCCAGTAAGAGGAGGAGAGTTAATGAGACGAAAAGCCTTTGACTCCACCCTATTGAGAAGAGCTGTATGTGGGTAGCCTCCCCACACATGAGAATTGTACTCTACACAGTTGCGGATAAAACCCGTGTATAGAGTCAACAACTGTGAAGGGGTAAAGAAGGAATGGAGTCGGCTTAGCACACCTAATCTCTTGGAAGCAGATTTTACAAGAGATGTAATATGATCTTTCCAAGATAAATCCCGAGTGAATGAAACCCCAAGCATGTCCAAGGATGATGCAGGATTAAGCTGAATATTGTTACACATTAGTGGGTACGCCTGTGGAAGATTTTGTCGGGTTGATAGATGTAAAAACTGAGTCTTTGATGCATTAAAAACAACCAGATTATTTTTACCCCAGTCAGAGATGCGAGCCAAGTCAGACATTAGGTGTGCCATAGCCTCATCCCTTGTTTGTTGAAGTAACTGCTGAGATGGACGTTGCGGAAAGGTGAAGGGTGGAGTCATCAGCGTTTGAGTGGATAGGGTTAGATGTACAGCTTAGAAGGTCGTTGACAAATAAAAAGAAGAGAGCTGGTGATAGGACAAAGCCCTGAGGAATACACACTGTTGATAGATCTAGAAGAATGATGGCCGTCTACAACAGCGATTATAGAACGAGCAGAAAGGAAGCTAGCGATGAAGGCACAGATAGAAGGATAGAAACCGTAAGAGGGCAATTTGGAAATTAAAGATTTATCCCAGACTCGATCGAAAGCCTTTGAGATGTCAAGTGCAATGGCAAAGCTTTCACCAAAGTCCCGAAAGGAGGATGACCAGGAGTCTGAAAGGTAGGTGAGAAGATCGCCAGTGGAGCGTCCCTGACGGAACCCATATTGACGAGCAGAAAGAAGGTTGTGATGGGAAAGATGCTTTAAAATTTTTCTGTTAAGAATTGATTCGAAAACTTTTGAGATACAGGATGTTAAAGCAATTGGACGATAGTTAGAGGGTTGGGAATGGTCACCCTTCTTTGGGACTGGCTGAATGAGAGCAAACTTCCAGCAAGAAGGAAAGGTACAAGTTGACAAACAAAGGCGAAAGAGTTTGCTTAGGCAGGGTGTAAGCACAGAAGCACAGTTCTTGAGGACAACAGGAGGGACCCCATCAGGCCCATATGCCTTGTTAGTACTGAGGCCAGTAATGGCAGAAAATACAACAGCTGAAGAAATTTTAATGTCAGCCATGAGGAAGTCAGAGGGGGGAAGTGATGGAGGAACAGCACCGGAATCATCTAAGACGGACTTGGAGGAGAAAGTCGGAGTGAAGAGATCTGCTTTATCAATAGAAGAAATAGCTACAGAGCCATCAGAGTAGAAAAGAGGAGGGAAGGATGATGAGGTAAAGTTGTTAGAAAGGTTTTTGGCAAGGTGCCAGAAGGAGCGGGAAGAATACGAGTCGGAGAGTTGAGAGCATTTAGTACGGATGAAATTATTTTTAGCAGAGCGAAGAACAGACTTAGCACGATTCCGGGCAGAAACTTAAAAAAAAAATGTGTTTCAGGGGTGGGTTGGCTCTGGTACCTTTTATAGGCCCTCTCCTTTTGTGGACAGCATTAGAACAAGCGTGATTAAACCAAGGCTTTCTTGCGTTGTGAAAGGATATGAGAAGGGAATGTATGCTTCCATGCTCGAGAGAATAACCTTCACCGGCTTAATCCGATTGGAGCGCCGTATTTGTTCACTAAATCACCAGACGCGAAAAATTTGGTTATATGGTTACCACCCAGCGTAGTAAATGGTTTCCTGGTGTACAGGAAATCATTTGGCTTGTCACTCAGTGTAGTCACCCACAGGTAGAAGGAAGAGGAAAGAATGAATGAAAGAAAGAAGAGGAAGTGTAACGTCACCCGTAGGCAGAAGGACGAGGAAAGAATGAAGGAAAGACAGAAGAGGATGGAAGGAAAGAAGGATGGAGGAGAGGAAAGGGCAGACATCCGAGAGCGGCACTACATCGAGTGAGTGGATGGTGAGCACCCCTACCTACCACAACATTGATATGAAACGACATCGCCCCCGCCAGTCCAGCCCCGATGTAAAGAATCAGACAGCGTATGAAAAACACCAAAGGCAAAAGCAAAGTATAAAGTGCCCTCCGTATCGACCAAGGATCGAAACTCTAATATCACACAGAGGTATAGAAGACAAAATCTAAACCTCAGAGGCTTTTACTAGATAGCGTAAATGGTGCTGAAATTACCTTAAGAATATGATATTTAAGGTGGCAAATCAATGAAGAGGGAGAACTGGGATATCACAGGTAAGCAGTGTGTGAAGAATGATGAAGGAAAGGTGGTGGGGAACAGTGAGGGTGTTCAAGACACCAGGAGAGAGCATTATAACTTGTTGCTGAATGAGGAGTTTGATTTGAATAGCGATGGTTTGGAGTCAACAGATGCAGCGTTTGGCCCTTTGCCTTTGGTTGACGCTGCTACTGCGAGCAGGACAATAGGCAAGATACAAGCTGGGGAAGATGGCAAGTGTGTCTGGGTTGACTGCTGAAATGCTGAAGGCCTCATGAGATATCAGAGTGGGGGTAGTTTATGATTTAATAAATACAATTATACATGAGTATGTTGTGCCAGATGATTGGCTGAAGAATGTGATTGTAAATGTGTACAAGGAAAAGGGTGATGCCCTGGGAAGAGGAAATTATTGAGGCATAAAACTTTTGGACCAGAAAATGAAGGTAATGGAGAGAGCTCTAGAAGGTATGGTATGATTAGAGATAGAGTTAATACTGATGAGATGCAATTTGGGTTTATGCCAGGCAATGGGACCACTGATGCCGTATTCACTGTTTGACAGTTTCAGGAAAAATATACATGAGAGAAAAGGGATCTATACTTTTTTTAGTTGATTTGGAGAAAGCCTCTGACAGAGTTCCTAGGTAGGTAGTGAAGTGGACAATAAGAAGGTTTGGCATCAAGACTGGCTGGTTAGAATGGTTACTTCTATACAGCTATGTGGGTGCTCGCACCGAGGTGAGAGTAAATGGAGATTTGAGTGAAGAGTTGCCTGTGAATGTTGGCATGGATCAGGGGTCAGTCATAAGCCCCTTATTGTTTATCATTATGCTTGAAGCCATCTCACGTGATTTCAGAGATAGAATCCTATGACAGACGTTGTATGCCGAAGAATTGTTGATTGCTGAGGACGAAACGGAGGCAGAAGAGAGTGGAAAGAATTAGAAGTGGAGATTTGGTATGGGGGACAAGAGCTTGAGAGTAAATGCAGATAAAACAAAGGTGCTGATATCTAGGGTTGGTGGTGGTACTGTCAAAGAAGAAGGAGAGTGGCTATGTGCGATTTGCCACAAGGGCATGGGAAGTAATTCCAACTTGTGCAGTGTTTGTTATAAGTGGGTGCATAAGAGACGTAGAAGTATAAGAGGTAGACTGCGAGATAATGCTCATTTCATGTGTGTGGAGTGTAAGGGAAGGCATGTGGAGAATATCAAGCATGAAATGATTGAGCTTGTTGATGAGCCTCTTGAATATAAGGTAGAGTTTTGTTATTTGGAAGGCATGTTACGTCCTGGAGATGGGACTGGAGCTAGCTATGTAGCTAGAGCAAGGAGTGGTTGGAAGAAGTTCAGGGAGCTGTTGCCTATCCTGACACTGAGAGAGCTCTCTCTCTGTGCTAAAGGATCACTGTATGTGGCATGTGTTAGTGCGCGTCCACACGTGTGCTCAAACAAGTGTTGGCAACATGTAAGCAACACAGTAACGAACACGCTGCAAACATGCTGGGAACAGCAGCGTCCAGATCATGTTGGCAACGTCATAATGAAGTCTCAGCTGCCTCGTATGAACATTCTTACTCCATCACCTCTGCTGCCAGTGTTCGAAACTGAACTGAAACATGTTTGCATACATCTGTCCAAATACTGCTGCAAACATGTTCCCGAACATGTTGCCAGCTGTGTTGCCAACATATGTTTGAGTACACGTGTGGACACGCCCTTAAGAGTGTAATGCTGTGTGGTAGTGAGACCTGGGCAGGAATGGAAGAGGATATTCAGAGGCTCAAATGTACAGAAATGACAATGATTAGGTGATGAGCAGTGTGTTCTTGAATACAAAGCCTGGGAGGGTTAGGATTAAATTGGAAGAGTTATGGGGAAAGATGGGACTAGAGTGTATTGGTGTTGTGATGAGGAGGGTAGGCTGGACTGGGATGGTTTGGGAATGTGGAGAGGATGGGGGAAGACCATCGGGAGCAGAGAGTGAGAAGTGTGAATGCCGGGGATGGGGCTGCGACAAGCGACTGAAGTAGCCTTGGGACGAGGTCATAGAGTGTGACCTCAAGCAAAAGGGACTGAATAAGGAGGTTACCAGAGATTAAGCCGCCATTAGGTGACCAAGGCCAACACATGCAAGAATGTTGGAGCCTTTATCAACAAAATGAAACGAAACAAAAACACAAAATGAAACAGGTACTCCCCCCACATCACACTTAACAATGTAGCTACATATGTTACACACATCCTCCACCAATATCCTTCGAGTGACATACAATACTGGACTCAAATTCAATGACCATGTACAGGACATCAAGAGGCAGTGCACCGCCAGACTTATTGCACTCAGGGCAGCCATAGGGCCAGACTTTGAGCAACAAAAAGAAACACTCTCAGTACTCTATAAGAAATACATTACATTAGTGATGTCCTATTCCTCCCAGGCATGGGCTCCCATCCAATCTACTGCTCACTACAACAACCTCCAAATCATGGAGGAGAATAACCTATGCATCACCACTGCCTGCACCAAAACCGCTCCTGCAGCCCACGTAGTCACTCATAAATGAAGTCATATCTCGCTGGCCAACCCCTCCACTTTTCATGTGGTAACACTGTATCCTTACAATCTCACAACTTCAGGTGATTCAAGTTGGGCTTTGAGATACTGTGCCTGAGTGGACCCAGATTCGAAATTAATTTCACTTCCTGATGAACTAATGTAGCTATGCCGTGTGCGAAAATGCTCTTCGCAATATTGCTTTGTATATTAAATAATAGCAACATACTGCAAGCGGCAGATCTTTTGACCTCAGTAGATGATCAGATGTTGAACACTTTCATAACGTAGTAACCATCATTCACATTAAAGCATGATCAGTGGGTGCACAAAAACAGTTACAATGTCGTATCTGCCAGTGATTTCCAACCGTTCCCCACGCATTTCAGAGCATTCCGATGAAGTGATTGTTATAACTTTCACCCCGTAGCCTAACCTGTGACGTTACGTATAAATATTAAATGTCACATTACCGACTGGGAGTTGTTATGTCGGTACACGTCCCGGAAAGACCAATAAATAATTTTATACTGACCCGCACATTATAAACATCTTTAGGCTAAAAAAAAGTGTCATTCACACGAGACTGCTTAATATAAAAGGCGGCATGTCTTCATGATGTGTAATTTTGGGGTAGGCTACAACACCATGGTGAAATAGGGACACATCGTTGACATTATTCCGGTTTCAAACTTGAACATGGCATACATACATCTCAAGCTGACACCTGTGTAATCTCTCATTTCGCTGTGCCGCACCCCATTCATCAACAAAGCAACTCCTTCCTTGCATCTTCCTCGCCCATTCATTCGCCATCTTACACATTTCACACCCTCCCACTCCACTTCACACCCTTTCGTCGTTGTTTCACACAATGCCATCACGGAATATCTCGCACTCTTGAACACATTCACTACTTCCACCCTCCTGCTTTCCTCATTCAACACTCTCACTTTCCACATGGCCAGGCGATTCTGCCCATTTGGTTGGGGTCCTGGGCAGGCATTGGGCCCTCCGAGGCTCTCAGAAACATTTGCCATGATTTTAAGTGATTTTAGACAGGGGAATCTGGGGGACACTTAACCCAGCTAAAACCCCGGTTATGTGGTTACCACTCAGTGTAGTACAGTACATGGTTTTCTTGGTACAGGATACAATTTGGCTTGTCACTCAGTGTAGAGACCATAAGGCAACACTACACTGACCGAGTGGATAATAACAACCATAATAATAGTAGTAGTAGTAATAGTGGTAGTAGTAGTAGTAGTAGTGATACTACTACTACTACTACAACTACTAATAATAATAATAATAATAATAATAATAATAATAATAATAATCCGCAATTATAAGGTTCATTGCGCTTTAGGGGTTGTATTTATAAGTTTGTTGGGCTTAAGTACTGTATAGGATTGCTTCTTTATGTTTTCATCTTCCCTTATACAACTGTGAAACGCTTCACAGTCATACTAGACTCGATATTAAGGTGGAATAAACAGTAATACAACATGAATATTGCTAACAGCTATGAAGGTTTTGTCGTGAAAACTGGCTTGTAAGTGTGTGTGTGTGTGTGTGTGTGTGTGTGAGCAAAGCAAACTATGTGACGTTGTCACCACATCAAGGCCACACACTCTACTTATTCCTCTCTTCTTAGTTATGGTCATTTTCCCCTCACAACTAAGCTTTATTTTACATGAAGGGCAAGGAAAGACAGTACAAAATCTTACCATGTCCTATGTTGTTCTGCAAAGATGAGAAATAATTATTTGTTGGTAAATTTGTTGTAGACTTCGTCTGGCAACTCCGGAGACTGGCATCCTGCGAGCTAGGTAGCGTTGCCAAGGTGTCAATTTACGCCCTTATATGGATTATATATCCCTGTAAACGGTGCACCGATACTCCGTGTACACGCCCGTAGTTCACAATATTGCAAATCATTGTTGGTGCAACTTCTGCTCTGTCACTCTCTGATCGGGTTCCAGAACTTGATAGTCTTTCGAGTCTCATTAAGAAACCACAGTCTATAGATCGAGTCCATAATATGTTTGTTATTTTTTTAATACACAGTATTAGAGGTAGCCTGTCCTCGGGTCCCTACCTTCAGGAATGGTACTGCATATGATTTTTCCCCCTGTAAGTATTTAGATGAAAATTTGACCAAATCAGAATTTGGTTTGCTGCCAGTTTTGTCTGAAGTTATAACGTGGTCAGTGGCTAACAGCCGATTCGTTTAACACTGTTCGAACGACAAAAATCCTGTACGTTATAACGTTCACTGAAAACCGCAGGCCAACGTTCTCTGTAAGTTACTGGTAACGTCAGCCCAACAAAGATATAAATATATATATATATTTTTTTTTTGCTTTGGGGGATACCAGCATTATGAAATAATCAGAATTTAAAAGAAGGCTTTATTCTTGTATATCAAGGACGAATGATGCGTTTCAGATGACAGTGAAAGGGACAACAAATATAGTGCAAAAAAATGCAACGAAAATAGGACGCGCGCATGTCTGATTGTACAGTATATACCGTACATAGTCTACACACATATATACATACATACATCAACTAATCCTGTGTTGCCCCATGAGAAGCGTAGGAGTCCTGGGCTAGGAAAGTCGGTCCTCACATTCAAGATGAGAGTGACCAGCCTCACTCATCCCTGAGTGGCATTATGTGAGCAATATGGACGTTTTTTGGCAGCTCCTTTGGTCCAGAGCATGCAGTTGGCTACTCTCACTATTTTCTCATAACATGTAAGGCCTATAACAGTTGTAATGATGATGATGATGATGATGATGATGATAATGATGATGATGATTGTTAGACAACTCACACACCGGTACAGATGACGTGTTAATTATTGTATTTAAGTCCCATTGTTGTGTTGTTTAATGCATTTAAGCCCCTTTTATATATATATATATATATATATATATATATATATATATATATATATATATATATATATATATATATATATATATATATTAGGTTTGCTTTTAATTTGTGTCATAAGCTATAGGCTACTTATTATCAGTATTAAGTTGTATACATTATACGAAATCCTATAATATAGCTGGAGGTAATTTTTTTTTGTGTGTGTGGATAACTGAGAAGACATTATATGGTCTATAAAGATTGAGTTAAGGGGGATAAGTGACTGGTTTTTCCTAATCAAAGCCTGGGCTATATTTGGGCTATTTTACGGGTGCTGTGCCTGAGCAAATTATGCCAGCTGGCAACCCTTTATCTTAGAGGAGATAAGTGTGAGACGAAGACCAAGTGAGAAAGAAACGAATATTTGATTCTGTGTAACTTAACAGATATTTTGTATCTTTCTGCAGACCAATTCCAGAAATCAGAGTCAGACTACAGAGAGAAAAAACAAAAAAACTAAGGCCCCGCAGCCTTTCCACAGTACTGCACTGTGAATATCGTGGAAACAGTGTATGTTGAAGATCAGTGGGTGGGAAAGAAACGATTAGTTAATTTAGTTTAACTTGACGGATATTTTGGCTCTTTTGCAGCCAAATTCAAGTGTTAATTGCCCAAATAAGAAAAAAAATTACGAACTTGCAGCCTGTCCACAGTACTGCTCTGTGAATAACATCGCACTGTATACGCATGCTTTATGTTACACTCCGTGTCCAAGATGGAGATATACCAAGTTAACACACAGTTTTCTTTGAGGGTAAGTACTAAATTAATTATTTTTAGTTTTGTGACAGATAAAGGTGTTTTATCTTCACCTCAGATGCTGTAACTGGCCAGCCTGGGAAATGTATATATGTCTGTTTTCCTACGTGGTTCTTTTGCTAGGTGTGTGTGTTATGCAGCGTGTTCTGTGTCCCGACTTCTCGGGTCCAGTTACGGTGCAACTCTGGGTCCTTAATTCCTGCCCGGGTCAGCACTAGCAAGGAAGGGAAACACAAACACCACGAGTGAACAAATACACCAATATATTAATAGAGAAACAATTACACACACAATATTCTATGACCAGAGTCGAAATTACACAGTGCCTTACACTGATATTGGTCCGAATCACTGTCCACCTAGTTCAGCATCTTTGTCTCACATCTGGGTTATTTCCTCACAGTATCACGGGCAATATTTCGCCAATATAGATAATACATCAACACAGAGAGGTTTACATACAACACAACCCAGTATACCCACAGGGACAGCTCTTAAGCCTAGGTGCTCGCGTGACATAGACGGGTCCTACCTAATATATCTCCGCTTGACATGTACGGCAGTCCCTAGCTAACTTAGCCTCTGTATACGCGTCACACAGATCGAGAATATACCGTAAGTCACACCGGGGAGAAGTGGGGGAGGGGCGGAGCTTACTGAGGATAGGGAGGGTTTCTCTCGATGGGGCCGGGCCAGGAGCAGGTAGGAGAGGAGGGGCAGGATCCAGTACTGAGATATTGTTGTGTTATGTGAGTGACACGGGCTCGTCTGTCCTGTCCGAAGGGGGGGGTCTCAACCAGGGACTGGGGTTATACACTCCGCACGTGATTCACACGGGCTCGACTCGTCAGCAAGAGGGGGGGAACACTGACAGGGGGTGTGTGTGCCGCGTATGGGGGTAGGAGAGAGGAACACGGGAGAACGGTTCACTGGTAGTTCACTGAAAAAGGTGGGGTTCACAACACTGGGGAGGTATATAATTCGAGACCTGTCACTCACAGTTCTGATGGAGAGGAGACCACGGGCCACGGGGTAGAGGGCCTATGCAGGGAGCTCCAGGTGGTAGCCATGAGTGGGAGGCGGGCCATGCGGGGATCTGTGCAGCACAGTGGGGGCCATGGAGTTGCCAGTAGTCCGGGAGTAATAGGGCGGCATCAGGGGCGGCTCTCTCGCCGCATTGGCCCTGCAGGAGGCTGGGCTCTCAGGACTGGGCCCGAAGAGGGCCAGAAGTCGGGTTGTATGCCGTTGGCCCTTGGTCGTCTTTGGGGTCTGCGGGAGGGCCTGGTGGAGGCCTGGTCCAAGGGTCGGCCAGAAGGAGGGTGCCGCCAAGGTAAGGCGGCCCGTACCCCGGTCCGGGGCTGCCGTCAAGAGAGAACTGTGGCCGCTTGGGTCGCGGGAGGCCCTTCGGCCTCGGCAAGCACCTTGGGAGGCCTGCTGGGTCCAGCAACTGCGGCCTCTGCTGCAGGGGGAGGCCTACATGGTAGGACTAGGCCTCTGGTCCTAGTGTAGCCCGTCAGTGTCTGGGGTGGCTTGGGCTGCAGGGACTGGATTTTGGGCCTTGATGGCGCCTCGTCTGGTCCGGACTCAGGTGGGGAGCCTGTAAGGGGAGAGACTCCAGCCTTCCAAGGAGAGAGCTGGAAAGAGTGGCACCTTGCTCTAACACCAGGGCGGTGGGGCGAGCCAGAGGTGACTCCTTTCGTCAGGCAGCCCCGTTGGGGACTGCCTGTGCTCCTACATGGATCAGGGGTGCGGGGGCACTCCTGTCGTAGGGCTAGGGCCTCCTGCCCTCGAGACGTCGGGAGGAAGAGGTCAGACATTCACTCTCGGCTTTCGCCACAGCTCCGACGGAGCGTGCCCTCCCTTTGTTGGGTTGGGGTTACCTGTTCTGGGGACGTCAGGAGGAAGAGGTGGGATGTACTCTCTCAGCTTTTGCCACAGCTCTGACGAAGCATGCCCTTCTTCAGTCTAGGCAGGGGAATAGCAACCCTAGAGGGTCCTCCTGAGTCCTCAGTTAGGTGTGGAGTTGATCCAGAAGACTTGGCGTCCGAGGGTGTGCTTGGGAACTTGCCACTGCAAGTCCCACCCCAATTCTGGTGGGCATTCCCTCTGCTGGAGAGTAGTGTACTTTTTCCGTACACTGCCGGGTAGTCTGGCTGCACGGAAGAGGGGCGCCGGGTCGCGAGGGAGATGAGCCGTTGTTGCCTGGACATCCGCCCAGGTAATTCAGCCCCTCCGTTGTCTCCTTGTGGAGTGGGTGTCACCCCCTTACTCTCTCCTCCTGGGGTGATGGTGTCGGGCTTATCCCACCGCGCTAGTATTTCAGCGTGTAAGCTGATTGTTAAAGTCCATACCAGTACACCAGACAGTTTTATTCATTTGAGGCAAATGGGAGTGGAGACGTTAGACAGCTATAGTGGAAATATTATGGTATTGTTACGTCCCCGTCTCACACTGCCGCTTGCTCCAACAGCAGTAGTTCAGTATATTCAGGACGTTGCCCAGTGAATTCTTCTTATTGTTAACCTTTCGTTGTGCAGCAACAAGGTCGGCTCAGGCGTGGTAAATAAACACTGGCTTCTCAAGTTCGTGGTCTTTATTCACCAAATAATTACACTTAATGCTTGTCAACTACACTTCACTGTTTTCACAAGTACCGAAGTTATGAACTGACACTGAACTGCCCTGAAACTAAACCTGAAACGAAACTGACTCCCTAGGCTCTTCCACCTTCTTATGAAGCCTGCATTACAATCGAGTACTGTAGTTTAGCACCTATACAGTTACTAAATCAGAGACATCCAAAACATGCCAGAGTTTTCTTACCTTACACAACACTCTAAATGCTTTAGCATACAAACTGCAATAAAATGACATAATTTAACAATCACATAAATAAAACATTACTAGAATTGCATAAAATTTAATGCACAACTTTACAAAAAACCTCTGCTCATAAATAGCAGGCTAACTTACAACTCTCACTCGTAAATGAAAAAAAGTTGAGAAGTACTGATAACCTTCCATTACTTCCTATCTAACAAATCCTGCTTCTCAACACTACCCCCTCCCTAATCCTTTTGTTGTCCCAACAAAACTTGACAGTATTTACAGGCATAATCATTAATCCTCATGAAACATCTAATCATGCACAAAATAATCCTTCAATTTATCAGGCCTTCTCCTATGTTGCTTTCAACGACGTCCCTGCTCTTCCACACAGTCCACTCCTACTGGAAGGTCTTGATCCTTTTCCTGATTCACTTCTCTTGGGAAACTGTCACCATCCTCTTGGTCCTCCTCAACATCCTCTGCTGGGGGTGAGCATGATTCCTCGGAGATGTCCCAGCTGTACTGTCCTGGCTCATGGTACTGCCACAGACGATTCACGTGTACCACCTTTGGGCGAGATATCCTGCCTCCCTGAATCCGGTACGTTACGTCAGACAGGCAGTTCATCACAGTGTAGGGCCCATCCAATGGGATCTGCAACTTTGGTGACTGTCCTTTCTTCCCCTGAGGATTATACTGTATAGCCAAACTCAGTCACCATCCTTGAATCTCACTTCACTTGCTTTTGTATCATTCTTGTGATTCATCACTTTACCTGAAAACTTCAAAGCTCCTTGAACTTGGTGATATACCTCATCCAGTCGTTCCTCAAAATGTTTCACATAGCTGGAGGTGTCTGTGGGCAGCTGTTCACCAGGCAGTCTCCCCATTAACAGATCAACTAGCAACTGTAAATTGTGGCTCAATATGTTTTGCAGAGGTGAAACCGGTAGACTTGTGGGATGCAGACCGATATGCCATCAGCAGTGCAGGTAATTTCTGATCCTGTTCAATCTGTCCCTCTACACAGTACTTGGCCAGTTCTTGTCCCAGGGTCCAGTTCAATTTCTCCACCATCCCATCTGGCTATGGCCTTAGTGGGGTCATCCTGGTCTCCTTGATCCCCAGTAACTTGCAGCACTCACAAAACACAGAAAACTCGAAGTTTCTACCCTGTTCTGAAGGTAACTCTTATGGCATCCCAAAATGACAGAAAAACTGGTCAACCAACACATGAGCAACAGTCGCAGCCTCTTGACCGGGAATGGCATAGGCTTCTGGCCACTTTGTGAAGTAGTCCATGGCAACACATATATACTGTAGTGATTTCCACTTTCAGTGATTGGCAGAGGTCCAGCAATGTCCACTGCCACTCTTTCCATCGGTGCACCTACTTGGTACGGCTGAAGAAGGGCACAACAATTTTTCTTGGGTCCCTTCTTTGCACACCATATGTCACAGGCCCGATGTCATAAAAAGACTTTTTAGTTACTTGTAGAGAAGTTATATATATTAGACTTGTGGACGAGCAGTTGTTATACTTGAGTTGTTTGTACGTTGATAATCTTGGTTCCCATTTGTCATGCAATGACAGGAGAGATAAAGAAGAGTATGGACTATTTTTATTTGTCTTGGAAATATTAACAAGTCTCTCCCACACGAGTGAGTATAAGTAGAGTCCCTGTCTCCCTGTCTCGCTCTCTCTCTCTCTCTCTCTCTCTCTCTCTCTCTCTCTCTCTCTCTTCCAAGTTGCTAAGCCTTTCTCCCCACTACCTGCCGATTCTATGGCCTCTTTTCTTCTGAGCTCTCTTTCCTAAATTCTGGTGAAACAGGGGTCGTGTCACGTGTGTTCACTGTGGTTGGGAAGTTCTAGAAGCCTGTGTGTGAGTATGTGTGTATGTGTGTGTATGGTCACTAGGCTTTGTTCACCTGCTGTTTCACTGACAAACTAACTGCATCATCTCCTGACTTGCTACTTCGTAATCTGTCGTCAGCTTTTCCTCAGTTTAACTTGCAAGATCATTTCCCATTCCCAGGCTCGCATAGAGCTGTCTATCTGTCTATTTATTTATCTATCTATTATGATTTGTAAATATAATATGGACTCATAACATATGCTCGGTCCACGCAGCTGAAGGTCTTCCAACAGAAATTATCATTGACACATGCTAATCTATTAGTACATAATATTGATTATAATATTGTATACATATAATATTTATAGTAAATAGTGATTATTCAGTAATATTACATTTTAAACAAGTTGTATATATATTTGAATAAGTGCATTAAAAGTAAACTATTGTAGTGAAATGCATACATGCAAAAAAAAAAAAGTTTAAAATTAAGATTATGATAAGAGTTATTAATATTTCATTTAAAGATAATGGTACTGGTATGCCATACATGGGTCATTCTTCTTTGTATTTTTTTTATTATATATATATATATATATATATATATATATATATATATATATATATATATATATATAATATATGTACACTTCATTCAGGGTGGTTAACTTGGATGTTAACTCTCCCCCCACTAAATACTGACTCCAAATTAGCAATTCTTGCATGCATTCTGTGCATTGCGAACAGCAGTACTGCAAGTACAATGCAGAAGATTATAAAGACAGTAGCATACAAACTGCAATAAAATGACATAATTTAACAATCACATAAATAAAACATTACTAGAATTGCATAAAATTTAATGCACAACTTTACAAAAAACCTCTGCTCATAAATAGCAGGCTAACTTACAACTCTCACTCGTAAATGAAAAAAAGTTGAGAAGTACTGATAACCTTCCATTACTTCCTATCTAACAAATCCTGCTTCTCAACACTACCCCCTCCCTAATCCTTTTGTTGTCCCAACAAAACTTGACAGTATTTACAGGCATAATCATTAATCCTCATGAAACATCTAATCATGCACAAAATAATCCTTCAATTTATCAGGCCTTCTCCTATGTTGCTTTCAACGACGTCCCTGCTCTTCCACACAGTCCACTCCTACTGGAAGGTCTTGATCCTTTTCCTGATTCACTTCTCTTGGGAAACTGTCACCATCCTCTTGGTCCTCCTCAACATCCTCTGCTGGGGGTGAGCATGATTCCTCGGAGATGTCCCAGCTGTACTGTCCTGGCTCATGGTACTGCCACAGACGATTCACGTGTACCACCTTTGGGCGAGATATCCTGCCTCCCTGAATCCGGTACCTTACGTCAGACAGGCAGTTCATCACAGTGTAGGGCCCATTCAATGGGATCTGCAACTTTGGTGACTGTCCTTTCTTCCCCTGAGGATTATACTGTATAGCCAAACTCAGTCACCATCCTTGAATCTCACTTCACTTGCTTTTGTATCATTCTTGTGATTCATCACTTTACCTGAAAACTTCAAAGCTCCTTGAACTTGGTGATATACCTCATCCAGTCGTTCCTCAAAATGTTTCACATAGCTGGAGGTGTCTGTGGGCAGCTGTTCACCAGGCAGTCTCCCCATTAACAGATCAACTAGCAACTGTAAATTGTGGCTCAATATGTTTTGCAGAGGTGTAACCGGTAGACTTGTGGGATGCAGACCGATATGCCATCAGCAGTGCAGGTAATTTCTGATCCTGTTCAATCTGTCCCTCTACACAGTACTTGGCCAGTTCTTGTCCCAGGGTCCAGTTCAATTTCTCCACCATCCCATCTGGCTATGGCCTTAGTGGGGTCATCCTGGTCTCCTTGATCCCCAGTAACTTGCAGCACTCACAAAACACAGAAAACTCGAAGTTTCTACCCTGTTCTGAAGGTAACTCTTATGGCATCCCAAAATGACAGAAAAACTGGTCAACCAACACATGAGCAACAGTCGCAGCCTCTTGACCGGGAATGGCATAGGCTTCTGGCCACTTTGTGAAGTAGTCCATGGCAACACATATATACTGTAGTGATTTCCACTTTCAGTGATTGGCAGAGGTCCAGCAATGTCCACTGCCACTCTTTCCATCGGTGCACCTACTTGGTACGGCTGAAGAAGGGCACAACAATTTTTCTTGGGTCCCTTCTTTGCACACCATATGTCACAGGCCCGATGTCATAAAAAGACTTTTTAGTTACTTGTAGAGAAGTTATATATATTAGACTTGTGGACGAGCAGTTGTTATACTTGAGTTGTTTGTACGTTGATAATCTTGGTTCCCATTTGTCATGCAATGACAGGAGAGATAAAGAAGAGTATGGACTATTTTTATTTGTCTTGGAAATATTAACAAGTCTCTCCCACACGAGTGAGTATAAGTAGAGTCCCTGTCTCCCTGTCTCGCTCTCTCTCTCGCTCTCTCTCTCTCTCTCTCTCTCTCTCTCTCTCTCTCTCTCTCTCTCTCTTCCAAGTTGCTAAGCCTTTCTCCCCACTACCTGCCGATTCTATGGCCTCTTTTCTTCTGAGCTCTCTTTCCTAAATTCTGGTGAAACAGGGGTCGTGTCACGTGTGTTCACTGTGGTTGGGAAGTTCTAGAAGCCTGTGTGTGAGTATGTGTGTATGTGTGTGTATGGTCACTAGGCTTTGTTCACCTGCTGTTTCACTGACAAACTAACTGCATCATCTCCTGACTTGCTACTTCGTAATCTGTCGTCAGCTTTTCCTCAGTTTAACTTGCAAGATCATTTCCCATTCCCAGGCTCGCATAGAGCTGTCTATCTGTCTATTTATTTATCTATCTATTATGATTTGTAAATATAATATGGACTCATAACATATGCTCGGTCCATGCAGCTGAAGGTCCTCCAACAGAAATTATCATTGACACATGCTAATCTATTAGTACATAATATTGATTATAATATTGTATACATATAATATTTATAGTAAATAGTGATTATTCAGTAATATTACATTTTAAACAAGTTGTATATATATTTGAATAAGTGCATTAAAAGTAAACTATTGTAGTGAAATGCATACACGCAAAAAAAAAAAAAGTTTAAAATTAAGATTATGATAAGAGTTATTAATATTTCATTTAAAGATAATGGTACTGGTATGCCATACATGGGTCATTCTTCTTTGTATTTTTTTTATTATATATATATATATATATATATTTATATATATATATATATATATATATGGATATAATATATGTACACTTCATTCAGGGTGGTTAACTTGGATGTTAACTCTCCCCCCACTAAATACTGACTCCAAATTAGCAATTCTTGCATGCATTCTGTGCATTGCGAACAGCAGTACTGCAAATACAATGCAGAAGATTATAAAGACAGTAGCATACAAACTGCAATAAAATGACATAATTTAACAATCACATAAATAAAACATTACTAGAATTGCATAAAATTTAATGCACAACTTTACAAAAAACCTCTGCTCATAAATAGCAGGCTAACTTACAACTCTCACTCGTAAATGAAAAAAAGTTGAGAAGTACTGATAACCTTCCATTACTTCCTATCTAACAAATCCTGCTTCTCAACACTACCCCCTCCCTAATCCTTTTGTTGTCCCAACAAAACTTGACAGTATTTACAGGCATAATCATTAATCCTCATGAAACATCTAATCATGCACAAAATAATCCTTCAATTTATCAGGCCTTCTCCTATGTTGCTTTCAACGACGTCCCTGCTCTTCCACACAGTCCACTCCTACTGGAAGGTCTTGATCCTTTTCCTGATTCACTTCTCTTGGGAAACTGTCACCATCCTCTTGGTCCTCCTCAACATCCTCTGCTGGGGGTGAGCATGATTCCTCGGAGATGTCCCAGCTGTACTGTCCTGGCTCATGGTACTGCCACAGACGATTCACGTGTACCACCTTTGGGCGAGATATCCTGCCTCCCTGAATCCGGTACGTTACGTCAGACAGGCAGTTCATCACAGTGTAGGGCCCATCCAATGGGATCTGCAACTTTGGTGACTGTCCTTTCTTCCCCTGAGGATTATACTGTATAGCCAAACTCAGTCACCATCCTTGAATCTCACTTCACTTGCTTTTGTATCATTCTTGTGATTCATCACTTTACCTGAAAACTTCAAAGCTCCTTGAACTTGGTGATATACCTCATCCAGTCGTTCCTCAAAATGTTTCACATAGCTGGAGGTGTCTGTGGGCAGCTGTTCACCAGGCAGTCTCCCCATTAACAGATCAACTAGCAACTGTAAATTGTGGCTCAATATGTTTTGCAGAGGTGTAACCGGTAGACTTGTGGGATGCAGACCGATATGCCATCAGCAGTGCAGGTAATTTCTGATCCTGTTCAATCTGTCCCTCTACACAGTACTTGGCCAGTTCTTGTCCCAGGGTCCAGTTCAATTTCTCCACCATCCCATCTGGCTATGGCCTTAGTGGGGTCATCCTGGTCTCCTTGATCCCCAGTAACTTGCAGCACTCACAAAACACAGAAAACTCGAAGTTTCTACCCTGTTCTGAAGGTAACTCTTATGGCATCCCAAAATGACAGAAAAACTGGTCAACCAACACATGAGCAACAGTCGCAGCCTCTTGACCGGGAATGGCATAGGCTTCTGGCCACTTTGTGAAGTAGTCCATGGCAACACATATATACTGTAGTGATTTCCACTTTCAGTGATTGGCAGAGGTCCAGCAATGTCCACTGCCACTCTTTCCATCGGTGCACCTACTTGGTACGGCTGAAGAAGGGCACAACAATTTTTCTTGGGTCCCTTCTTTGCACACCATATGTCACAGGCCCGATGTCATAAAAAGACTTTTTAGTTACTTGTAGAGAAGTTATATATATTAGACTTGTGGACGAGCAGTTGTTATACTTGAGTTGTTTGTACGTTGATAATCTTGGTTCCCATTTGTCATGCAATGACAGGAGAGATAAAGAAGAGTATGGACTATTTTTATTTGTCTTGGAAATATTAACAAGTCTCTCCCACACGAGTGAGTATAAGTAGAGTCCCTGTCTCCCTGTCTCTCTCTCTCTCTCTCTCTCTCTCTCTCTCTCTCTCTCTCTCTCTCTTCCAAGTTGCTAAGCCTTTCTCCCCACTACCTGCCGATTCTATGGCCTCTTTTCTTCTGAGCTCTCTTTCCTAAATTCTGGTGAAACAGGGGTCGTGTCACGTGTGTTCACTGTGGTTGGGAAGTTCTAGAAGCCTGTGTGTGAGTATGTGTGTATGTGTGTGTATGGTCACTAGGCTTTGTTCACCTGCTGTTTCACTGACAAACTAACTGCATCATCTCCTGACTTGCTACTTCGTAATCTGTCGTCAGCTTTTCCTCAGTTTAACTTGCAAGATCATTTCCCATTCCCAGGCTCGCATAGAGCTGTCTATCTGTCTATTTATTTATCTATCTATTATGATTTGTAAATATAATATGGACTCATAACATATGCTCGGTCCACGCAGCTGAAGGTCTTCCAACAGAAATTATCATTGACACATGCTAATCTATTAGTACATAATATTGATTATAATATTGTATACATATAATATTTATAGTAAATAGTGATTATTCAGTAATATTACATTTTAAACAAGTTGTATATATATTTGAATAAGTGCATTAAAAGTAAACTATTGTAGTGAAATGCATACATGCAAAAAAAAAAAAGTTTAAAATTAAGATTATGATAAGAGTTATTAATATTTCATTTAAAGATAATGGTACTGGTATGCCATACATGGGTCATTCTTCTTTGTATTTTTTTTATTATATATATATATATATATATAATATATGTACACTTCATTCAGGGTGGTTAACTTGGATGTTAACTCTCCCCCCACTAAATACTGACTCCAAATTAGCAATTCTTGCATGCATTCTGTGCATTGCGAACAGCAGTACTGCAAGTACAATGCAGAAGATTATAAAGACAGTAGCATACAAACTGCAATAAAATGACATAATTTAACAATCACATAAATAAAACATTACTAGAATTGCATAAAATTTAATGCACAACTTTACAAAAAACCTCTGCTCATAAATAGCAGGCTAACTTACAACTCTCACTCGTAAATGAAAAAAAGTTGAGAAGTACTGATAACCTTCCATTACTTCCTATCTAACAAATCCTGCTTCTCAACACTACCCCCTCCCTAATCCTTTTGTTGTCCCAACAAAACTTGACAGTATTTACAGGCATAATCATTAATCCTCATGAAACATCTAATCATGCACAAAATAATCCTTCAATTTATCAGGCCTTCTCCTATGTTGCTTTCAACGACGTCCCTGCTCTTCCACACAGTCCACTCCTACTGGAAGGTCTTGATCCTTTTCCTGATTCACTTCTCTTGGGAAACTGTCACCATCCTCTTGGTCCTCCTCAACATCCTCTGCTGGGGGTGAGCATGATTCCTCGGAGATGTCCCAGCTGTACTGTCCTGGCTCATGGTACTGCCACAGACGATTCACGTGTACCACCTTTGGGCGAGATATCCTGCCTCCCTGAATCCGGTACGTTACGTCAGACAGGCAGTTCATCACAGTGTAGGGCCCATCCAATGGGATCTGCAACTTTGGTGACTGTCCTTTCTTCCCCTGAGGATTATACTGTATAGCCAAACTCAGTCACCATCCTTGAATCTCACTTCACTTGCTTTTGTATCATTCTTGTGATTCATCACTTTACCTGAAAACTTCAAAGCTCCTTGAACTTGGTGATATACCTCATCCAGTCGTTCCTCAAAATGTTTCACATAGCTGGAGGTGTCTGTGGGCAGCTGTTCACCAGGCAGTCTCCCCATTAACAGATCAACTAGCAACTGTAAATTGTGGCTCAATATGTTTTGCAGAGGTGTAACCGGTAGACTTGTGGGATGCAGACCGATATGCCATCAGCAGTGCAGGTAATTTCTGATCCTGTTCAATCTGTCCCTCTACACAGTACTTGGCCAGTTCTTGTCCCAGGGTCCAGTTCAATTTCTCCACCATCCCATCTGGCTATGGCCTTAGTGGGGTCATCCTGGTCTCCTTGATCCCCAGTAACTTGCAGCACTCACAAAACACAGAAAACTCGAAGTTTCTACCCTGTTCTGAAGGTAACTCTTATGGCATCCCAAAATGACAGAAGAATTGGTCAACCAACACATGAGTAACAGTCATAGCCTCTTGATCGGGATGGCATAGGCTTCTGGCCACTTTGTGAGGTAGTCCATGGCAACACATATATACTGTAGTGATTTCCACTTTCAGTGATTGGCAGAGGTCCAGCAATGTCCACTGCCACTCTTTCCATCGGTGCACCTACTTGGTACGGCTGAAGAAGGGCACAACAATTTTTCTTGGGTCCCTTCTTTGCACACCATATGTCACAGGCCCGATGTCATAAAAAGACTTTTTAGTTACTTGTAGAGAAGTTATATATATTAGACTTGTGGACGAGCAGTTGTTATACTTGAGTTGTTTGTACGTTGATAATCTTGGTTCCCATTTGTCATGCAATGACAGGAGAGATAAAGAAGAGTATGGACTATTTTTATTTGTCTTGGAAATATTAACAAGTCTCTCCCACACGAGTGAGTATAAGTAGAGTCCCTGTCTCCCTGTCTCGCTCTCTCTCTCGCTCTCTCTCTCTCTCTCTCTCTCTCTCTCTCTCTCTCTCTCTCTCTCTCTCTCTTCCAAGTTGCTAAGCCTTTCTCCCCACTACCTGCCGATTCTATGGCCTCTTTTCTTCTGAGCTCTCTTTCCTAAATTCTGGTGAAACAGGGGTCGTGTCACGTGTGTTCACTGTGGTTGGGAAGTTCTAGAAGCCTGTGTGTGAGTATGTGTGTATGTGTGTGTATGGTCACTAGGCTTTGTTCACCTGCTGTTTCACTGACAAACTAACTGCATCATCTCCTGACTTGCTACTTCGTAATCTGTCGTCAGCTTTTCCTCAGTTTAACTTGCAAGATCATTTCCCATTCCCAGGCTCGCATAGAGCTGTCTATCTGTCTATTTATTTATCTATCTATTATGATTTGTAAATATAATATGGACTCATAACATATGCTCGGTCCATGCAGCTGAAGGTCCTCCAACAGAAATTATCATTGACACATGCTAATCTATTAGTACATAATATTGATTATAATATTGTATACATATAATATTTATAGTAAATAGTGATTATTCAGTAATATTACATTTTAAACAAGTTGTATATATATTTGAATAAGTGCATTAAAAGTAAACTATTGTAGTGAAATGCATACACGCAAAAAAAAAAAAAGTTTAAAATTAAGATTATGATAAGTTATTAATATTTCATTTAAAGATAATGGTACTGGTATGCCATACATGGGTCATTCTTCTTTGTATTTTTTTTATTTATATATATATATATATATATATATATATATATATATATATATATATATATATATATATATATATACAAAATATGTACACTTCATTCAGGGTGGTTAACTTGGATGTTAACTCTCCCCCCACTAAATACTGACTCCAAATTAGCAATTCTTGCATGCATTCTGTGCATTGCGAACAGCAGTACTGCAAATACAATGCAGAAGATTATAAAGACAGTAGGTGCTGGGCTATACACATAATATGGGTTGAACATACTCAAACTCAAATCTTCCCAGGGCTTCATTGTTTCATTGATCAGTTGCATAGTTTCAAACTTAGGTGAAGTCAACTTAATACTTGTGCTCATGTTTAAGTCCATATCAGGCAGTGGGTGGAAATGTTTGTGTGTATGATTGAGGATGGCGTAGTGATTGATGGTGGAAAAAGTAGACATGGATGGTGTAAATACCGCGCAGTAGTCTGGTACTATGTATAATCCTGATGCTGATGTATGAGATGGTGGTATATCTGGACAGACTATGTAAACTGATGTGTTATGAGTGAAATAAATAAACTGTGAGTATCCAATGCGTTGATGGTGTACAAGTTTATCTGGAGCAAAAGTGAAGTTGCAATGATTATGAATATTGTCATTTCTGATGATAGCCATTTCACAAGGGACTGTATCAGTAGGCTGAAACGTGAAAATGTACGCAGGACAAAGATGAACAGCATGTAAGGATGTGCGGCACTTTCGTTCAATCGTTGATTCACTTGCGAAAGTGACAGTGTCCCGTCTCTTGGAGACCATGATGAGTTCGGTGTCTGTGTTGATGTTGATGATGACCAAAGTGTTGTTATTTTAATAGGGGAAGGGATGTATTTGGTATACTGTGAACAGGTCTTCAGTTATGAATGGTACATGAACTACTACTGATGTTGGTGCTAGTGTTGCTTCTTAATAAGGATAATATTGCATGAATTCTCTACTGCGGAACAACGGCTTCAATTTATGTTTATGTATGCCTTGACTAATTATCTGAGGTAGCTCATGAACTGGGAGTAAGTCAATTGTGATCTTGCCATCACCAGCATTCGAAATTCCTTGCATAAGTGCCCTGAAACGATCTCTAGTGTTCTCTAATTGTAGTAGAATCGTGTCAATATGTTCTGTGATGATGGAGAAGTGTTGGAAAAGTGTACTGTTTCCCTCCATTTCATTTATTTTATCTACACTCTCGAGAGCTATGTTTTCTGCCTTTTTCAGATTTTTCACAATTGTCTTCATAGCTGAGTTCTGTCCTGTGATGAATTTATCTTGGTATGTTAGTACCTGAGCTATCTTATTAAATTTTTTGTTTATTTCTTTAAGGTCATCCTCTGTAGCCAATCCAAAGATGTTCCCAAGAACTGCGCCACCCAGGTCGAACAAACCGCGCTTTTGGCGAGTACGTGTGATGTTGTTCCTGTCGCTCAGTACCTCCGTTCCATAAGATGGGAGATCTTGGATCATGATGAGCATAGTTGACTTTGCCTTTTCTAGTTTCCATTTCGCTAACTTCACCATTTCATTCACTTCCTTGGTGTTATGTGCTTGTGAAACATAATTACCTATCATGAAGTCCAGAGTTTGCATCGGCGTCGCAAGTCTTTCTAGATAAGTAGGTAATTCATACAAGTAATCTAGACTTATTTCAGTACTCATGACGTCCTTAACGATTGTAGTCGTGGCCGTTGGAGCTATGAGGCATCCTTGTCGTACTATGTGTTGGGGGTTTAAGTGCGCATATCCTCTTGCTATGTAGAGGAGAATCCATAGCATAAGTCCCTTCATCGTAACCTACCGAAAAAAAAAAAAACTCTATTAATTTCCTAATATGGTCATGCTGTGGTCGATGATAGTGATGATGTGCGTTACGGTTGATTGTTATTTCATTTATAGAAGGAGTTTAAATCGATATTTAATTCTCGTAAATGATGTACTGTAGATTTCATTGGAATAGTTGCACCTATGTTCGATTGTTTGGTATATGACCTTAATTTCTTTTTGTAATCATTGTTGTGTTCTTGCTTGGTTTCTTGAGGTACGTTCACCTGTTCGGTTGTATCCGAGGCTGAATAATTATGTGATAATTCCCTTGAAACTCGTTTTAAATGGTCAATATGAACTTGTTTCCCCTCGCCACTGGAAAGTGACTTAATTAAAACTTTGTTTGCTTTTATGTTAATTACTCTGTATGGGCCCTCAAATTTTGGGGATAATTTATTGTCTCTCGTATGAATGACACCGTAAACAATGTCTCCTAAGCTGACAGGTGAATCTCTTGCCTTCTTGTTAAATGCCTCCGTCATTTCTTCCTTGGACATCGTTAATTGTTTTTTGACTCTTTTGTGAATGTCCTGGAATTCACGTAAACGGAGTTTAGAGTAATCATCGTAATTGTATATAGGCATGCTGTCAACTTCTAGGAGCTCATATGGTAATTTTTTATCTGTGCCATATATAATGAAATGTGGTGTGTCACCTATGGATTTATTTATAGATCCATTAATTGAGGCTTCTACTCTGGGAATCCAATCATCCCAGCTTGCATAATTTTCACTGAGAATGTGTCGTAGCACATCTAATATTTTTTTATTTTGTCTCTCTACCAACCCATTCGATGCTGGGTGATAGGCTAAAACGTTAACCTTTTTGATGTTGTATTGTTTACATATTTCTTGTAAGATCTCAGAATTAAATTCTCCTCCATTATCACTTATTAGTACCTTTGGGGTAGTAAAGCGACATATTACATTATCTGTTATTGCCTTTGCTACTGTCTCTGCTGTTTTATCTTTAATTGGAGCTAAAATGACATAACGGGAAAAATGATCCGTTGCTACGAATAAGTATAGGTTATTATTGTATGATAATGGCATCTTGAGTAAATCAACAGCGACAACGTCCCATGGTTGATGTGGTACAGGGTAATTACCCATCGGTGCAGGTGTGATTGGGTATCCTTTGTGTTTCGCACATGATTCGCATTTGTCTATATGATTGTTTATATCTTTTCGTAATGAAGGCCAGTAATATAACAGCTGGGCTTGGTTGAATGTCTTATCCTTTCCAGGATGTCCTGCATGTGGGCTATCGTGTATCGTTCGTAATACTTGGGGTATCATGTCATTAGGTACTACCAACTGGTTAGTATTTCTTTGGCGTTTTGGTTGTTTAGAGTTAATTTTGTATAATGTATTATTGACCATTGTGAATTGTTCAAGTGGGACATGCAGTTTGGGTAATTGTATGTCATCTCCACTTTCTAACTTGTATATAACTTTAGACCATATTGGGTCAAGTCTTTGTGCCTTTGCGATATCCTCGTGGTTTGGGATATTTCCTTTGAGATCTAACGCCGCGACCTGAATTGTGTTCGGGTTCCTAGATAATGCGTCAGCTACTATGTTCATTTTACCTTGTATATAATGAATTTGTACATTGTAGTTTTCATCTTGCTCTCCTCCCAGAAAGGAGTTTTTCTTTAAACATACCCACCAGTGGTTTATGGTCGGTGAATAAGTGGATTTCTTAACCATATACCAAATCTCGAAACTTTTGTAATGCAAAAACCACTGCAAGTGCCTCTAAGTCTGTAGTGCAATAATTTTTCTCCGCACCTCTTGTTTGTCTGCTGGCAAATGCAATTGGTTGATTCTTTCCTCTTTTATCTTCCTGCATCAGTACAGCCCCTAATCCTTTAACTGATGCGTCTGTACAAATAAGAAATGATTTCGTGTAATCTGGATATGCTAAACAAGGTGCATTTGTTAGTTTAATTTTTAGATTGTTAAATGCCCTTTTTTGTTCTTCTTCCCATTGGAATACAGCATCTTTTTTGAGTAGTTGGAATAGAGGAAAGGCTATATGAGAGAACTGTGGTACGAATGACCTATAGTACCCAGCCAGACCTAAAAATTGTCTAACTTCGTCAGTCGTAGTGGGTTCAGGAAAATCTCTCACTGCCTGTATTTTGTCATCAGTGGTGTGAATACCATCAGAACTTAGTTTGTGGCCTAAGAAATTTATTTTCTTAAAGCAAAATTTGCATTTAGAAAGTTTAATTTTTAAACCAGCATCACTACGCTTTTGTAAGAGTAAGTCTAATTTCCTGAGATGATCCTTAATATTCTTCGTTGCGATTATAATATCGTCAAGATAAACAAATATTCCTTGTCCTAAAATTCCGGACAATACGTAATTCATAAGACGCTGGAATGTGCCTGGGGCTGTCCTCAGTCCCATTGGCATTCTTGTATATTGATAATGGCCTCTGTTTGTTGAAAAGGCAGTGTATTTACGTGACTCCTTAGATACCGGAATCTGATAATAGCCGTTTAGGAGATCGATGGTCGAGAATATATTATTCTCAGGACCAATATTCTGTAGAACATCACTTAGCAATGGCATGGGAAATCTGTCTGGGATTGTGTGATTATTTAGTTTACGGTAATCTACTACCGCACGCATTTCTCCATTTCGTTTGGGCACGAAGAATAAGGGGGCATTCCACGGGGAGACTGAAGGCTCAATAATTCCAAGTTTTAACATTTCATCGACATACTGATTTGCAAGTGTACGTTGGGAGTGTGGGATGCGGTAAGCTGGTATGAAAATTGGTGGTGTTTCTGGGTGCACATTAATCATGTGATTAATCAAGTTAGTACACCCTAATTGTTCTCCGGGTAATCATACGGTGTCCCTGTGTGTTTCCAGCAGGGTTAACAAATCATTTTCTTCATCAAATTCATCTGAGTGAATTAAATTCTCTTTTATTCTTTCTCTACCCGTAGATTTTATCTCACTGGTCACTCCAGCTATAACTATTTCCTTCACAGGGGCGGGACATTTTTCAATATTAACTATACAAGTTCCCTTTTTCAACTGAACTTCCCCATTCATGTGATTAATTATGAATATCTGAGTTTGCCCTTCGTCGTTCATCTGACATAATGCGTTTTCTACTGACAATCCCTTTACTTTACATAATTCTTCTAAGACAAGAACAGTACTATTCCGTAATTTGCTCTTTATGGTAACCTTCATGTATGAATTAGGTGGTATAACTAAATCATTAGTGAGATGGGCTGGAAAAATTGATAATCAGTACTGTTATCTGGGTCACTAATTCTGGAGGATGGTGTTGCTGGTGGGAGTGGATCTATACACTCATCTGTTTGTGTATGTTTGTTTAGGCCTTTAATATTACCAATTCTTTTTGGCTCACTTCTACCAATCGGTGAGGGCTCTGAAGTTATTTCCTCTATGAATTCATTGTCAAAGTCTATTCCATTCATTTGTGGGAGTATGGTTATGTTCTCAGCTCTTATGGATCTTAAGCCCAGTAACATATGAGCTTTAATTGCTAAGTTTTCAACGATATAGATAAATGCAGAGAATGGTCTTGTAGTCTCTGTGAAACTGATATTTAATCTTATCATACCTTTCACTGTAATTTCTTGTCCATCTACTGTGTATAAATCTAAATCAGCTTCATCCAGAAAAGTTACTTTCTTTTTATTTTTAAGAATTCTATTTAGTTCTTCATGTGTTATTAAGTTCACTGGAGAGCCTGTATCTAAAAATAAGGAAACGTTTTGATCCTCACATACAGCTGGTATCAAGATACACTCATTTCCCAACATGCCTCCTATGTGAAGTTTAGACTTGTTTTTCTTTACGTTTGTTCGTTTTTTGTCATGACTTGGTCTTCCCCCGATTTGAACACAGACACAATTTTTTCTACTGTTTTGCAATCACTAGTCCAGTGCCCTTGGTATCTATGATGCCTACAGTAAGGACCAAATCCTTGTGTCTTTTGCTTGTCCTCTTTTGCCTTGATAAAGCATTCATACCTTGTGTGTCCTGGTTTTGCACAATAACATAGAATGGACCTATCCCTTGACTGTGACCTACGATGTGATTTCCCATAAGAAGTGTTGTTTATGGTGCGAGACCTGCTCAGGCTGCGCGAAAACTTATGAAACTGCCTGTAGCACGGCGTCTGTGAACGAGGCCTTGTCATGTTTGGTTGTTTGCTCTGCCTGCTTTCTGGTCGCGATCGATTTTGTTCTCTGTTTGGGGTCGGTGTAGATGTTTTCACAGCTGATACTGTCTCAGGTACCCTCATTCTACCAGAATGTGCATGTGTGTCGACCATACCTGCTTTACTGCACTGCATCTCTACCTCGTTCATTAAGTCTAGCAAGCACATTCCTGGGGTGTACGCGATCGTCTTGGCGATCTTAAGGGTCCTATCAGGTAATTTACACAAGGCAGCTACATAACCAATGATGTCCACGACGAGGTCTGGGGACATCTTTCCATCATCTGTTATCCAATTAGAATTTTCCAAAGTAACTAACAATGTTCTTTTGATTGTGGAGACATCAGCAGTTATTTCACTGAGCACATGGTTTGTAGTGTGCTCCCTTACAAGATCTACAATTTTATGTAATTCTGGAATTATACCTGGCAAGAAGTTCATACCTCCAGAAAAAAATTTTAAAAATTCAGTTTTAAATTCATCATATGTCCTAGCCCTATGGAGCTTGTCGGAGCGAAACAAATTGCTTGCTGGACATCTTTCCTGGCTTATGCAAGATGAAAAAATAGCAATTTTCTCTTGTTCATCTAGTATGTGGCGCTTGATGAACATTTGTTCGCACTGGCTGACTAATGAAATGACATCAATGCGATCTTTGTCTGTGCCAGAGAATTTTGGGGCAGTTTTATCCTCGTGATACACAAACACTTGAGGTGTGGTTGTTAGAGCAGCAGTATTTGTTTCTTGATTCATTTTCACTGTTTGCTCTGTTAATTCAACTTGGACGTGTTTATCGTTGTGTGAGGGAATGGTGGAATATGTACGACCGGACCGGTGAACCCTGTTAAGTATATTGGCATACGTGGGCAAGTCAGCGACAAAGTCCGCACTTGCTACGTCAGAGGGGATTTCCCACTCATCATCTGAAACTGCCGTATTTGTTTCTTGATCTTTAGTTTGTGGTGAGGTTTGTACAAGGGGTGGGTTGCCTTGGGGCTCTCTTAAATGTGAGCCTGTTGTTGTGGCAAATTGTGTGTCATCTGGTGTGTTGCCTTGGTGCTCTCTTATTTGAGTCTGTTGTTGTGGCAAATTGTGTGTCATCTGGTATTAACGTGGGTGGTGGCGTTTGTTTGTTTGTTTGATATTTGTCCCAGTTTCCTAGGACACGGGCAAACAGAGAGCCCGTCAGAGGTGCGCACTACTTGCGCGAACTTGCTTTAGTGAGGTGGAGGATAATCCTTTACCGTAGTAATTAATATATTTAATGGAGCACGGGCAACAACGGCTGCAGCGTCCATAAAGACGTCACCAGATCGGGCAAGGGCCGAGTCTAGCTCAGACCTGAGCATGGTGGTGGCTGGGCAGTCCAGAAGATAATGAAGAAGTGGCTCCTCACAGCTGGACAAGCAATGGGCACATGGGTCTGGCTCCATACCCACAATTTGCTTGTAGCAGAGAAACCCAAGACGCAATCTTCGAAGCCGGACTACAATATAATTAGGTAGACCTGGGGGGGGGGCAGCAGGAGGGAATAGGACGTGGCAGTAGCATACCATTTTGCAGAGCAAGAGCCCTCCGTGACCCAGAGCTGATGGTCCTCTAGGGATAGTCTTCCTATGGTGGCAGTGAGAGTGTGGATGAGGTGCGAGGGACTAGGGCGTAGTGGGAATGTGATGTCTGGAAGATCACAAGCTGAGCACGCAGCGTGATCAGCACGCTCGTTGCCACTGATTCCCACATGTCCCGGGAGCCAGTGCAGGTTAATCGTTGTGCCCCTATGGACAAGAAGTGATGCGAATGTATGGATCTCTGTTAGGAGAAAGACGTTGTCATGCAGCGAGAAAGATCGTAATCTCTGAATCGAGGAAAGAGAGTCTGTGTGGATTATGACTCGGTTGCGACGATGGTGGTGAGCATGGCGCAAAGCACCCAGGATGGCCGCAAGTTCCGCCTGGAAAGCGGATACACCTGAGGAGAGTCGCCAAGCTTCCACTATTTGCCCAGAGACAAAGGCCGCTCCAGCTGCGCCATTAGGGGAAACAGAGCTATCAGTGTAATAGATGGCTGAGTCTGGTAAGGCCAGAGCTGCCACCCTACTGAGACTCTCCTGGCGAAGGAGTGCTGGAATTGAGGAGCGAGATTTAGCCTCCGATGGACAAATTATATTAAAAAGAGGAGGATCCCATGGCGGTGGATCAACATATCCGGAAAAGGGAGAGTCAGGGTCTTGACACAGGCTCGCCGCAGCTCCCAGTCCATGGATGACAGCGGCCGTGGTGCGGGCCCAGTCACACTGAGGGGCCGGCTCGGGTGGGCGGCCGAGAAGGCGTTTTAGGAGGGCAGTGACGGGCAGGTGAGGCAGGCACTGGATCATCTTCAATGTGACGATTGCCGCTCGTAACATAATGCGATGGGCCAGAGACGGCACCCCGCCCTCCATACGCAGATTTACAATCCGGGTCCAGTGTGGAGCACCCAGCATGATGTGGAGTGCATCGTTCTGGATGACCTCCAGAGATTGAGACACTGGTGGAGTGAGGCCAGTCAGACAGATGGCACTGTAGTCCACCAGAGATCGGATGGCGTGAATATAAAAGGTCCGGAGGACAGAAAATGATGCCCCCAAACTCCACCTGGAGAGGTATCTGAGAGCAGCCATTCGGGTGAAAGCACATTCCCTCAGATACCGTACATGGCAAGCAAAGGTGAGACCCCCATCTAGCCAAACCCCCAGATACTGGTGGACGGTGACCAGGGAGAGCTGATGACCTCCAAGCAGCAGTGGAAAGTCGGGGGGGCGGAGGCCAAAAGGCAGACACTTCGTCTTGGCAAAGTTGATTTTAAGGCCTAGCTCGGTGCACTTGGCGTGTAACCGAGAAAGGGCCAAGTCCGCCTGTTCAAAACAGTCTCTCCGTGTAAACACGAGGGCCAGATCGTCAGCATAACAGAGAAGAGTTATGCCAGGCCCATATTCAACAAAAAGGAGCTCCTCCATCAGGACATTAAACAAGATAGGGCTCAAAACGCTTCCCTGGGGGGTGCCATTTGGATGCGGGTGAAAAGGGGAGAGGTGCCCCTGAAAGCGGACCCCCGCAGTGCAGTCACTAAAAAAATCCCGGACCCAGGATATGAGTCTGCCCCCTACTCCCCTGGCCGCAAGAGCTGCCAAGATAACGGTGGGGTTCGCCAGTTCGAAGGCCTTCTCGAGGTCGAGGAAGATGGCCAACCCCCGTCCGCCCCTCAGTTCCCCAAGGAATGATGCAAGGCAGTGGGTGGCACTCCTGCCTGGATGATAGGCATAGATCCTTAGGTGCAGCGGTCCCAGCCGCCAAGCAAGACGAGCCCGCACAACCCTCTCAGCTGTCTTTGCAATGCAACTGAGCAGGGAGATGGGGCGCATGGCAGTGGGATCGCGAGGTTTCGGACTCGGGTGGATGACCGCCATCTTCCACGACCTCGGTAGACGCCCCTCAGACCACGAGAGGTTGAGCAAATCAAGCAGACGCTCTCTACCGCAATCTCCAGCATGAGTTAAAATGGAGTACGTGACCCCGTCGAGCCCCGGTGCAGTATCCTCCCGGCGTCTCAGCGCTTTTTGAAGCTCTCCGCTGATGATTGGACAGTCAGCAGGGTCAGGTGTATTACACGCTGTCTGAATGGCCGCAATGCGAGAGGCGGACAGCTGCACTTGTAAGGCTCGGACAGACTGCGGGAGATTGGAAGAGGCTGAGCGGTCAGCGAAATGCTGGGCAAGACGGCTGGCCTCAGCGGCAGGGTCAGGGTGGGAGGGCAGACGAGGAGGACGTGGATCGGAGATGGACCTGATTCTCCCCCACATCTCACGGAGTGTGGAGTGAGAATCTAGGGTGCGACACCATCCGATCCACGCCTCCTCTTTAAGGCGACGCTTTTCAGCAACCACATGCCGAGTCACAGCAACCAGGTACCGGCGGTGCGGAGATGTTCGGCGCCGCCGGTACTGCCTGCGTGCTGCATTCAGCCTCTGGTTCAATACCCTGTCGCAGTAAAACCAGCCGTCCCGGTAGCATCTCGCTGAGCGCCGCTGCAATGGAATGGCAAGAGAGGCAGCGTGCGAAAAGATATTTGCTGCTTGATCTGCCCGGCTCTCGAGGTCTGAGGTGGGAGAGGATGTCGCAAAGGCCACCGTGAGAGCACGGTCAAAGGCCGCCCAATCCGCCTTGCGTAGATCCCATCATGGTGTGGGAGGCGGGGGAGGGGGGAGGGGGGCGAGAGGCAAGCCAACAAGAGTAGCGAAGTGGTCACTCGCAAGGTGTGGGTGGAGTGACCATGACGCCAGGCCTGACAGAGGGGTTGAGACAAAGGAGAGGTCGAGGCGACTTCCTCCAATATGGGTGGTCTCTGTCGTGTTGTTTAGGAGGGAGACACCACCCATCTCCTCCAGAAGTAAAGAAATGTGCCGTCCTGCTTCAATGGACTGAAGAGGCGATGATAGAAGGGCGTGGTGGGCATTGAAGTCGCCCCCAATGTACACGGCCCCCCTGGCAGCTTGGGAGAAAAGTTCCCCCAACTCCAGGGTGCTCCTCTGGCTTCGGTATACATTGTATACCGTCAGGGGCGACGTCGCCAGATGGAGAACCACGCCCTGAACCTCCACATCAGGTCCACAGAAAGGAGGGGACTCACAATCCGTGCACGCGATGTGGTCCTGGACCAGAACGGCACATCCCCGTGTAACGCCACGAATATACGGGAGGAGATGGGTGGTGTATCCCGAGAGATGGAAAGTAGAATTGCCTGGGAGCAGGGTCTCCTGCAGGAGAATGACATGAGGGTGGTCTTGTGCGGCCACTTCCTGCAAAAGGGGGAGCTTGCTCCGTGCTCCCAAGCAATTCCACTGGAGGAGCCTGAGAGAGCGGTCTACTGGCCATCCGGTGACAGTTGCGGACGGTCGTTCTCCTGCAGCAGTGGTGAGGCCCTGTCCATCACTTTGGACCCTGATGGTGTTAGGGTTTGCCCCAAACGATGGCGATGACGAGGCAGCTGTGCGGCCAAAGGCAGAGCATTGGGAGGTCGTGGCTTGACTCTCTTGGACGGGCGAGCTGACCTGTGCGATGTGGGACGGGGTCGCCCTGCCGAACGAGCTGGGCGGCGAGGGGACAGAGGAGCACCTAGGCTCGCCATCTTCCTTTCGATCGCCTGGTCCACAAGGCGATTGGCAGCTTCGGCAAGGGGCTCTGTTGGGAGAGGGATGTCGAGGGTTAAGGCAACTGTCTTGGCTAGGGTCAGTGCCAGCTCTGTGGCAAAGGTCCTGAGCTCCGTTGTGAACGAGATCACCGGAGGAGCAGGAGCGGGGGGTGGACTGGGTGTGGATCCAGGCACTGGTGGCGGAACAGTCAGTGGCTGGCTGGTCTCTACAGTCGGAAGTGGTAGCGAGACAGGCGGCTGTTGGCGGTGGACCTCGGCTGTGGTCTGGACCACAGTGAGCGCTGAGGGCAATGGAGGGAACTCTTGGTCGCTGAGAGGTGGTGGGCACTGAGTGAGAGGGCGGCGCTGTTGTCCCCAGATGAAAGTACCGGGGGGAGCTGGAGTGGCGCTGGTGGCCTGGTGCTCCTGCACAAAAGCAACCTGCCTCTCCCGACCCTGGTTTACTCGTTGAACCCTCGCAGGGCAACTGGGGTGCCAGGCGTGGTGTCGTCCTGCGCAGTTGGGGCACTTGGTCGCAATCGGCTGGTTTGCCTTGAACCGCTGCAGGCACTCGTCCGTGTCGTGGGCGGCACTGCACATGCCGCAGATGACGGGGCGGTTGCAGTTGGCACGATGGTGCCCGTAGCGCTGGCAGCGGTAGCAACGGAGTGGCTCTGGGGTGAAGGGGCGAAGGTGATATGTTCCCCAGTTCCCCAGGTCTATCGCAGGGATCAGAGGACCCCGCAGGGTGACAATGACCTGTCGAGTCTCCTCTCTGGTCCGCGCTTTTTGGCATCGGGTTGCCTCCTCGACTTGAGGGTGGTGAAGCAGTATCTCCATGGGCATTCTCAAGGGATAGCCCATGACCACGGCCTTCGTAGACTGTTGACCAGGCGTCAGCTCGACTAGCGTCACAGGGCAGGCCTCGTCCTGCAGAGCTGTTCTCAAAAGGTCGTAGGCTCCCTCGTCCTTCGGCACCAACACCGAGCTTCCATCCCGACCTATCAGGTTGGAGCAGCGTAGCCCTGGCAGGTGACGCTCTAGTGCAGCCACGGCGTCGTAACTGGTTGCATGCCCGTCCTGTACCGGCACACGGAAAGCTGGGAATGCAGAGCGGGGTGGCGGACGCACAGCTACTGACACAGAGGGACGAGCAGCAGAGGGACCCCTGAGGGGAGGCCCAGTGCGTACTGACGGAGAAGGGCCGTTTCCCTGGCGAGCACGCCTCGATCCCTTGCGCACCACGGGGGTGAAACCCTCATCATCATGCATAGCATGATCAGCAGAGGGTGAAATCTGAGACGTAGCAGGAGCCTCCGACGGGACCTCCAGCCGCTTGAGAAGACGAGAACTAGCCGACCTAGGCTCGTGAGAGGGTGCGCAGGTGGGAGCGCGAGGCTGCGGATCGAGGGCTCCGTTCACGGAAAAGCCTTGCCGTGGATTAGGGCTGGCATCTGCACGTAGGGAAGCTGAAGCGTCCTTGGTAGAAGAGAGAGATGGTGGAGCAGGTGCAACCCCCTCCATAGCCTCATGTCGGCGGGCTGCCTTAGCAAAACGGGTAGAGTCACCACGCAAGCGAGGTACCACTCCCGTAGACTTCGGTGTAGAGGGGTTAGCACAAGCGACCTCGTGAGCTGACGAGTGGGAGCTCGAGTCAGAGCAGTGACGCTCCCGCTTTGTGCCTGTAGCAGGACACGGAATGGAGAGCCTCGTCTGAGGGAGCGGGAGGCGGGAATGCCCCTGGGGCCTAGGGATGCTGGATCCCTTCATCCTGCTCACCAAAGTAGCCAAAAGAGCTCAGTCAAAACACACACACACACACACACACACACACACCTCACACACACAACCACTCAAACAGCACAAACAAACAAAAAAACAGCAAAAGTGGCCAGGTCCCTACAGTGACGGGCAACCTATGCTCCCCGCCCTCTAAAGGGCGATGGGAGGCCCCGCCACTGCCCCTTTCGGGTCTTCCCTACTCTAACAGAGCCGCCCTCACCGCCTCCTATAACCAGATCCTAAAGGCCCCCCTTCATGGAAGTGCCCTAACGGCACCCCTTCAGGGTTCGGCGTCGTACTACGGTGAGGGACACTAACGGCAGGCCAAAGAAAAAAAAAAACACACACCCACACAGTCACAAACACACACACACTCCCACTCACACCCAGGCAATCGGAGACTAAGTCTCAGAAAAAACCTGGAAAACAGAAAAAAATTCTCCCTCAGTGCCAGAGACTAAGTCTAAACAGGCAAAAAAAAAAGAGGAAAACAGGCGAAACTCTCCACGAGTGAACGAACCAAAGTTCAGAGCTCGAGAGAAATCGGCCAGACCTCCTCACCCGACAGAGTCTGAACTAGGAGTGTGGTGGCGAAAATATTCCTGTCATTAAGATATGGTGTTATGAAATACGCCTCTTGTTTATGTCCTAACAAAATAGATGAGTAAATAAGTTGAAATAAATGATAGATAGTGAGTGTATAAGTGTATATATGGAAATAAGTAAAAAAAAAAGTTGAATATAGCTAATTTTAGCACTGAGAAGAAATGAGTAAGTATAATTTTACCCACTTGATACAGATCGTAGAGGTGTGTTGATACAAAAGTCGATCTCGGAAGAAAAATGCAGGTTTGATTGAAGATCTCTTAATATTTCTAGTGGTGTGTTGATGGACGATATTACTCAGGAAATTCCATGGCCTGGTGCTTGTGGTGGTTAGCAGCTGTTCCAGGCAAACCTCAGCATAGAATTTCCAACTCAACTGTGAAAATAAATGAGTATGAGTAGGAGCTATGTGAATAATGAGTAATGAGTAGTGGGTGAGAGGTGCCTGGTGTCAGTCACACGTTGCTTGGCATGGCAGACTCGCGTTGTGATGTCATCTCAGCACATGGTGACGTCGGCTTCCCACACTGGTAGCTGTGGTGAGTAAATGAGTAGCGATGAGTAACTTGAGTGAAGATGAGTGAGTATGATGAGTTGTGAATATGGACTGGGTATTTGCTTCGTCTTCTTGACCTCTTGACTCCTGCGTCAGCGTTGGGGGTTGGGTGGATGTAGCAGAGAGAGGAGGGTGAGGTCTGGTGGTTATGAGGTATGAGTCGTGTCTCACTCTTCGTTTGTTTGTTTTGTTTTTCTTTGTCAATGTTTTCTCGGTCCTTTTCTCTTGTGATTTACTCGTTGTAGGATGAAGACTGCCGCTACTTGTAGATGCGTGTAGAAGATTATACAGACGACTCGTAGAGTTGTTACTTGTAGTTGATTGTAGATGGTTGTAGTTCGCCGGTTCGTCGTATAAGTTGCAAGATTGTTTGTATCAATATATTGTTAAACTACTCGCAAGACGGAGGGGGCTGGTTGGAGAGAACTGTCAGGAGCTGGTTGTAAGTTGTTGGTTGTGAGAGGTATTCTTGTTTTCAATCTTGATATTTTGTAGGAATTCACTGTTGATTCGTAGACGAAGTTCGTATCCCACTGCTGCCACCAAATGTCATAAAGACTCTGTAGTTACTTGTAGAGAAGTTATATATATTAGACTTGTGGACGAGCAGTTATTATACTTGAGTAGCTTTGTAAGTAGATAATCTTCTTTCCCATTTGTCATTCAATGACAAGGAGAGGTAAAGAATAGTATGGAACTATTTTTATTTGTCTTGGAAATATTAACAAGTCTCTCACACAGAGCGAAGTATAAAGTAGAGTCCTGGGAGCTATCTCCCTGTCTCGCTCTCTCTGTCTCTCTCTCAAGTTGCTAAGCCCTTCTCCCTACGACCTGTCTGTTCTATCGCTAGCTTCCTTCTGACCTCTCCTAAATTCTGGTGAAACAGGAGTCGTATCATGTGTGATCCCTGTGATTGGAAAGTTCTAGAAGCCTGTGTGTGAGAATGTGTGTATGTGTGTGTATGGTCAACAAGGCTTTGTTCACCTGGTGAATTGCTGACAACTAACTGACTGGCTACTTCGTAATCTGTCGTCAGCTTTTCCTCAGTGTAACTTGCAAGATCATTTCCCATTCCCAGGCTCGCATAGAGCTGTCTATCTATTTATCTATTATGATTTGTAATTATAATATGGACTCATAACATAACCATCTTCCTACCTATAACTGACTGTCACTCTGTCTCCTTCTTTGTCTATCTGTCAGTCTCTCACTCTCGATTTTCATTTGTAGTTCTCTCTCTCTCTCTCTCTCTCTCTCTCTCTCTCTCTGATTTAGAACGATGCGACCGCGTGAACTAGTCGGATATTGCAACCCGCGAAATCTATCTATCTATATACCTAGGCTGCTTCCCTCAAGGAAAGGGAGGTAGCCGAGACAGGACGACACATTCCCCATTTACTCATCCATTCAAACACATTCATTCGCATCTTAGCCCCAAAGGGGAGAAGGAACAGATCCTCACCGCATCACACCGCACAAGGGTCAACTGCGAAGTGCAATCAGTGACATCAGCAGCAGGGCCCAACAGCAGAGCTGGTTTACCCCTGCCACATCATAATAGACCCATCCCCTTACCCGCACCTGACCTGACTAGCTGATCAGACCAAATGCGGGAGAATATCCCCTAAGGCCTGCGTCATCATTTATTCATTCACAGTTTCTCTCCATTTATTTCTGTCACGCACAGCCACTCCTCCTTGCTCAACAGACATCCCTCTCGCATCCAGCACTCTCTTCACACTCTCCATCCATCCTATTCGTGGTCTTCCTCTCAGCCTTACACCTCTCACATCAGATCTAGTTACCTTTTTCACCAATCGCTCATTATCCATTCTTTCCATATGCCCAAACCATCGCAACACCCTCTGCTCAACTCTACCAGCCATCTCCCGAACAACTCCAGTTCTCCTTCGCACTTCATCATTTCGCACTCGATCCATACACGTCACTCCACACATACTCCTCAGACACCTCATCTCCATTACATTCAAACTTTTCCTCTCTGCTACACCCATATTCCACGTTTCAGCCCCATATAATGCAGTCGGTACCACAACACCCTCATACAGCCTTCTCTTTACATCCATTCTAAGTGAACGACATCTAAACACTTTTTCCATTCCTCCCAGCACCTTACCTACTTCATTCATTCTAAACTTCACTTCTGCATCTATTCTTCCATCCACAGCAACATGTGACCCTAAATATTTAAAACGCTCTACCTCCTCAAGCAACTCACCATTCAAAACTATATTCATCCCCCTACCATCTACCATCCTCGTACACTTCATCACTTTACTCTTATTCTCATTTACTTTCAATTTCCTCCTTTCACACACCCTTCCAAACTCCTCTACTAACTGTCTCAATCTCTCCTCTGAATCAGTCACCAGTGCAGTATCATCTGCAAACAGCAGCTGCTTCAGATTCCACTCTCCACCATCAACATTCACCAGACTCAGACCTCCACCTAAAACTCTTGCATTCACCTCCCTTACAACACCATCCATATAAAAATTAAACAACCAAGGCAACATCACACATTCCTGTCGCAGCCCCACTCTCACAGGAAACTAATCACTCACAGCATTACCCACTCTTACACACACTCTGCTATTTACATAAAAACTTTTCACCCCTTTTAGTAACCTACCATCAAGTCCACACAATCTTAAAACAGTCCACAAAGCCTCCCTATCAATTCTATCGTACGCTTTCTCTAAATCCATGAATGCCCAAAACACATCCTTGCCTTTCACTAAATACTTTTCACACACTTGTCTCACAGTGAACACCTGATCCACACATCCCCTCCCTCTCCTAAAGCCACACTGCTCATCACCAATCATTCCCTCTGTACCCTCTCTAACTCTCATAATTAACACTCAACCATACACCTTACCTACAACACTCAACAGACTTATACCCCTAAAGCTAGTGCATTCATACTTATCACCCTTGCCTTTCATGCTTATCACCCTTGCCTTCATACAATGGGACCACACAAGCACTTGCTCAGTCAATTGGCACCATACCTTTCACAAAGCACACATTCAACAATCTTACTAACCAGTCAACAATAGTCACTCCATCACCCTTCAGGCATTCCACAGCACACACATCCATACCTGCAGCTTTCCCTGTTTTCATCTCCTTTACTGTCTTCTCCACTTCCTCCTTCGTGATCAAAGAATCATTCAACTCTCCCAACACATTTATTCTTTGCACCCTTCCATCTGCCACAATCTTAGCCATCATTTCCTCCTCTACATTTAACAGTCTTTCAAAATACTCTGCCCATCTCTTCCTTACTGCATCGATCTCAATTAACATCCTTCCATCCTCTGCTTTTACTCTCTCTTCCTTCCCAGACTCTCCATTTCGCACCCTTTTCACCTCCTTCCAGAACGTTTTCTTATTCTGTCAAAAATTTTCAGTCTCCTACCCCACCTTTCATCTGCTGCCACTTTAGCACCACGCACAGCCCTCCTCGCCCTATTCCTCTTTTCTTTATACCTCTCGAAATAGTAAACAAATAATTTTTTCATTTTTTGGTCAGAGTTGGTCATAGTGGGCTCAATAACACAATGGAAACACAGATAATGGTACAGAATTTGCGACCATATTGTGATGAAGAGGCTATTAGTCAGTCTTACACCATTTTGCAGTCAATCATTAGTTTTACTCTACAATCTTATTAAGTCGGTTTTGCATGGTCAACTGTTAATACAGTAGTATACCCTTTGTTTGTTTCAGACATGTGCGGTGACCGCTGCCCATTCCGACAAGGTCAGCTGTATGTTGTAGGAAGTACGAGGCTGCTTGTGGAGTGGTGCAAGAATACAGGATTTGCTGTTGCCTTGACCTTAGCTGAATGTGAAGATGTCAGAGCCAATAAGACAAAATCCTTCACTCGCATCACCTTCCACTAACACTGGATCAATCCCCAACCAAAACAACCCAAACCTGGCCACCAGTCATATACCCTCTCCCAACACCACACACCTCGTCACAACCACTCAGAGTCTGTCCAGTGGCACTTCTGCCACAACACCTCAAATGCCCTCCACAGCCACACAAACATCCGTCACAGCATCTCCAACACCAGCCACCAGTGTTACAGGATCTGCCAGCAGCTCATGTGGAGGAACCCCTAATACTAAGTCTAGCTCAGCATCATCATCCACCTCTACTACCCAGTCTTCTGACCCGGCTCTTATCGACCATGGATTGAAATGTTTGAAGTTCATACACACGAGTGTGAAGGATGTGATGTACAAAGTATTCTGCTGGATCACCCCAGGCAAGGATGCTCATACAGACCTATTTACCTACCTGGATGGTCTACAAGAAAAAAACACAAACTACCATGCACTGACGAAGAAGCAATGGGGATTAGACAAATATCAGCAAGAGAAAATCAAAGCAAATCCTGCTGGTGATAAACTGGACATCAGTATATTGTTTAAATGCATAATATTAGCATCTGAAAAAGACACCACAGAAGAAGAGAAGGCGGCATGGTATACTGACGGACCAGAGCTGAAAAACTGCTTGTATCAGTTGAAACAGGAACGGAATTATTTTGCACATGAGGATATGACAATGACCAAATCAGATTTTCAGAATAGGATCGAAAACATACGACAGACCCTAGAAAATGTGATCATGGAGGCAAACAAAAAATTTGGTCATCTAAGTAAACAGCAGCTACAAGGTGAGATGGACAAGATAAATCAAAGCTGCAATGATATTATACATCAACCAATTAATATGCAGGACCTTAGCATACGATTTGCCCTGCAGGAAAATCTTATAATTAAAGCTATTGCTAACTTGAAGAAAATGGTTGAATATGCAAGTCATTTGCACCCCTTGTCATTCCTCACCAAGGTACATGTTCACGTTCCTGTTATGGAAGTGTTCACTAAGATCAGAATGAAGCAGGAGGGACAGCAATACGAAATGGATTACAGGGAACTACTGACTCTGGCCAAGTTCAAGCCATTTCAGCCTGATGTAATAGTAGTGAATGGACTGGCCGGGAGTGGCAAGACAACACTAATGACACTGGCTACAGCAGAGTGGCTTGATGGAGGCAAGGGTAGCCTCAGAGGCCTGGATCGTTATCAGATGCTCCTTCGGGTAAACTGTCGAGACACAAACTTGACTTCTTTTTCAGAGCTACTGGAGGCCCTCTTACTACCTGCCTCTGCAAAGAACAGGGACTTTCAGTTATTGTTGGCTTCCCTTCAGAACGAAGATCTCCTCGCATATCTGGTCAAGCAGTGTTGCATCCTGATCATTGTGGATGGGTTTGATGAACGGAATGATAATTCTGAAAAGCTCATTTCTGACCTTTTGGCTCAAGTAACAGGGGTTCAGGAAGCCACTTTGGTATTTACCTCCAGGCCTGAGGCACTACCAGACCTTTTGGAAACTGTCAAAAGCTTTAACATCTTTGAGATAGAGTTATTGGGGATTCCTGTAAAACTGAGAACAGACTTCGTGGCCAAATATCTTGTTGAAATACAAAAGGCAACAGGTAAACAGCCTCAACAGCCCTTTAATATCCTAATAAGAAACATAAAGACTGAGTTAGAAAATGACCACTACAGATTGCCCATCTATTTGGTCATACGAACATGGCTGTACTTCTTTTGCCCTGACAGTGTGGGCAACGTCATCACACAGACAGAACTTTATTACTACACTCATAAACTCTGTCAGGAAAAGCTGGAAGACCGATTGGCTCAGAAGATCAAAATGGGCAAATTGGAGCGAAGGGAAAAACTAGAAAAGTGGCTACAATTGCTGTACGAGAAGACATTTGATGGGCTTTCCCATGACCTGCTGAGACTACCAAAAGTAGTCGTTGATGAGCTGAGGGATAAATGTGATACACTTGGCCTCCCCAAGGATGAGGTGTTAGGTGCCTTTCTCTGCATAAGACTGACATACTCAAGCCTGGGATACCTGGATGACAAACACTATTCCGCCCCACATAAAGGGTTCCAGGAGCATTATGCATCGAGATATGTAATGGACAAACTTGTGAATCAGCAAGTTAACATCAGCAGGATACTAAAAAATGTACAGTCCAAATATCAGAACATGCTGCAACAGGTGGCTGGTCAACTGCACCTCCATCATGACCAGCTGGGTGACAAGCTTATTACCACAGCACAGGAGGTGGTAGACCTCCTCTACCAGGCCAGAGTTACCAGCAGAAATCAGTGGCTGGACATCATAGCAGACACTATGTCTGCTGGCAACACTGTCGATCCATTACTGTACACCATCCCTCCACGTCCACCAGCAGCCACCACTGATGAGCCAAGAGATACCTGGTCCAATCCCACACAGGGATCAGTCCCAAGCGTCACCATTGCTTCCCTCACGCTTGGTGTCACCAGCGCACCTTCAATCACAACCGCAGCAACAGCCACAGCCACAGACACTGATACCCCATTATCCTCTACCACATCAACAAGGATGTCTCCTGCTATTCTTGCTTCAGTTGCCCGTTACTTTCCTAAAGATGATCCTCTAGATATTGAAGATGGTCAGTTAAGATCTTATGAAGCACTATTACCATACTTGAAGCCAGTAGAAATGAGGCTAGACATCAGTGGTGACCCAGTCTGCCTGCAGCCACTACTGTCAATACTAGCGAACCATCCTCACCACATCTGCACACGCCTGATTCTGCGTCACCACTTCTACCACCCGGAGTCCTCTGCCACCTCTGATCAAATTATTCAGTGGCTGCCATTGAGGTATGTGAGCAAATGTATGAATCAGAAATGTATATCATGTGAGTCATGCAAAATATTTGTGAAAAGATGGGAGGATGAACAATGACGCAGGAAAAAAGGTCAGAGGAAGAAATAGTTGGGATAAAAGTAATACAAGATGTCCAAGAATTAACACTGTGAAACATGGAGCTTTGATCTATATACTGCTGATAAAATTCACTAGCCTTCTTTCTGGAAACTGTCCTTCTGTCACAAATACATGAACTGACAAGTGGAAATTCAACAGTTAAGGAATAATTTGGTACCAGTCATCAGATAAGAGATTTAGCAATGGAAATAAGAAAAAAAAAAAAAAAGATTTAGAATAACAGTGAGATTGTACGTAACTAGAGATGAAGAAGGATAAAAATGCTTTACGCAAGTACATGAATGGGGAAGAAAGTAAGGTACACCCACGAGCAAAAGTTCGCCGACAGTCCTTGTCAGGCATATGTTTCCAAATATAGCCCATAGAGGGGGCAGCGGCGCAGCGCTCGTCCACCAGAGAAACGGAGAAAGGAGACGGAGAGGGGGAGAAGGAAGGAGGCAACGAGACGGGAGGAAGGGGTAGGCAACAAGACAGGGGAGGAAGAGAGCCTGTAGCGATGGCAGAGGACACATATCGGGTGTTTTATTATTATTATTATTATTAAACTATTGTTATTATTATTATTAAAGTATTATTATTATTATTATTATTATTGCGATTATTATTAGTATTATTATGTATAAATATAAGTAAGAAGGATGTAATCCAGTGTTAGTCCTTAAAAAACGGCTGACATCTTTTGTATTTTTTATGACTAGTTGTAGAGGATTTTTCCTGTGTGACGGAAACACTAGTGGTGTCCAAAGGCTAAAGGTTTGATAAAGTCTAGCAACCCATAAACAACGGTCTGAATCTGATCCAGACGATCAAAGACACCACAAGAAAATCCCTATCGTCTAAGGGTTAAGGAAGCAAAATATTAATTTAATCGTGTCAGGTAATGTGAAGGTAGACTACCACGTAGAAGGGCGAAAACTAAGAGGCAAGGAATGGGGGGGGGGAGAGAGGGAGGGGGCAAGAAGTTAGCAAGTGAAACACGTAAAGGGCAATGCCTAGTTTGCCCCCTCCCTCTCTCCCCCCCCCATTCCTTGCCTCTTAGTTTTCGCCCTTCTACGTGGTAGTCTACCTTCACATTACCTGACACGATTAAATTAATATTTTGCTTCCTTAACCCTTAGACGATAGGGATTTTTCTTGTGGTGTCTTTGATCGTCTGGATCAGATTCAGACCGTTGTTTATGGGTTGCTAGACTTTATCAAACCTTTAGCCTTTGGACACCACTAGTGTTTCCGTCACACAGGAAAAATCCTCTACAACTAGTCATAAAAAATACAAAAGATGTCAGCCGTTTTTTAAGGGCTAACGCTGGATTACATCCTTCTTACTTATATTTATACATAATAATACTAATAATAATCGCAATAATAATAATTACTATTAATACAGTAATAATAAAACACCCGATATGTGTCATGTCTTCACCACAGGCTCTCTTCCTCCTCTGTCTTGTTGCTTCCCTCCCCCTCCCTCTCTCCGTCTCCTCCCTCTTCCCATACTCTGGTGGACGAGCGTTGCGCCCTCCATGGGCTATATTTGGAGACATGCCTGGCAGAGACTGTCGGCGAACTTTTGCTCGTGGGTGTACACCGGAGGAAAGTTCCGCTTTATGCACCTGCCTGCCAGTTCGGACCTTTATGAGTGAGACAACCACTAGTGAAGCAGTAGCCAGACACTCAAATATCTGGTACCACTGTGTGGGAGGGGAGAGGTTAAGGGAGGAGGAAGGCTGGGGGAGCTGATAGTTTCTACCCCTTCCTCTTCCATTCCCATCCTTCTCACACAGTTACCAGATAGATGAGTGTTGGCTACTGCTTCACTGCCACATGTCTCACATCGACTACTTCGAAGTGGTGAGCGAGTGTATAACGCGAAACTTTCCTCGGGTGTACAAATGCTGAGGAAGATGAGATTTGATGAAGGATTTTATTACAGGTTGTTGGTTACCCTGGGCCATGAAAGGCTCTACCGTAAGTGTGAGCTGTGGGTGTAAGCTTAGTAGTCGGCCGCATAGTGATCATTCTTAGGCAGGAAACTCAACCACAAGGGAATCAAGTCAAAGTGACATAATGATCATTCTTAGGCACGAAACTCAGCCACAGGGAAATGGAACTAAAACCCATGCTGAAATTTTCACAATGTTACAAGTCATATTACAAATCAGATACCGGTATTTCTTTTTTCCCAACAGTGTCCAGCAACTGTTGAGAAGTAACTAGCTGTTTGGACACGTGGTTTAGTTTTCATTCCATAGGAAATATCAGCTGTACCATGGCAAACTTCAATATGGCACTTCCTTAAGGGGAAGCATGACATTATTCATCTAGCTTTTTTATTTTAGTAATAGATGCATGAAGTTAGTATGAAGGTGTACATGACAAAGGTTGTGCATTACTTTAACATAAAATCGGACAAAATCGTGTCTACCCAACAGCTGCTATAAGAGTAACTTAATTATGTGAAAATATTTTCTTATATGGAAGATCTACGCATGTGTAAGAATGCCGAGAATTTCAAAAAAATGAAAGTCAATGGATGCATTGTTCACTGACGTAGAACTCTGCTCATTGTTTTTCTCCTCTGAGCTTTCTTTTCCGATTTAAAGCTTCCTTAATTTGATCTACATTGTTAGTGGAAATACTTCAGACCTTAAGTGATGGCGATTACAATGATAGTAATGACCGAGTCATAATAATAATAATAATAATAATAATAATGATGTATCTGATGGTGTGTTGTGAGCTATACCGCAAAGAGTCCTATACAGTGTGGGGTATGAATACATAGCACATACGAGATGTTTTGACACATGCACATAATGCTCCAATAATCGATTATTCATTAAAAAAAAAAAATCCTCTTTGTTATTTCAACTCAGAAATTTTTCATTGCCCTTCAACAGCGACTTAATTTTACTGTGTTGTCTTATTTACTAAAATGCTGAACCTTTTCCCAGGCTTATTATTAGTTTGTGTCTAGTATACCCAACCAGGATTAACCATCTAATGAACATATTTGAAACTTTATCAAATGAGATTCCTATAATTTTTGTCAAATAAGTGTATGATGCCCAAGTACAGTTATTTGTATGACCAGATCAGTGTCAGCGTAATCACTGGCAACTTTGCACTTTCAGCATTGGTCGTGATAGACGCGAAGAGAAATGAGGTGTTTCTCTTCGTACGTACAACATCACTGATGCAGCTGCAAAGTCTAGTAGCACTGTCTGATTTACAGATTGAACATTCAACAAAAGGAGCCACATGGCACAAAGGCAGAGATGGAAAGGCAAAATAAAAGGATTATTAAACTAGACATACGATGTAGATAGGTGGAGATGTTTTATAAACTTGAAAGAACTTTAAAGAGTCTGAGAAAAACACAATACGATTGGTGGAAAAGGAGAAAGATTCACTTAGAACGTCACTGATGTTACGGGCCCCACGAAGTCAAGTGTGGGAAGAAATTATGTCGTACATTATAGAGAAGGGGACAACGTAGAAGTATGTGGGAAACACTGAGCTGTGACCAACAGTTAGAACAAAGGGGGTGGCTGGTCGTTGGTCATTACCATAGGTAAGTCGAATGTGACCTATTTAAGATGGACAAGTGCAGTTCCTTGCACCTGATTTTGTGTCCAGGGGAGGACCATTGAGAAGCAAATGTGCGTGGTTTGAGACCTAAGAGACTGCCAATTTTGTAACAAAAAACTTTAAGCACAGGGAAAAGATCCTAGAACGGCATTGGTTAGGAGACCGAAATGCGAAGGTAAATGGCTACCAGGCAAGGTCATACACCTTGCCATGATGTGCGATGCCGGACTGTCAAGCAACCCAACAAAACTGGACAGACTTATGACCGACAGATAAATGGAACTGCCACTCTTGGATGTTAAGAATTAAAGGACAGGTGCAAAGGGTTGAATGAAGGAGTTGGAGTGCACAAAAAGAGTTGAAAAAATGGTAAATGAAGAGAAAGGTGAGGTGTAAACTCTATGTGGTGCAAAGATAATGACATAGATACAGTAGTTGTCCGTAAGAAGCCTACACCTGAGAAACATGGTATGAAGGAGAGAAAAAAAAGAGCTTCTTTTACTGCCATTTTAAAAGGCACCAATGACTTCTGTTTCCTTGAAAACAGGTCTGATGCTTCACTTTTGCCCAGTATGGCTTAAAACTTGAAACATTCCTAGAGTTTAATTAGCTTAAAATTAAGGTGTATTTTTAAACAGAGGCAAAGATATGAAGGCAGTATCTAAAGGCAAGAGACAATACAATTTCTGACCTTATGCTCCTTGTAGCAGGCCTCACATATTCTTGACAGCCTTAAGGTACGATGAGGGTTACTGCTGCCAGAATCATGCAGGAAATGGGGAAGGTATGAGTAATTTATTTATCTGGTCTAAATAGCAATTCAAGATACAAATAGTACACCCAAATACAGAAAAGCTGTTTTCAGAGTATTACACCCATAGATGAAAAAGTTTTGTTTTTTCAATGGGGAGATACAATGGTTTTGGCATGATTTGGACTCGGTTCAGGTATGGATTAGGAGGCAGGTCCCTTGCCGATTGAACTGGCCTGTGCTGGGTAGGATAATAGCTATTGTCTAAGGTGGGCCCATCAGTCATACTCTGCAGTCTTGGTACTTATCATAAGGATCACATCTACATACCTTTAACCCTCCTGGGGGAATATATAGTGGATGCCTTCTTCTTTGTTTTGTTAGGATGTTGTTTTGCCATCATACTCCACTAATATCATTTGTATCTCCATGTCATGTCTTCTTTTTCTTTGTCAGCTGATGTTTCTGTGTTCTCTGGACTGCCTGCTTCAGTGTATTTCTTACTGAGGGGATTCTTCAACTCAGTCGGTCTTAGCTTCTGTTGGTGACTCTTCCTTGTTGTCAGTGATGCTTCTACTGCTGTGTACACATATTCAGGCTCAGTGCCAACTCCAGTCAAGTCACACAGACACTTCTTAAAGCATTTGAGTATTCTTTCTAACTGATGTCCTGTGGAACTTCTTCATGCTTGGGGTCTCCCTTCTTTTCTGTGGAGCTGTTTCTTCTTATGACGTGTAGTCCTAGTATTTTTCTTCTTTTTGGTGGTGTTGGTTCTGTATTCATTGTCAGTCTTTCGGTGTTATTCTGCTGGTCAGCCATGTTTCTTTTGGAGGACAGTGAGGGTTGTTTTTCACTGTTCTGCTGTGCTTGGGTTGGCACTGTCCTATTTGTCTTCACTGGACCCATTTGACATATTACATATTTTGTAATCGTCCGCCTTACATGGCAAAGCGATCATGTTTTTGCCTGCCTCTTTGTGTGTGTGTGTGTGTGTGTGTGTGTGTGTGTGTGTGTGTGTGTGTGTGTATGTGTGTCTTCCCATTATATCTCATGAACAAAATGAAATCTTCAGGGGATCAAGATATGGCCAAAATCTTGGCCGAGTTCGGAAATGGGCACTCAGGGTCAAGTTCAGGTGGTGCGTCTGGTTTGACGGTAACCAAACTGACTGCACTTGTTGCAGCAAATTAGATCAGGGATATATGCTCCTGTCTTGTGTTTTACAAAGCTTCCAAGCTCAATTTAGGCCGCTACAGGTCCACGTGATGATGAGTTATCTTGTGTCTTGTTTCTCATTTCCTGCCTTGCAGCATTTCACTTCTTCAGTCTCGGGGATCCTGAGCAGTAGACTGGACACCTGATGTATTGGGTAATTCATCATGGCTGCCTCTCTTTACGACTGGATCCAGTACTTACAGTTCCCACTGCTGCATCATGGATGATAGGATCCAGGTTGTGTCCCCCCCCCCTGTGGCGGGGGGGGACACAACCTGGCAGCACTATGGGGTGGTACTACTACTCTGCGGCCAGGTTGTGTTAGGAAGAATACTGCCACCGTATTCCCTGCGTGTCGTAAAAGGCGACTAAAAGGGGCGGGGTGAGGGGACTAGGGACCCCCTCCTCTGTTTTTTAGTTCCTAAAAAGAGACAGGCCAGAGAAAGGGATGGGGGATGGAGTTGTCCCCGTACCCTGAAGATTGGGTCTATGAATGTGCGTGGATGTAGTACGATTGAGGCTAAAAGGGAGGAGATTGGGAGAATGTTTGTGAGAAGAAAGTTGGATGTGTTAGCTTTGGGTGAAACCAAGATGAAAGGGAAGGGGGAATCTATGTTTGGAAGTGTGAATGGAAGATTGTCAGGTGTTGATAGAGGAAGGGCAAGAGAAGGTGTGGCCTTGTTAGTGAGTCCGGAAGTACAGCAGTGTGTGATTGAATGGAAGGAGGTGTCATCGAGACTGATGTGGGTGAAAGCGAAATTTGAACGTGAGCTGTGGGTGTTTGTGAGTGCATATGGGCCTGGTAGTGAAAGGGATGAACAAGAGAGGGAGTCTTTCTGGAATGATGTTGATGAGTGTCTGCAGAGTTTTGGAGCGAATGTGAATGTGGTAATGATGAGAGATCTGAATGCTAGAGTGGGAAATGTAGCAGTTGAAGGCGTAGTTGGTATGCATGGTGTGCCTGGAAGAAATGAAAATGGGGAACGAATGATAGCGATGTGTGTTGAGCGAGAGATGGTGATTGGGAATACGCTGTTTAAGAAGAAAGATATTTATAAGTATACATGGGTGAGACAGGAGGGTGGAAGGGTTGTTGATAGAGCCTTGATGGACTATGTGGTTGTGTCTAGGAATGTGATAGGAAGATTGTTGGATGTGAGAGTTCTGAGAGGGGAGGGTGGAGGTATGTCTGACCACTACCTGGTGGAGGGAAAGTTAAGAGTAGGTAAGAGATGGGTGAGAGCTAGGAGGGTTAGGTGTGGCAGGGAGGTTTTGAAAGTGAGTGAGTTGGATAAAAGAGAGAAAAAGATAGAGTATCAGGAGAAATTGAAAGATGAGTGGAACGCAGTGAAAGATCGGGAAAATGGCAGCATGGAGGAGGAATGGCAGTTGTTTAAGAGTGCTGTGGTGAGGCATGCAGAAGAGGTGTGTGGTGTGAGACGTGTGGGTGGTGGTGTAAGAAAAGGAAGTGAATGGTGGTGCGAGGAAGTAAGTATGGCTGTGGCTGAGAAGAGACGTACATATGAAGTGTGGCTGCAGAGGAAGGATGAGATGTCATATGAAAGGTATAAGGAAAAGAGAAATAGAGCGAGAAGGGCTGTGCGTGATGCTAAAGTGGCAGCAGATGAGAGGTGGGGTAGGCGGCTGACAGAGAATTTTCAACAGAATAAGAAAATGTTTTGAAAGGAGGTGAAAAGGGTGCGAAAGGGAGAGTCTGGGAAGGAAGAACGAGTAAAAGCAGAGGATGAAAGGATGTTAATTGAGATGGATGCAGTAAGGAAGAGATGGGCAGAGTATTTTGAAAGATTGTTAAATGTAGAGGAGGAAAGGGTGGCTGAGATTGTGGCGGATAGAAGGGTGCAAGGAATAAATGTGTTGGGAGAGTTGAATGATTCTTTGATCACGAAGGAGGAAGTGGAGAAGGCAGTAAAGGAGATGAAAACAGGGAAAGCTGCAGGTATGGATGGGTGTGCTGTGGAATGCCTGAAGGGTGGTGGAGTGACTATTGTTGACTGGTTAGTGAGATTGTTGAATGTGTGCTTTGAGAAAGGTATGGTGCCAATTGACTGGGCAAGTGCTTGTGTGGTCCCGTTGTATAAAGGCAAGGGTGATAAGTATGAATGTACTAGCTTTAGAGGTATAAGTCTGTTGAGTGTTGTAGGTAAAGTGTATGGTAGAGTGTTAATTATGAGAGTTAGAGAGGGTACAGAGGGAGTGATTAGTGATGAGCAGTGTGGCTTTAGGAGAGGGAGGGGATGCGTTGATCAGGTGTTTGCTGTGAGACAAGTGTGTGAAAAGTATTTAGCGAAAGGCAAGGATGTGTTTTGGGCATTTATGGATTTAGAGAAAGCGTATGATAGAATTGATAGGGAGGCTTTGTGGTCTGTTTTAAGATTGTATGGACTTGATGGTAGGTTACTAAAAGGGGTGAAAAGTTTTTATGTAAATAGTAGAGCGTGTGTAAGAGTGGGAAATGCTGTGAGTGATTGGTTTCCCGTGAGAGTGGGGCTGCGACAGGGATGTGTGATGTCGCCTTGGTTGTTTAATATTTACATGGATGGTGTTGTAAGGGAGGTGAATGCAAGAGTTTTAGGTGGTCTGAGTCTGGTAAATGTTGATGGAGGAGAGTGGAATCTGAAGCAGCTGCTGTTTGCAGATGATACTGCGCTGGTGACTGATTCAGAGGAGAGATTGAGACAGTTGGTAGAGGAGTTTGGAAGGGTGTGTGAAAGGAGGAAATTGAAAGTAAATGAGAATAAGAGTAAAGTGATGAAGTGTACGAGGTTGATAGATGGTAGGGGGATGAATATAGTTTTGAATGGTGAGTTGCTTGAGGAGGTAGATTGTTTTAAATATCTAGGGTCACATGTTGCTGTGGATGGAAGAATAGATGCAGAAGTGAAGTTTAGAATAAATGAAGTAGGAAAGGTGCTGGGAGGAATGAAAAAAGTGTTTAAATGTCGTTCGCTTAGAATGGATGTAAAGAGAAGGCTGTATGAGGGTGTTGTGGTACCGACTGCATTATATGGGGCTGAAACATGGAATATGGGTGTAGCAGAGAGGAAAAGTTTGAATGTAATGGAGATGAGATGTAGGAGGAGTATGTGTGGAGTGACGCGTATGGATCGAGTGCGAAATGATGAAGTGCGAAGGAGAACTGGAGTTGTTCGGGAGATGGCTGGTAGAGTTGAGCAGAGGGTGTTGCGATGGTTTGGGCATATGGAGAGAATGGATAATGAGCGATTGGTGAAAAAGATAACTAGATCTGATGTGAGAGGTGTAAGGCTGAGAGGAAGACCACGAATAGGATAGATGGACAGTGTGAAGAGAGCGCTGGATGCGAGAGGGATGTCTGTTGAGCAAGGAAGAGTGGCTGTGCGTGACAGAAATAAATGGAGAGAAATTGTGAATGAATAAGTGATGACGCAGCCCTGAGGGGATATTCTCCCGCATTTGGTCTGATCAGCTAGTCAGGTCAGGTGCGGGTAAGGGGATGGGTCTGTTATGATGTGGCAGGGGTAAACCAGTTCTGCTGTCGGGCCCTGCTGCGGATGTCACTGATTGCATTGCGCAGTTGACCCTTGTGCGGTGTGATGCGGTGAGGATCTGTCCGTTCGCCCCTTTGGAGCTAAGATGCGAATGAATGTGTTTGAATGGATGAGTAAATGGAGAGTGAGTCGTCCTGTCTCGGCTACCTCCCTTCCCTTGGGGGAAGCAGCCTAGGTATATAGATAGATAGATAGATAGATAGATCTTTCAGCCTGATGATGTATAAGCTGTTGAGGTTCTGTACAACAATAATCTTCAGAGCCGGATACTTCATTTCTGGGGCAATAATTGCCTTGTGGAAGTTAGAGTATTCCTTGACAGATTTCAGTCTGAACTTGTGTTTTCTTAGACAAATCATCTTCCATCTTGTTCATGCTCTTGGCCAGTTTCCTCTTTCTGCTAAGGACTCTCATGCCTTTTTCTTATTTCGCTGGTGTTCTTCCTCTAGGTTTTGGACAGTTTTCCCTGTAGGGCTGGCTCTTTCTCGTGTCGTGGTGAGATGCGATAAAACTGCGAAACAGCTGTACGAAACACGGTAACAGAGTTCAGGAAACCAGGGTGCATGCTGCTTACCTACTGAAGCACTTTAAGACTGCAGGCGGGATATCAAGTAACTTAATGCGGAGTTTTGGTAGGGAAAGGAGTCAGGGAACATATACAATCATTTATGGTGATATAATACGGGAGGGAGGGGGAGGGGATGGGAAGAGGTAAAAGTGGGGGAAAACTGCAGGATTAGAGAGAGAGAGAAAGAGAGACAGACAGACAGACAGACAGACAGAGACAGAGAAGGTGAAGATCAGATTCATCTCCTTTTGTTACTCACTGGCCTCATACCAAACTCACTAGAAAGGACTGAAAATGGGTATAAGCCAAGGGGGGCAACGTTCGTACTCATGATTAAATACTAAAGCATAAAATAGTCATAGCAAGTCGTATTCTACTTTACACTGGAGGGTTCCTTACTATATTACCTTAATGATATACTGTATGTGCTTTCTGGGGGAAGGGGAAGAAATAAGAATCTAAGGATAAAAGCCCGCAAAGGTGTTTTTCCCCCCAATATATAAAGAAAACTATGAAGCCTAATTTAAGATCAATTTATTTTCCAGATTCATAGATGTTATATTGTATGCTACTGATGTAAACTACATCGATACTAGAAAGACTTGTTTCGCGTACAAGCCAATAACAAGATGGAAAGTGCAATGATGTGCCACGAAGCCTCCCAGTCCACCTCCCGTTTCTGAGCTGGATATTATGTTGGGCTGGATATTGTGTCGAAGGATAATTGAGAGTTTACTGAACTATCTTTCCAGCTCCATCTGAAGAATATTTACAGTTGGTGAAATACAATGAACACTCTATCTCCACTAGTGCGTATTTCAGATGGTTCAATTTTCCCCCATATATTCGTCTTTACAAAGCTGTCCTCATGTAACCATGCATTTACTGACTGACCCGTCTGTACTGTATGTCCTTTCCCTCCTAACACATTCCCTCCCCTTCTGTTTTATTCCCCATTTCTATACCTTCACCAGAACACTACTCCTTGAACTCTATCTACACACTGAAGCTTTGAGAGAGAGGAAGAGAAGACAGACACAAGATTGGAAAGTAAACAGGGACAGTTTTTAAAAAATGAGTTAGAGTTGAATTAATGAAGTATTAAAGAAGGTAAGTATGTGGTGAAGGAAGGTGGAGTTAGGCATGTTAGAGTGAGCCATGGTTTGTATTTATCAAAGTTGTGAGGTGGTAAGTTAGTGGTGAAGGAGGGGTGAGTTAGGCATGAGAGAGAGAGAGAGAGAGAAAGAGAGAGAGAGAGAGAGAGAGAGATGGTTTGTATTTATCAAAGTTCTTAACTAATTTGCTGGATAAACAGGTCAGCCTAACGGCTGATCACGATCACAAATCAAGTTGTTTTTCAAATAAGTATATATTATTAATGCTGATTAATTTACATTCACAGCACCAGCCTGAAGTGGTTCATGGGTCAGCTGAGTCCAGCACAGGTTGCGCAGTTACCCTTAACAATCACACGCCTGTGGTTGGCTGTGAGGAACGACGCACAGGCCTCGGTGATTCCCCATCTGCACCGCCTCACACACCTGGACGAGCTTGGTAAGTGCACTTGCTATCACCTCACCCTCCCTATCACCTCACCCTCCCTTCCTATCACCTCACCCTCCCTTCCTATCACCTTACCCTCCCTTCCTATCACCTCACCCTCCCTTCTTATCACCTTACCCTCCACCTCCTGCTTCAGTAAAGTACTAGAACGCATCCTTCTCACAAGACTCTTGTTTAGGCTGCAGAACGAGCTCTCGCCCCGACTGTACGACTTTTTACCACAACGAGGGACACATCACTGCCTCATGGAACTATACACCCTCCTATCCCCCACCAGTGTAGTGGCCTTCATTGATTTAAAGAGTGCATTTGATGTCGCCATCAGAGACATCATCCTCGACCAGCTAGTGGATATTGGCGTCAAGGGAAACCTGCTGTGATGGATACGTGGTTACCTGTCTAATAGGTCCTCTTGTGTTCTTTTTAAGGGCACATACAGCACTGCTAAGGATTTCGTGCTTGGTACTCCACAAGGTGGTGTCCTTAGTCTTTTTTTTTTTAATATCCTCATACATCATCTACCACCCTCCTTCCTGACATCCCTGGAACCATGATTACTTGCTACGCTGATGACATCTGCATTCATTCAAATTCCCCAGCAGATCTGCAACATTTCCTTCACTTGTTTCACGAGTCGGCTTTCAAATGAGGACTCATTTTCTCTCCAGAATAGAGTTGAATCTTCACTTCCCGTCCAGCAAGAACACTGCCTGTATTCTCTGTCGGGGATTGTGTTATCCCTCTGTGCATACAGTACCTTTATCTGGGGGCGTCTGTATGGATTTCTCCCTCCATTCCTGCAAAACAATGCGTGCATCCGATTGTTCAGGATCTGCTGACCCTGCGACAGCGGCGCCTAAAACCTCTCAAGTGGCTCACTAATTATGCTGCCGGGATGTCTATTCCCGTAGCACGAACCATATACATGGCGTTCATTCGATCAGTTGTTGATTATCTCTCCCCTGGTCTTTGTCAACTTTCCAGAACAGCCTTACAACCTCTTGAGAAGTTCCAAAATGCAGTAATGAGACTCATCCTGAGCTGCCCTGGCTCAACCAGAATTGTCAGCAAGCAACTTGAACTCAACCTTCCACCACTTGTTGAGAGAATATACTCCATGGTTACATACTTCAGCGTTAAGTGCCTACATTATCCTCACCTTTCTCCCCACTACTCTCACATCATTCGGACTTCCCTTGATCCCACTGCACCAAGGTCTCTGCTTCACAGTGGTGGCCGCACACTAATTTGTTCAAACGTCCGACGGCTAAACATCAACGAACCGGTGCTTGCTGAGAAGGTGGACTATGTCGCTCCACCTTGGCAGACCCCTGTGCCTGCTATCTCATACACTCCAGCCTCCAAGACTGACCTGCCTCAGCTTCAGAAACAGCTAACTTTGGAGACCATCGCCAGGCTGTCATCTTCCCTCCCTTCGGCCCACCATATCTACACTGATGGCTCCCTGCAGGAGGATGGCAGTGCTGGCTGTGCTGTATTTTCCCCAAGTCTGGACCCACCTCAAGGGGGCTGGTTGGGCCGTCAACTGCCAACCTTGTTGAACTCTACGTATTGTGAACTACATGGACTCCTGGATGCAGTTACTTTATTAATACGGATGAACAACAGCAGCTTGATCATCTGTGACTCACAGCCAGCCCTCCATGCCCTCTCCTCTCCCAGGCCTGCATATCAACACCTCATTACGCAGATACTCTGTCAATTGGCCACTGCCTGCTATCGTTTGCTGGTGGTGCACTTTCTGTGGATTCCTTCTCATATTGGTCTCACAGCCAACAACACCGCTGACCTCATCGCTAGGACTGCCTGTGGACTGGATCCATCCACTGTGGATGCTACTAATGCCACCCCAATTTGGTATAAGCAGATAATACACAGAGCAGCCCACTCCCCAATTCTCCACCGTAGAAATGCTGAGAGGGCTCACAGTGTGTCTATCCAACATTATGACAATTTTCTCTCTCGTCCCCTTAGATATCGTTGCAGTGGTCTTATGGTTCGTCGACATAACGTGGTGTGTGCCCGCCTCAGACTGGGCTAACAACCTGTGTGGCAGGTGGCTGGGGTGGGCAATGCACCTCATTTCTCCTCCTGTAAGTTGTGTGACGCACCCAATGCCAACACCCTTGACCATTATTGTCTACATTGTCCACTTGTCTCTTATTTAATACCACATGGACTCACATTAGTGGACACTTGGAAACATTTGTTGGAAGATGATAACCTAGATGTTATACCATGCGCCATCCACACTTTGGTGGGTGTAATTTGTTATAGCTCGACAGCGTGTCCTGCGTGGCACGAATTCCCCTGTACTCACCTCACATATGGCCACATGGCACTGTAATAGGTTTGTCGCTTTCGTGCGTAATAAATTAATCAAACCAAATCAAATCAACCTTACCCTCCCTTCCTATTAGCTCACCTTCCCTTCCTATCATCACCCTCCCTTCCCATCACCTCACACTCCCTTCCTATCACCTCACCATCTCATCTTATCACCTCACCCTCCCTTCCTATCACCTCACACTCCCATCTTATCATCTCATCCTCCCACCCTCCCCTCCCGTCACCTTACCTCCTTCCCCTCCCATCACCTCACTCTCCCTTTCCTCCCAACACCTCATCTCCCCTCCCTCCTCCCCTATCATCCCACCCTCCTTTCTTCCCCTCCCGTCACCTCATTCTCTCTTCCTCCCCTCCCAATACCTCACCGTCCGGCCTTCCCTCCATATCACCTCACCCTCCCTCCACTCCCTTGACCTCACCCTCCCTTTTCTCCCATCACCTCACACTCCCTCCCTCCCTCTTATCAACTCATCCTCTCTTCCTCTCCTACCATCACCTCACATTCCCTCTCTCCCTTCCCATCAGCTAACCCTCCCTCCCTCCCCTTCCATCACCTCACCCTCCCTCCCTCCCCTCCCCTCTCCTCACTCTCACCATACCTTCACTTTCATGTTAACTATTTTCCTTCTCACTAGAATTAATCAGCAACCACATTTCTATGGCTAAAATATTCCCATGACTGATACATTCTTATAAACCACCACACTCCACCACCACCACATTCCCATTACCATAATATCAGTACCAACGTACCATTGTAATTTAATTTTCACATTTCATCAAATGATATTTCACTCATTTGAGGAAGTGAAGGATCGTTGTGGTGTGGATGTGGATGTGATAGAAAGCATTAGGAGAAACACATTGAGGTGGTTTGGCCATGTGGAGAGGATGGAGAGTGAGATACTGACGAGGAGAGTGTATGTGAATGAGGTGGAGAGGGGGAGAGGGAGGGGGAGGCCAAGGATAAGATGGAGGGATGGAGTGGAGAGGTATATGAGAGAGAGGGGTGTGAGCTGGGAGCAGGGCAGTGAAATTGCAGGGGACAAGGCGACGTGGAGACGATTTGTTTATGGCCAACCCTTACGGGATTAAGGCGTCTTGCAACTAATAGATAGACAGATAGATATTTCAGTCTCATTACCACTATATCTAGCACCAGGCATGCTCTCCCTCTGCTGGTCTTGTCAGTCACCAAACCTATCCATTACCATCGCTTCTTGTTCATCGCTTTGATTATATAGCTTTAATTTATTCTCCCAGTCACAGTTCTCTCGTACCTCAAATGAGTCCTCTTTTTAACATTATCTCTTCTATTAGCATTTTTTTATTATCTTCTCTAGTTGCAATGATTTTCGCAACATCCTAAATCGTTACTGCTATATTCCTCACTCCATTCTTCTCCCATCCATCATTTTTTTCCCCTCCTATTCTCCCCTTTGACTAACTCCTCCTCCAATAACGGGTCCTGCAGTTGATGTGGGTGCATTTGGTTCCTATGAGGCACCATTGCTTCCCTGTGCAAATGGTACCTTTTATAATTGTATCATCCCATGTTGTAATCACTGGTTTCCTACAGGCGGGAGGGAACAGTTCAGTGTTCATCGGGCAGGTATTAGCGATGTCACAAGAGCACATTTTCTGGTAACTTTTTTTTTTTTTTAACGGGGGGGGGGGGCATCTTTTTCGAGTTGCTGGTAACTTCATTTTGTGAATTTAACGGGTCGTGCTTATTAATGCTTTCGTGTTCACGGCCGGGAGCTCTCTTTTAACTTAGTCAGAGAAGGATGGCTGTAATGTTCATGAGTCTATAATCAATGAAATAACAAAATTTTTCAGTTTGTGATTCCCTACATTAAGCAATAGGTGATTTACAGGATACATATGACTAAAAATAAATTGGTTTACACAAACTGTGCATAGCTAACAGTAGGTCATATGTGTTCCATACGTGTCAATAAGTAGGCTGTGGAGGGTTAGTGCTCCTCCCCGGAAAACAACTAACTAAAAAGACAAGAAAAATCCCTTGGACTAGGACTGACTTACAGTTGACGACCAAGGACTGAACAAAGAACATGTTGAGGATTGCTACATGGAATGCAAGAGGTGTGAATAATGAGGTGAGAGAGAGAGAGAGAGAGAGAGAGATTGTCCCGGTGCTTGAAGATGGACATATGTGAAGTGACTGACACCAAATGAGTGTTTCTTTCTCCAATTTGTCAACAAAAAGTGAATCACAATATAAATTGTCCTATCTGTTATAATGGGATTAACATCACACTATTATGTGAATATTGCGAACAAATGAGACCCACAGCCCCTCACCCGTAGTCTGTGTGTATCGCAGGAAATGGTGCCCTAAGTGAAAATGTGGTCACACTGGCAGGTTTCCATCAACCACGAATCAGTATAAGTAACAAGTGGTATACATTTTTTTTTTTACCCCACTGACAGGCTACTTGACCGTGGAAATATACTAGTATTGTTATATTCCCTCAGTAATGTAGCACCTTCAGTGGGGTATACTAAAAAACAAATGAAAACATGATTACCGACGTTCTTGTCAGCCCATTCCTTGGTTGAGGGAAACCTGTCGATAGAAGCTCAGCTTTGGTGCGGGTGGGATAGCCAGCCCATACATGGGGCAGACACTATCAATGTGATGGTAATGCAAATACAAAAGTTATTCACTCCGTAATATCACTATGTAAAGCAGGGGTGGGGAACCTTTCTTCTATTAAGGGTCTTTAGGATATTTTTAACATCATTCGCAGGCCATACAAAATTACCAACTTAAAATCAACTGTAGCCCAGTACATTATATATATATATATATATATATATATATATATATATATATAGATAGATAGATAGATAGATAGATAGGTAGGTAGATACTCGTTCATGAGTTTATGAAATTGCATTTATGAATTGCCTCGTGGGCCTCATCAAATGGTCTTGCGGGCCTTATACAGCCCTGAGGCCGGACGTTCCCCATCCCTGATGTAGAGTAAGATAAAAGAGTGAGGTCCACAAATTATGTAATAGCACAAATAGCATAGTCCAAGCCTATTATGGGTCTTACTCTGTTTATGACGGACATGACTGGTTATCACGTGTCAGAACCACCCATATACTTCTAGTAAGGTATTTATTACATAACTTGTGGACACCACGTTTTATTTTTTGCATCGTGATAATAACGGAGTGAACAACGTATGTTATTGCGGGATTGCTAGACCTATTTAATAAGTCTAGGAAGCTGATAATGTCTACACCGTGTATGGACTATCTACTCCACTCGCGCCAGTTGAGTCATGATAAGGCTAAGGTTACAATGACATGTTTGCCTCAACTAAGGTCCGGGCTAACAATAACTTTGGTCTACATAATATGCCTTTTTTTTTTCTTTTACAATTTACCTCACTGAAGATGCTAGTTTACTAAGAGAAAAAAATACTGCAGTGCTGTGTTTGCTGATTAAAGTAGCCTCTCAATGGAGTCAAGTGGGAAACAAAGAAAAATGAACACTACTTTTGTTATGTTGACCCGAGGTTGGGGGAAACCTGCCAGGTGTAACCGTAGGTGTATTTCGGGCACTAATTCCTGCAACCTACTTAGCATTTCGTGGAGAGGGGGGCATCATTTGTTGAGGATATACACATAACATTGTGCGATGTATTTGATTATCTGCGAGATATATTATTTACTATGTGTTGGTACTGTGTGAAATAAAGTCTAATATTGTATATCGGACAAATTAAATTATTGGGTATAACAGGTTGTCTGAATGCTGACCGTTAATCGACATTGAAAATAATATCACGAATGCTGCATATTAGTAATAAGTATCATATGTCCCTGCTCTAATACTTAAAACATCTGATTTCAGTATATTGCCAGTAATCATAATAATAACTCGACCACTGTTGCTGCTACAACATCCACCAAGCATACAAGTATTGTTACCGAACAATATTTATCGTTCTTATTGTAATTCATCGCTAACACAATCGTAACCACATCAACATCTGGCGATTAAGCTTCCTCTTGTCACACCTCCCTCTCCCAACCTCCCTGTCCCCCTCATAAACATTACTGTGCGCCATTTGTTGGGTGAAAATGGCACTTCTTTCAGATGCTTCGTTTTTCGATCCTCAGGTGTTTCGGATTCACACAGCGGCTGGTTGGGGGAACGAACTTTTGTTCGTGATAGTACTTACAAAGGTTGGTTGGTTGAAATATTTTCCCCACAGCTCTGGTGGGGAACGGGCAAACAAGAGAGCCCATCAGGGAAATAGGCAGGAAGAAAAGCCCTCCAAATGAAGGCATAGCTGAGCCGACGATGGCAGGCAGGGAAAGGCAGCAAAGGAGGGAAGGGCAGTGATGAGGGCAGGCAAGCACAACTGATGTCCGTGGAGAGCAGGGCGGGACGTGCAGAGGTGGGCAGAGGCGCGGCGCCGTGTGGAAGGCGCCGACGAAGAACTGCAGGTGGAAAACGCCCCGCTGCTGCTCTCAACTCCCTTGCCCTTGGTGGAAAAGGGCCGTAGGCACTCGCCCAGCCCCGTAGCAAAAGGAGACCGAGGAGGGAGGCCTGGACACGGTCGCAGGGAGGGCAGGCCCTGGTCCAGGTGGGCGGAGGGAGAAAAGGATGTCTCGACCTCCTGGCGGACAGGTCCTAGGCCGTCGCCCTCCTGGTGGAAGGAACAGGCCAATTCTCCTCGGTGATGCTAGTGGGGCTGGTCCCGCCACGGACTGGAGAGGAGGTGTCGACGGGACGGGAGCTGGACTACGAGTGACGAGTAGTAGTACTTACCAAGTGTTAGCATCGATGGAGGGCAGAGTTGCACCGTGCAGTACTGTACTGTATTGTACTGTACAGTACACATAATCCCATGTGGTCTAGTGGTGAATGTGTCCCCCAAAGAATACTCCAGCTCCACCACCTCAGGCTCGATCTTTGCCAAGAGTGCTGGAGTAGGTAGCGGAGATGGAGTGGCAGAGGGTGTCTGGTTGAGCTCCAATGAGGCCTCTGACTGAAGAGAGACCACAGGTTGAGACATCACAGACAGTGGGGCTGATGGTGGTGGCACGGCCATGGTGCCTGGAAGAGATGAATAAGTGGCCGAGGTGGTGCCTGGCTGCGGTCAACAACACCAATGTGAGGATGTAGAAGGTTGAGATGACAGAGGCCAGGATGAGGATGTCAAAGGCTGGACAAGGACGTGGTGATGAAGAGGAAGGTGTCATAGAATGGAAAAAGGACGTGATGGAAGACTGCCTGGGGATCCTTCTCGACAGCAACTTTATCACATTCTCATGGCCCTGTCGCTGGTAAGTAACCATGGCATTCGTAAAGATGGGCTGCCGATTAGGATGTTCACAGTAGTAGAGAAGGCCGTCCACTGCATCATGAGCCTGGTGTAGCCTTGGGATTTCTGCCACTATGTCATCATCATCATCATCCTCTTGCTCCTCCCCTTCATGCTCGATGTCCCCTGCAGTCATGGACTCAACAATTTCCCTTTTGAACAGAGTCTACCCAGGGTCTCCCTCGTCCATTTCCAGCTAATCATGGATCATGGTCTGTCATCTGTTCTCCTGCTGCTTCTATATGCTGGACAAAGTCCTGAGCTTTGAAGCCGGTAAAGTTAGCAATGGCCTCTTCATCCTGGGGGAGCTTGTTCGAACCATGCTCAAACATGAATGCAGAGAGTTCCCTCCAAACTTGTGCCCAGTTGTAGATTGCAGACTTGATGGAATGCTGCCTGAGGTTGGTCAAGGTCCTCTCCCATTGCTGTCCATGCCTTGGGCTGCCTCCTCCCCATCCTCTAGCACAACCATCACGTCTTCCATAAACCTCTTCTGGTACAACCACTTCAGTGCCATGATAATACCCTGGTCCATGGGTTCAAGGTTGATGTCGAATTAAGGGCCAAAAACATGACCCTAATATGACCTCCATCTCCAGCCAACTCCATCTCAGAAGGATGAACAGGATCATTGTTGAGGAGGAGCAGAGTCTTCACTCGGTTGCAGGTAAGGCCAAGACTCTCCACTTGATAACGGATAATCTCCTTCACAGAAAGAAAGGTGGAACATCTATGCTTTAATGGAGCAGAAGAACAGGGAGATGTGAGTTTGCTAAGAGAAAAGTTGAAAAAGTTGGGACATTCAAGCATTTGGAATTGAATATAATAGCTGACAATGGACTGGATGCAGAAATCAACCATAGGATACAGGCAGGAAGGAGAAACTGGAGGGATATTAGTAGTGTATTGTGATAGAAGAATCAGTTTAAGAGTAAAAGGGAAAGTATATAAAACTGTGGTAAGGTCTGGAATGATAGTTTGGAAACTTGGCCTATAAGGAAGTCTCATGAGAGAAAGCTGGAGGTGGCAGAGATGCAGATGCTGAGATGGATGAGCGGGGCCACAAGAATGGATAAGATCAGGAATGAGAGAATTAGGGGAACAATTAAGATTGTGGCAATCTCAAAGAAGGTGCAGGAGAGGCAACTACAATGGTATGGACATGTAATGAGAAGGAATGAGGACTATATGGGTAGAAGAGTGATGAGCATGGAAGTGGTGGGTAGACGGATAAGGGGTTGTCCGAGGAGACAGTGGATTGACTTTATACAGCAGGATATGAGGAAGAAGAATATAGCAGGGGATGCATTTGGACGTCGAGGAGAATGGCGATGACTAGTCAGAAACAGCAGCCTCATATAAACATCAGGAAAGCTGTGGAAGAAGAAGAATCTCCATCACAGCATGACTGTAATTAACAACATGATTGTAGAACCAATCTTTGAAGATCTTGGTTGTAAAACAAGCCTTCAGCAAGTGGAAAGAAATCACTGGGAACCCCCAGAGACAACGTGGCTGTTTGGTGTATCCTACTACAACAGGTTTCAGATGATGGGAGCCCATTGCACTGGCACAACACAAAACAGAGACGTGTTGTTTGCTCACCTTATGACTGGGTACCGACTTCTTGTCAGCCAAGGTATTAGTCAGGGATGACCTGAAGAAAAGACAAGTTTCAAAAGAATTATAAACCTGACTGAGACATTACCCATCTTCATCACTCAGGTTTTTAAGCTTGATACGAAACTTATCAATTCCTTTTGTGTCTGCATCCAATGCATCACCATAGGTCATCTTGTTGAACAGCTGATGTTAAACTTTCAGTCCAGTCAGCCAACTTTTAGATACCTTGAAATCCACGATCCCGAGTTGCTCAGGGAACTAGGTGGCTGCAGCATTCAGCTCAAGGCGATGCACAGTCACACCACTGCCACACTGTTGTCGAGACCGCTTTAGGCAGGCCTGGTCAAGTTCTCCAAACGTGGCTTGGCCATCATCTTGCATTTCTGCCACTGCACAGTTTCACCATGTTGACCCTCGAAGAACATCTTGATGGAGTGCTTGTTCTTCTACCAATCCTGCACCATGGTCCAGGCATGTTGTAATGCTCCATTAGCCTTTTGTATCTGTGCCTTACTGCGAATGCTCCTATTGACTCGTACGTACATGTGTCATTGCACAGATGATAAAGTTATTATATTTATTTATCAGTAAATATTTATGACAGCACACAAATTTGCTGACAAAATGCTGTTCTAATGTGAAGGAATGGTACACAGCAACTATCTTTTATGCACTGTAATATACTGTATGTGTCATCGTCATAAGACATAGGCTATAACATTTTGGCAAAGTATAGTACTTCGTTGCTTGGTGCTATAAAGCTACTGTAGGCAATGCACTCATGTAAATAAATGAACATATAAATCTATTACCTGCAAGTATTGGGAGGTGATTGGCCGACCGTGGTTCTGAGACGAAGAAATATGCCCCCCGGAGTGGTGGGTGGAAGGTGAGGGGTTGGGTACACCTGGGGTGGAGGAACATTGGTTTTGTTGTGGAGCAGTAGTGTGACAGGCATGTACTGGCCATTTAACTACCACAATACAATGATGCATTTGTTATTTGTTCCTTGTTATCTATATCCAGACAGTTTTATTCACCTTTGGAGAGGGTTTTTGATTTGCAGAGGTTATAATACAATCTTCACTTCCCTCTTCAGTAAAAGATGTCTTCCTAATGATAAATACAGTCATTTAAAACCAACAAGAATTATAATAGACATTACTGTATTGAAGGAATTAACACTGACATTACAAAAATCAACGTAGACATTTAAATAGTTAACACTGATATTAGAATAAAATGGATATTACTGTATTGAAGGAGTTAACACTGATAGAAAAATTAACACAAACATTTAAATGGTCAACACTAACATTAGAAGAAGTAACACAGACATTTAAATAATTAACCCCTCAATGGCCGTGGTCTGGGAACTCGTCGGGACCCAATGGCTGGCCCTTGCACCCTTTTTTTCAGATTTCAAAAATCAAATTTCTGTTTTTTACCAAATTGAAAAGAAATGTCTGGCACATCTGGCAATGCAATTCTGAGCTTCCTATTCCCATCCTGTGCCTCGCATTGAAGCGCAAAAAATTTTGCCAAATAACTGCGTACACACCAGTGAAAACTAAACAGAAGAGTGAAAAAACATCACACTAAGAAATATCCATATTTTCGCAAAAAAAAAAGAAGAAAAATCAGTGGTGCTGAAATGGTTTGAAATGACTATATATGTGTATTATGAATATGGTAGGTTTCATAAAACAAATAATTATTATGAGTTTCTTACACATTATTTGTTTATTTTGTTTATACAAGTATCGAGTTATTAATGTTGTCTGGGTGGTTGTGTCCAAAGAGAGGCAACAGATGGTATTTTCAGACTCTAACCAGATAAGGGTCCTTCTTTGTGTGTACATGCTGAACCGCAGTGGCTAAAATTTGATAGGACCAACGATTAGCACCTCGCACGAGGGAATTAGTGTGAAGGGAAGGGAAGGTTTTACAACGATATATTCACCATGAGAACACATCATGTTTTGGTGAAATGCTTGTGCAAAACAAGAAATATGTAAGATGAACAAATTCAGTAAATAATGTGTGTACTTATAAAGAAAAATATCACAACTATGAATGTTTGTTGATAGACATAGCCAATGTTTTAATTAGAGAGAGATTGCAGGTGCATCGTAGATGTATCGTAGATCGCAGCAGCCACCTGTTGTAGATCGCAGCAACCACCTGTGTCGATAGAGCTACCCTTATACATAATCGTAGCTCAGGAAGTGGAGATTAACGTGGCCAGCTGTTGATAACATCGTGAGGCATTGGAAAGCTCATTGCGGGGTAGGTGCTGCTCTGTCTCACTGGCTCTCTGTCTGTCATGTAACGCTGGTGAGGTGAGCTACAGACACTCTTGGGCTACGAAGTTTATTGTGCACAGTTATATCAAGATGTGACTGACAGCGTAACGTAGCGTGGTGGCAAACCTCACAGCTACCCTGTCTCCTGGCTTCTGTCTTCGATCATTCTCTCGGGCTCTCTGACTATGCCGGCCAAAATCTGAGAATGTAATGTCTGGCAGATATCCATGGTTAGTGTCCATGACGTTAGATAACAGGTTCAAGTTGGTTAAACTGTTCGTATCATGAAACTTTTGTATTGTCTGAGCTAAAAATGATGTGTTGATAAATATCATGTGTACTGGCATTCCTAGCTAGAGGCTGTGTATGTCTCAGTCAGACACTAAACACTGCATCAGTGATACACATTGTGCTATGACATATCAATGCTTATGTATTATTGCCTATAACTATTACATATTGTGTTATGATACCTTAATGCCTATATGTTTTCCTTTTTTTTTATGTTTATAATGTTTATTCCTGTATAGAGTATCTTGTTTTACTCTGAGTGGTTTAGGAATGAGAGATGAAAGAGAGGAGAAAGATATTGGGTGCAGCTGTGTAGGGACAACCCTCAGAGTTGACAAATGATAAGCCAGAGATCAGCACGGTGGGCTGGGGAAAGAGGGGTAAGGGGATGGTGAGGTTGTAAATTAGAGTTGCAAGTACAATAAACAAGGAATATAAATGTTTTTCTGCAAATACAAAAAATGAGGAAAACAGTACAATAAAAAAAAAGTGATGACACAAATAAAATGAGTAAAGATAAAAACAACTTACCTTTTACTCTGTAGGGTTGGGGTTGATGAGTAGGGATAGCGAGGGAATGGGAGCCCAAGGGATGCTTCTCTCTCTCCCCTCTCTTCCCAGGTCAAAAGCAAACATTGATAGGCAGTCACTGTTTGGGAAACACACTTTCTTTCTTTTCTTGAGTTTCGTGTTTTCTTATTCTTCCACTAACACTTGAGGGGAGCGAAAGGCTGACATCCTTTTATGACTGATTCACGAGATGACCTGACCACCTGAACAGTTTGGAGGCTAGAGTGGTCTATGTCAGCATCTGCAAGACCCTGCGCGTCCTTCCCAAAATTATTGTTCGCAGTTTTTTTCAGGTTGTGCTGCATTGATGCCACCGGCAATGCTTCAGTAAAACATCGTTCAATGCCGGCGGCCATTTAGGGGTTGATAATGATATCACAAGAATTAACACTGACATATAAATAGCTAACAATGACATTGCAAGAATTAACACAATTAAATAGTTAACACTGACATTACAAGAATCAACACAGACTCACAAATAGTTATCACTGATATTACAAGAATTAGCACAGACACATAAATAGATAACAGTGAAGTTACAAGAATTAGCATAGATATTTCAATAGTTAACCGATATTAGACGAGGTTGCAATCTAACAACACTGTGTTATTGTTTTCAGAAC
>NC_137036.1:12130009-12341211 GCF_032717465.1 Coenobita brevimanus
GGAACAACATTCTTATCACTGTATTAATTAGGCTGGCAATCTTGGGTATCTGCATTTATCTGTTAATTTATCCCCAATAAAATAATTCTTAGTTACGATGAGAAGTATAGGTAAGTGTGAGTCTTTGTGTGAGATGTACATACACCACATACATAATGTAAGTGCTGACACAGGTTGTTGTGCTATGATACATACAGCACATACATATGTGGTATGTGCTGACACAGGTTGTTGTGCTATGGTACATACAGCACATATATATGTGGTATATGCTGACACAGGTTGTGATGGTACATACACCACATACATATGTGGTATGTGCTGACACGATGGTACATACACCACATACACATGTTGTATGTGCTGACACAGGTTGTTGATGGTACATACACCACATACACATCGTCATCCTCATAAAGCAACTGCCTAAGTCGTTTTTCGGCGATTTCTGGATTTTTGCCTAAATCAATTCTTCATCACGTGCTGCGCCTATTGGTATAGCTGCCTTTGCCAAATCTAGGGCGTGAGTGGTCTAAAATGTACAAGTATCTGCCTGTCATTGAAAATTAAGTAAATGAGACAGGTTTTCTTTGATTTCCCGAAATGTAGAAAAATTGACTTAGGCAGTTTCTTTATGAGGGTGACGACATGTTGTATGTGCTGACACAGGTTGATGGTAACTGGAGGAACCAAAACAAAATGTTAGGCTGTTATCTCCTTCCCTCCCTCAGACTAGAAGCAGATTTTTAACTAAAGTGTTACTACACCATTAATGGTAAAAGTGCCTGTGAAAAGTAAAAATGAATGTATTCTACATTGTATGTAATAATGTCTTGGGCTTTACATCACCACTTTTTTTCACTTCTCTTTGGATAACACTCGTGAACTGACAATAAACGTGGCTATGTCAGAAAAAAGAAAATATAAATGCATAATGCAGCATTGCCACAAAACAAATGCAGAGTATACCAGTCAGTGACAACAAATATTTTGTCTTTAATTTGGCAGCAAATTTCGCTTTGAGAAACTTACATATTCATGTTGGAACATTTAGGCAACAACAGTGCTCCCTGTTGGCGGTTTGCCTTCCGTATGATGCAGTTAATATTAACTGTTATTTTAAATACAGTGTTATAATAATAATAATGATAATAATAATAATAATAATATAATTATAATAATGATAATAATTGTAATACTAGGTGTTTTGGGGTCTGGCTTCCCGTCCCGTAAACGCCTAGTGTGTAGCGGGGCTCTCTTTCTAGACCGGAGCTCAGACAAATAGGAGAGAGGTAGGACACAAAAACTCAAGGCAACAACCTTACACGTGTATTACTAAGTTGGACAGGGGAAGGAGTAGATGTCACTGATACAGATACACTGGAAAAATATAACTTCATCTAGATATGGGTTACCAGTATTGCGCAGGATACCGCTCGGATCACAGTGAATAGCACTTGAGGCAGTGTATCATTAATTATAGGAAGTCTGGGTTTTATTTATTTGTGGAGTCGCTAATATTGTTCCTTGCTGGTAAGTGTTTCCTTGGCACTGGGGTCTGGATATGGTCTTAGTATCAGGAGGTATTTTCTGGTGGTAGCGTATTCACTCTGATAGATCCAACTCTCACTGGGTGGCCGTATTTGCGGTTACACTGTCACTGTTACTCCACCACTTTCATATCATCACCGACTTCCATTAGAGGGTTAGTTCACTGTTCTGCCTCTATGTTACTAGGTCACAGACACTGTACTATCACTGTCACTCCTTTCGGGTCCTGGCATCATGGCAGTCAAGTACAAGGGCGGAGGAGGTGTCACAGCTCCGCTACTGACGAGGCTGGGTTCCGCCGGGGGCCTCTATATCCAGAGGCCATGGGATCACGCGCAGGGGCGTCCTCTCTTGTCCGGGGCTGTGCGTGGCAAAGGGCCCCACGCTCTTGGGGCTGAGGGCGGGAGTACAGCCTTCAGGGCTGGGTCCGAATAACTGCCTGAACCTTTCGTTCAGGCTCCTGACTGAGGAGGAAGCTCTCCGGCATCGAGGTGTGGGGAGTTCCCGCCTGGGAGCCCTGGGGGCGGTCTGGGGTTCCCTAGGGCTGCGGTCCCCAGTGCTTGGTGGCGCCGTCAGGAAGAGGCTGCGGCACCGGTCTGCATCAGGGTCCATCAAGTGGGTCTCCTCCAGAGCTGGTTGTAGGGAGCAGAGGCCGGGGGAGACCAAGGAGCCTCTCCAGTACTCCTTTAGGCCCAAGACTCCCTCTGAGTTGTGGGTCGGGGAACAGGCGTTGGCTTCCAACGGAGGAGCGGCTACAGGCTGTCTCCTGCCGTAGGGCCTGGCTACTGGCCATGGCCTAGGGGAGGGAGCAGCTACCAGCAGACCCAAGGGCACCTTCAGAGTGGCTACAGGCTGTCTACTGATGAAGGCAGGAGCAGCTACAGGCCGCCTCCTGCCGTAGGGCCCGGCTACTGGCCGTGGCCTTCTAGGGGCGCGGCTACCGGCCGTCACCAAGGCCCGGCTACTGGCTGTGGCCTGGGGGAGGGAGCAGCTACCAGCAGACCCAAGGGCACCTTCGGAGCGGCCACAGGCCGTCTCCCGATTCCCCCCAGAGTGGCTACAGGCAGTCTCCTGATTCCCCTCAGAGCAGCTACAGGCCATCTCCTTCAGGAAGGTTGAGCAGCTACAGGCCGTCTTGAGAAGAGCACCTTCGGAGCGGATACAGGCCATCTCCTGACAAAGGCGGGAGCGGCTACATGTCGTCTCCTTATTGCCCTCAGAGCAGCTACAGGCCATCTCCTTCTGGAGGGTTGAGCGGCTACAGACCATCTCAAGAAAGACACCTTCAGAGCGGCTACAGGCCATCGCCTGATGAAGGCGGGAGCGGCTACAGGCCATTTCCTTATTGAACTCAGAGTGACTACAGGCCGTCTCCTTCAGGAGGATTGAGCAGCTACAGGCCGTCGCGAGAAGGACACCTTCAGACCAGCTACAGGCCATTTCCTTATTGAGGGGTGAGCGGCTACAGGCCGTCTCCTTATTGAGGGGTGAGCGGCTACAGGCCGTCTCAAGAAGGACACCTTCGGAACGGCTACAGGCCGTCTCCTGATTGCCCTCAGAGCGGCTACAGGCCGTCTCCTGATTGCCCTCAGAGCGGCTACAGGCCGTCTCCTGATTGCCCTCAGAGCGGCTACAGGCCATCTCCTGATTGCCCTCAGAGCAGCTACAGGCCGTCTCCTTATTTAGGGGTTAGTGGCTACAGGCCGTCCCAGGGGTGCTGGTAGGAGCTGGAGAAACAGCTCCACCCCGAAGCTGGTTGAGGAAGGCTCGCCCGGAAGGTAGTCTAGTATTCTTGCTACGGTGGCGGTGGGCGGGTTCCGGGTCATAGGGGCGCGCGGCCTGGGCCGACTTATGGCATTGTTGCTCCGAGTCCCAGTGCGCTGTCGTTGCTCCTTTGTGGGCTCCTTGTGGGGGAGTCTGGACACTTTCGGGGGCACTAATCCGCATTTTAATAATAATAAAAATAATACTATAGAGGCAGGGAGAAGTTTTTCTTTATTGCTTAGAAATTTAAACATTGCTGTTGCACCAGTGGACTTCATATCGTGCATTGATTATTGCTTTATGAGTATATAATAAATGCAAAATAGAAACAAGAAAAATGAAGTACTTCATATGATAGGCTAAGAAAAATTACCAGTAACTAATTGCTTTAAACTGTGACTATTTTGTGTTCGTGCCAGCTCACTTGACATCATCCTAACTTAGCCCCTTGTGAGTTTTGGCCACTGACCTCTATAGTATGGAGGAGCATTCTCATGGGTAATGTCTCATAGTGTGTGTGCCTGCAGCCAGGGGCCCAGAGCAGTGCTGATGATGCTTATGCACTACAACCGAAGCCCGCGCCTTTTGAAATCAGCTGATGTTTCGGAAAATATAGTGCCATAGTCCACCGTGCACTTAAAATATAGTGCCATGGCCCACTGCTTAGCTTATATACGCTACAGCAAAAAAGATACAGCAAGCTAAGAACAGTGTTCCAATTGCATTACCATGGTGGAGGCGACGAGTGAGGCTGTTTCAATGTGGCGGCCAAAGTCACACACTTGCTGCGAAGATAGCCCCTCAATACTAGAGAGCTCAGCGGTTTTGTCACACAAGAGCATTCAAAATATCGACTGATACTTTTCGTGGTATTAACACAAATAGTGTTTTAAGATAAATATCGTTTGAAAATTGCTTTGAAATAATACGAAGCACTTGCTGAATAATGCTATGCTTCGATTTTGCTATATACAGTATAAGGAAAGCCTTATATCAAAGACCGGCCATCTTACACAATATTTTCTTCATCTACGGCTAAATCAAAACACCCTTGTTCAACAAGTACTAGATACTCAGTAAAGCAATTTTCACGTGACATTAAACTTATCTGTTTTAACCGTGATTTGTGTTGGTGCTACAAAAATGATCACTGCCGATATTTCAACTTGCTCTTAGGTCAACACTGGTGACTGGCCAATTGAAGATAACTTTATGTGATATTCGTACATCCACTTTTTCTTATTGCCAAAGATATATTCATAATATTTGACAGGAAACACCAAAACAAAAAATATCTTCACTCATTATGGGTTACAAAATTAAACGCTGTCCAATCAGCGCTAAGGGACATTACATGGAGGCAAATTCAAACTTGCTTATCCAGTATAGTTGATGAAAATGCAACCGATAACAGATATATATTAGCAGTTGATATCAAAATGTTTTATAACAAATGTTTTGACACATAACATACATGAAAAAAATAATGATATACATCAGTGCTACATCAGATCCATGCATAATGTATCACAAAGTCACAAAATAATATTGCATCAGTGCTACATATGATAGAGATGTAGACATTAATATGTTATGACACAATATGTAACATGCAATTATGTAACTATATAGCTATAGGCATCAGTATGTAATGGGTAGTTATGTCTGTGTTCTCCAGGAAGAGGTTATGTACATTGACCCATAGCCAGGCACTCAAGTATTCCAAACACGATACCCTGATAGCTGTTCACGTACCGGAAGTGCAAGACCCTACACACATACACACACACACACACACACACACACACACAAATATGTTAATGACACACAAACACACACAGGTATAGCATCACCCCAACTCCTTCCCCTACTCCACCTTCATCACCACCCCCCTTGGCACCCCCTAACCCTTCCCCGCCACCACCAGGTACGGGACATTGTTTTTGCCCAGGAGCAGGTTGGATTATGCCGGGTACGTGAGGCTGGTGGAGGCCCTGGCTGCTGCTGGGGTCAGGGTGGAGGCAGTGTGGGTCCCTCGCACCACCATCACTGACGCAGAGGAGGAACAGCTGCACTCCCTCACCAGGCTGGGGGCCAGGTTTGTCAGGTACGTGTTGCTGCCTCACTACCCTACCCTCACACCCACCCCACCTCACTCTCTCCCTCCCTTCCCCAACCAATTGCTCTCTCTCTCTCTCTCTCTCTCTCTCTCTCTCTCTCTCTCTCTCTCTCTCTCTCTCTCTCTCTCTCTCTCTCTCTCTCCAACCATTCTCTTTCTCCCTCCCTTCCCCGATCAATTTCTCTCTCCCTACACACCCCGACCATTCTTTCCCTCCCTCCCTTCCCCTATCATTCTTTCCCTCCCTCCCTTCCCCGATTTCTCTCTCTCTCTCTCTCTCTCTCTCTCTCTCTCTCTCTCTCTCTCTCTGCGATACTTCTCCCTGTCTCTCCCTTCCTTTATCTACTCCCTCCCTCTCTTCTTCCCTGTTTACTTTCCTCTCTCACACCTTTCCTCCATTCCCCTCTACCTCCATCTCATGTTTATGTTATGGTATTGTTAATTATTTTGATGCCATTTATTTGGACGCTGTGCCATCATCATCATCATAATCATAGTTATCATCATTATTACCATTATCAACAGTTATTATCATTATCATCATTATTATCGTTATCATCATTATCATCGTTTTATTCATTATCATTATCATCGTCATTATCATCATCATTATCATTATCATTATCATCATTAACATCATCATCATCATTATCATCATCATTTAATATTATTATCATTGTCATCATTATCATTATTGTCATAATCATCATCATTATTATCATCATCATCATCATCACCATGATCATCCTTATCATTATCATCATTATCACCATTATCACCGTTATCATTATCATCATAATCATCATCATTATTATCATCGTTATTATTATCATCGTTATCGTTATCATCATTATCATCGTTATCGTCATCATTATCGTCATCGTCATTATCTTCATCAGTTTCATTGTTATCATCGTCATCAGTATCATCTATCATCAACAACAAACAACAACAACAACAACTACTACTACTACTGCTACTACTACTGCTGCTGCTGCTGCTGCTGCTACAAAAACTGCTACTATTACTACTAATACTAATGCAAAAACAGCAAATACTACCACTACTGCTACAATACTACTACTACTGCTGCTGTTACTACTACTACAGTACTACTAGTACTACTACTGGTACTATTTTTTACTACTACAGCCACCACCACTATTACTACGACCACTACTACAACTACTGCTACTACTACTACTACTACTACTACTACCACCACTACTACTACTACTACTACTATTAGAGCTACTAGTATTACTACCACTTCTTCTACTACTACTACTAATGCTACCACCACCACCACTTGTACAACTGCTACTACAACTAGTGCTACTGCATCTACTACTACTACTGCTGCTACAACTAGTATTACTACAGGTACTACTACTAAGGTGACATGTGGAGGTGTATGGTATATAGGAGGACTACTGGGCCTTGGGACAGGCTGTGACGTCTATGCGCAGAGTCGTATACATAAAAAAAACTTCTACTACTACTACTACTGCTGTTACTTCTGTTACTGCAGCTACTGCTACTACTACTACTACTACTACTACTACTACTACTAGTGCAAAACATGTATTACTGCTATGACTACTACTACTACTTGTGCTAGTGTTACTAGTAAGGTTTAGTAGAGTTTTAGAAATGTTAAATCAATTGATAAGGACACACTTAAATTCCTTTTTAATACGTAGTGTAAGCCTGAGCATGTTTTGCCGTCATGGTATCCTAGTAATATGTTTTATGTGAGTATGTATGAACCCTTTGAGATGGCGATATGTAAAGCCTATAACCATATTCCCTCCCATGCCAGTGACCACCAATGTTCATACACAATAAGGATATCTGGTAAATGCCCGTGTTACTTTAAGCAGCAGAAGGACCTTACCAAATCAATTCCTATCCCTCCAGTTAGTTTTCTGTATTTAACGCTCCATGATGGTGCATAAATGTTCTTGTTCACGTTTTTCCTCCTTGTTATCATGTTCCTTATGACTCACCGACGTTTGTTTTTCCTTAGTCGTAAAGGAAGACTCTTACTCAAATTTATTTACCTTTGTATTTACCTTTTCTGCTTCGTTTTATGTTGCTAACTAATAGGCGTAAATGATGTTCATTACTGACTGTTTCTCTGTTGCTCTTGTTTCTTGATGTTTTATTTCATGGGCGTAATGGCGACCTTAGTAAAACTTACTGAAATTTTGGTTAAGCTAGGTTAGGTAAGGTTAAATTGCTAGGTTAGGCTAAAATGCTAGGTGAGTATAGGCTAGATTAAGAAATAATGTACGGTTAGGAAGAGGTAATAAATGGTGACCGGGACTATGTTGGAGTAAGGAACATGGCTAAAAGCAACAACTTGGAAAAAAAAAAATTACGTGAAAAGTTCATTTGCCATCCCAAAGATTACCAAAAACTATCAAAGTCTATCGGTAATTTGTTAAGGTGCCACTATACACTGCATCCGTGACGTCACACGTAAACAGACCCAACCACGTTTCCTTGAACTCTCGTAGAGTATGCGGTGCTGTGGGTATGTGCGCCATTTATGATTGCTCCAGCAATACCGTGAAGTGAAAAACAGAGCATTTGACATTCATTCGATTTTCAAATGGCAAAGAACAACACAGAAAGTGGTTAATTAGTGTTTTGCTAAGGCAAATAAAAACATAAATCAACCAAATTTTGGATTTTCAGTGTGTTACGTTAGCAAAATTCGATTTAGTTAATCCAACAGTGTTGAACAAACTTTGTTTGTTGTAGCTATATTATGTGTAAACACAATGTCTTCCTAATATAGCAAACTATGTTCAACCAAACGCATTTCTTAGATGACACAAACCCATTTCTCTCTCAATAATATAGTAATAATTATTCATTCTTACATTTTACTCAATGGACTAATTTAGGTTGATAATTTTTAATACTGATTTACGTATAGTTTTTAAGGCATACTTACGATTTTGAAAGATCTTATTTATTATTTTTTAATCTATAGTATAGACAATTACCATAATGCGTTCTCCTAAAATATTAAACAACAACAATAGCAACAACAACAACAACAACTACTACTACTACTACTAGTGTTACCACCTCAGATGGTGGTGCTACGTTTGCTGGTGCGACTTTCACTGCTACCGACAATCTCTCTCTCTCTCTCTCTCTCTCTCTCTCTCTCTCTCTCTCTCTCTCTCTCTCTCTCTCTCTCTCTCTCTCTCGTTGCCTGCTTTGCCATTCTCTTTTGTGTTTCACTTTCTGCATCTTTTCCTTTATCGTTCAAGGTTTAATTCTCATCCTTTTTCGTTCTCAAATTCACTCTTCCTCGAAGTTCACTCTTCAGCCCTGTTATCTTCCTGTTTCCTTCCTTGTTCGTTCATCCTTACGTCCTGGACTCTTTACTGCTTCATTTCTCCGTCATTTTTCTATTGCATTTAATTCTTTATTAATTTTCTCTTCCCTTTATCTCTTGCCACTTACTGCTTCCTGTGCCAGTGATTCTCTTTTCCTTCTCGTCCTTCCCTACTCCCACCTTAACTGCACTTTCTTGGCTCACTCTTTCTTCACTTTTCTCTCCTCCTCGATTCGTAGCCTGATTCTTTTCAGTTGTTTTTCTCTCTTCGCCACAAAAATTATTTCTCTTCTCCATTTCATTTTTTTTCTTCATTGAACCTTAATACTTTATTTCTATAAGCAAAACGGTCCAGTAAATATAATGTGATAATTGTTTTACAAGTAATACAGCATGGTGACTATGATAAAATCCACTATTTCAGTAGTTATTTGTATGGTAGTAGCATCATGGTAGTAGAATTAATCGGTAGCAGTGGTTTAGGGGTAGAAAGTGTAGTAGTTCACCACACCCATTGCCATCATCACAGAGGATAATTTCCCACCTCCATGACCTCCATTTCATCACCACACTCACTACCACAGTCACCATCATCCTTCACCACAATCACTACGACAGTGCATCTATCCTATCACCACAATCACTACCACAATGCATCTATCTTATCACCACAGTCACTACCACAATGCATCTATCCTATCACCACAATCACTACCACAATGCATCTGCCCTAGCACCACAGTCGCTACCACAAGGCAACTGTCCTATCACCACAATCACTTCCAATTCGTCTATCCTATCACCACAGTCACCACCACAATGCATCTATCCTATCGCCACAGTCACTACCACAATGCATCTGTACTATCACCACAATCACTACCACAATACATCTGTACTACCACCACAGTCACTACCACAATGCATCCATCACCACAATAATCTCAATGCATCTGTCCTGTCACCGCAATAACTAACAACTTTGCCTCCATCCAATCATCTCAGTCACTATTACAGTCTCCTCGCCATCACCGCAATCACTACCACAGTTACCTCTATCCAACAGCCACGGTCACTACCACAATCACCTGCATCCCTTTATTGCAATCCCTACAATCACCACATTCCATCGCCACAATAACCACCATCCCATCACCACAATTACCACCATCCCATCACCACAATCACCACCATCCCATCACCACAATCACCACATTCCATCACCAGTCACCACAATCCCATCACCACAATCACCACATCCCATCACCACAATCCCATCACCACAATCACCACCATCCCATCACCACAATCCCATCACCACAATCACCACCATCCCATCACCACAATCACCACCATCCCATCACCACAATCACCACCATCCCATCACCACAATCACCACCATCCCATCACCACAATCACCACCATCTCATCATCACAAGTACCCAGTGGCGTCGCGGGGAGGGGGGGGGGCACTTGACCCCGGGCGCTGCCTTTGAAGAGGGGGGACACCAAATGGGGTCAGGAGAAAATATTAAGTCAAATTGTATTTCTGAAGATGATACTGATAGGAAAATTGGAAACATCCTCAAGCTAGCCTCTTAATTTAACCACAATTCTAATAATATAAAGTATGTTGTCTAAATAAATGTCTATCCAGTTATTAACAGAATATGATAACAGTCTTTATTAGGTACAGTATATATATTTTAACTGAAGTTTAAACAACAAGGTCCTGCGGGGACGAGCCGGGCAATGCCTAAAAATGAAAATTGTTACCCTTGTCCTTACTTTCTGGGTGGTGTTCATTTTATCTTATCAAGGAGTGCGGTAGCAAGCCGTAAGCAGAAATGGCCCAGGTTAAAACTGGCGTCCCGTGCTGTAGGATACAGAAGCATTCGCGCGAAAACGGTCGCAGAGCTTAGTTCTACGCTTATGAACTAAAAGACCTTTGGTATTCAAGTGCAAAACTACCCGCAAAGCCTTGCTAACCTTCGTAGGGGTCGCAAAATTGAACTACAGAAATATCGATTTTGTTCTTTCTTCTTCATCAGTCATAACTCCCAAACAAAAAGGCGTACGCTAGCGTATTATACACCAAAACGCGTCTCGTCAGGTGTAGACGGTTCTTTTCATGTTCAGAAAAGCATTCAGGCTACGGTTCGCGAGTTACGGTCTGAAAACCGCATTGCGGTCACCCTTAAGTACGCCATTTTGCGCCATATTGGTTAGCTACAGCCAGCCTATAGTTAAAGAACGTACCAAAACACTTGTTTTTAAAGGATGGTACCCTCGTTTAATCTTTCAGTATGCTATGCATGTACCAGTTGAAATCTAACACTTGCGTTAAACATAATTATACTTCCACAAAAAGACCATACACTAGAAAACGGAAGCTTCTTCTAAAACGATTGCTAAGAAGTAGGAATGGCAAAAGTGCACAGATAAGAGATGATAAAATCACAGAAAAAAAAGAGAGAGAGAGCATTCAGGATGGGAGGGTATTTGGAGACCTATACCCATTACTACATTCCACCAGCTACAAGTACGTGGCTAAAGTGTGGAATGTAGTAATGGGTATAGGTCTCCAAATCTCCTCCCATCCTGAATGCCCTCTTGATTTCTGTGCTTTTTTTCATATCCACTTTTGCCATTCGTACTTCTTAACAATCTTTTTAGAAGAAAATTTTTGTTTTCTAGTACATTCAATGTTGTATCTGTTTTAGTTATATTCTAAATAATTTTTCATCTGATTGGTCAACAGTAAAACATTTTTAATACTTAGTAATTTACTATATAACATAAGGAAGAGACCTATGAGAGAATTAAGATTATATTTATATCTTTATGCATCCTGGAATGCTACTGGTACAGCTAGCGAGCTGAGTACATTAGGGGCTGTACTGACAAGCTACATTCGAGGGTAGGGGCACAAGCAGCTAGCAAACGAGTACGGAAATTTTCATTTCTTCGGTTTGTGTTCGTAATTTTTTTTTTTATCTTACGACTATTTTTGCCTTAATCTGAGTGATGCTACTTATAATTTATCTTCTGTCATCTCTTATTCTAGTTTTTCACTCACATAATTTTTTAACCCACCCACACAACTGGTTCATGACTATATGCACTGCCTTTGTAGGGCAGCAGGTGATCAGTCTATAAAGTTATGCATGTCCAGCTACTCCGTCCCTCACAGTAGTGCAAATGAAGAAAAGATGGAAGGAAACCCACAAAAAAGAGATGGACAAAAACCTAACAGGGACGAATTTACAGAAGTTTAAATACTGAATTTATAATGCTGTAATATCATTATCTCATGTTGGGTAAAAATTAAACTAAATTGGTCATTACATTCACTGGTACATACTCTTTTTTTACAGATGAATAACGTAATAGGCTATAATGAAGCGACTGCAAAGTAGCAAGAGGTTGAGTGGGACAGAATATAGGAAGCGAAAAAAGGAACAAACTGAAAAAGATAAGTCCAGTAAGCTGTTGATGGCCTTTCTGCTAAAAGAAAAGGCTACTGAATCATCTGTGGAGTGTAATCGGCCTAGCACCAGCACGTCTAGAATAGATGATCCTCAGGAACAGGAAGAGGGGGTCAGTAGCAGTGAGGGAGATAATGGAGAACACGAGCAGGTTGGACTTCCCCCAAACACTGAAGAAGCATCGGCTTCACAAGCTGGAAACTCACCAGATGTGGTCCAGCAGAATGAGCCACAGGAGACAGACAAAATATTACCTGATGTCATTCAGCATTAAGATGCTGATGATCTGAAAATCGACAAAGGTTCTGGAAAAGCAATTGTATCAAATGCATTGGATATGGAAATGATAACAAGAGGGTCAGTGTTTTTCCAAAACAATGAAGGACATTTTCTGGCGAGTAAGCAGTCAGTGATTTCAGCATGGTTTAAAAGACGGCGTGGTAGAGGAAATGGAGAGAAGGTTATTCGTTCTTGGTTAGTGTATTCACCCACAAAAAGGGCATTGATGTGTTTTCCATGTTTGCTATACCCATCAACAGATACCACCAGTCACTGTTCATCTCTGGAACTAGAAGGAGGGTTCAGTTGTTGGAAGAAGCCAGAGATAATAAGTTCAAATGAAAACAATCAGAGGCATCGGAAGTCATTCACAACATGGAGGGAAATGGAAAGACGTCTTGTTAGAAAAGAAGGGCTAATTGGCCAACATCTTCAAGATCAAATTACTGCTGAGAAAGAAAAGTGGCGACAAGTACTCTACAGAAATTTACACTGCATCAAATATCTAGCCAAACAACATTCGCCACTGAGAGGTCACAGGGAGAATATCACTGAAGTGGATGATAATAATGGTATTTCAGAAGTCTGTTGAAGCTTTTCACAGAATTTGATCCAGTCATAAAGAGCCACTTGGATTACGTCTGTCAGAATCCAAGATCACCCTCGTATTTGTCTGTTTAAGGCTAAATAAGTTCATTGAGATGCTTGCATCTACAGTTAAAGACAAATTACTAGTTGACATCCGAAGAGCGAAGTATTTTTATCTAATGTTTAACTCTACCCCTGATGCAGTCCATAGGGAATAAATGTTGCAGGTAATACGATATGTGGACATTAACTTTGAAGAAAAAGCAGTAGCTGTGAAAGAATTATTTCTTGGATTCATTCAAGTACATAAAAATGATGCAGCAAGTACTGCAGAGCTACCGTAATAATACATCTACTGGAAAAAGTTAAAGTGCCTTTTGAAGACTGTCTTTTGCAGTGTTATGACAATGCCTCTGTACTGTCTGGACACAAATCAGGTGTGCAACAGAGACTCGCTACAGTGAACCCCAAAGCCACATTTGTGAACTGTGACAACCACTCTCTAAATCTGGCTGCGGTTCATGTTGCTAGTCATGAAGTTGCTACTGTAACATTTTTTGGCTTTGTATGTGTGCTTTTCAAGCTCAACTCAACGATGGGAGACACTAAAGAAGAATTTGTCTATCACTGTCAGAGGTGAGTCAGACACCCGCTGGAGTGCCAGAGCAGAAGCATTTCGACCCATAAGTGATAATGTTGGTGATCTGATTATATTTTGGGAAACCAATGAAACTGATATGAATGAAACAGTAGATACCAGAATTGAAGCAACGCAGTTATTGTCAAGGGTCCTAACTTTTGATTTTCTTGCTATACTAAATTTCTGGAATGCTTCGTTAGGTAAGACTGACAGAGTTCAGAAACGACTCCCGTACCATACCGTGAACTTTCATGATGCTGCACAAGATATCCAGGCTCTGCAAATGTATTTTCTTGAACATTGGGAGGACGTCTATGTCACGAATCAATTCGCGACATTTCCTTTTTGTGAGAAGCCACGAACTATTAGTGGAAAACTCACTGTGTATCGCTCAGTTAACCGTTTCTCTCTCCATTTCGGGGTATACTTTTCAAATCATTCGTCACTTTCAAAAGTGACCGATTTAATGCACGTCACTAAGTGCGCTACTGAGCGATACAATTGTTTCTTTATCGTTCGCCTCTGCTTGCATAAACCGTTAGCCACGCCTTCTTCCGGTGGCTCGTGCTTCCTGCCCATACATTATTTGAATTCAGTCTAGTGGTGGCTTTGACGGAGAGAGGTCCTGTGCTCAGACGTGAAGAGAGGTCAGCTAGCATCCCAAGCTCCACAGAGTATCAGTTTCTTCAAACTCCCACCCCCTGGGTGATACAAAGTATTCATCGACTGGTATTTCCTTTGTGTATTTCCTAGTTTTAAGAGCTTAGTTAAGGTGTTTTTCCTAGGCGTAAGTATTTAGCTTTTGTGCGAGTGAGTGAGTGCGTCTCATTTAATTGATTTGAATTGTAACGTTAAATTTATTTTTTGTAATTAATAAATTTAACAGTTCTATTTCTTGAGCTTAATGTAGAGTAAAAATCTTGTTTCATTTCTCCATAATTAAGCTTATTTTCCATATAGCTCCTAGCTTGCATAAACATTTACTATTCATAACTGGTACTTAGACCAGTCTTGTTGTATTAACTTAAAATCCGTTGTGCCAGGAGTTAATGCATCAGCAAGAACCTGATGTTATTATTATTAGTATTAGTTATTTATTGTCAGGGGTGATGTAACTTTCTCCAGAGGCTAACAGTACAGTAATTCAGCAATTGTGAGTAATTAGTCTCTGCTGTGTACTGTTGAGAAAGTTTATAAATTCTCGTTCTTAGAGAATCGTGCACAAGCCAGCGTAAAGTAATCGTTGCTTGATGTAGCAAGACAATCATTGTCTCTGCTCTTCAATATTATTGAATATTATTATCAATTTAAATAATATTTAAACCATTTATTTTAAAAATTACCCTGATATTAAAAAAAAAACCGTGACAATTGGCGACCTCATTCCAGGATATTAACTCCCTGCTCTAAAGCTATTCATGAGATAGTGCTCACTCATTCATATTTAGGTATTTATCATTAAAGTTTATAGGCACAAGCTTACTGGTGTTTACCCTTAATTTAGCAAGTGAATTTTGCTTTATTAATCAATAGAATACTTAACTCTAGTTTATTTTTGGTAACGCCAGACAATTTTATTCGCTTCTGGGAAGTCGCCGTACCATTGTGTTTATTATTGAGTCTTCCCAGTCATTTACATTTTTGATTTATTCTTTGCCAGTTAACTGGATAAGACTGGTCACCACTAGCTTGTGTCTGTACTCTTTACTTTTGTTTATTAGTATTCGTCGCTAAGCAGTCAGTACTCAGTTTCGGTTTGCTTAATAAATTAGCGAAATGGCTACTACTGTATTTGTACAGGAAGCCAAAGAAATGGGTCTTTCGGACCCAACCGAAATTAAAGAGTATATACTCTCACGGCATAATCAGGAGCAGCAGCGCGAGAATGATGCCCGTGAAGAGCGTAAGATTCAGCGCGAATACGAGCGAGAACAGCGAACAACGTGAAAGAGAGCGTGCATATGAACAAGAGCAGCGTGAGAAAGAGCGCGAGTATGAGCGAGAACAGCGCGAATACGAGCAAAAACAACGCGAGCTCGAGTTAGAAAAAGAGCGAGAGCAGCGTGAACACGAGCAAAAACAGCGCGAACTCGACTTGGAACACGAGCGAGAACAGCGTGAGGAACGAGAGAAAGAACGAGAACATGAACTTGAAGTGCTGAAGCTCAAGCGAGATTCCTTGGCTTCAGACACGTCTGGTGCAGTTGGTCCAAGCTCCACGAGCGTTCCCCCTGCACATGTCCTGGCGACCCCACGCATCAAGCTTCCTTCATACAAGGAAAGCGAGCGAATCGAGCCGTACATAGCTCGTTTTGAGGACATGGCAGACTTATATCAACTGGATGAGGCAGCTAAGCGGCTTCAGTTTCTTAGTTTATTTGAGGGCCCTGCCCTCGATATTCTCCACAGAATTCGTGGAGACAATCTCACATATGAGATGATGAAAGCTGCACTCATTAAGGCGTATGGTCTCACAGTAGACGACGCCAAAGTTCAGTTCATGCGAGCTCGTCTCCAAGACAAGGAGACAGCTGTTCAGTTCCTTGATCGTCTCACAGCTTACTTAAATGAGTGGATGGAAAAAGATGAAACTCCTTCCACGCGTGAGGGGATAATTGACCTTATGCTGCGTACACAGCTAGAGAGGTCGTGGCCTGCTGAGCTCATAGCACAGCTTAAGATCTGCCAGGTGAAAGATGCCAGCCAAATGGCAGAGAAGGCTGACGCATTCTTTACTGCATACGGGTATCAAGCTCGTAAGCAAAACACCTGGAGCAGAAAAGATACTGCCAAGTCTGGGAAGCCATCTCAGACTGAATCCCAGCACCAAGGCCGTTCTCAGAGTAATGGTCAAGGTCCAAGCAAACCACAGAAGGACCAGGGGCAAAACACTCAGAAATCTGAGTGGAAGCGGTACAACAAGCACCCCAACCAGCAGCAGTTTCCCAAGCATCAGCAGCAATACAAGGACAAGCCACGTAACCCTCAGTCAGGTCAATTAGTGTATCGGAGGCAGGAGGCAAATGCAGCCTTTATTCCACAAGCACCCGGTGGTGCCATCTCTACCAGTACAGGTACTTCCCAACACTTTACAAGTCCCCCTCCGACCATGAACTCTCCTCAGACACCTAGTTCCCAGGGTGCCACGTTTGCGGCATCGGTTGTTCCGCAGTCTCATGAATGACTGGCTGCTACCTCCTCAGACCCTTCCACCAGCAACACTGCCTTTCTTGTTCAGCCAGGGTCTGTGGGAGGTGTTTCTGTAAATGTCCTGAGGGACAATGGTTCCTCAGGTTGCTCTGTTAAGCAGAGTTTAGTTCGGCCTGATGAGTATACAGGTCGACAGATCCAAGTTAGACTTATTGATGGATCAGTGAGATTGTTCCCTGAGGCACGTATCCAGGTGGCGTCTCCATTTTTCACTGGCTTGACAGCTGCAGTTGTCATGCCAGAACCTTTATTTGACCTCATCTTAGGCAACATACCTGGCATCAAAAATAGTTGTGCCGTAGATGTTGCTACTCAGACTTCGGCTGCTGCGATAACACGAGCCATGGCCAAGGCTCCAAATCGCGTCACTCCGTTGACCGTCGCAACGCCGCAAGATCTGATTCGTAGTCAAGATGTTGTCCAAGAGCAACAGACTGACTCGACACTTGCCTCAGTGCGCAAGAAGCTGGAGGGTAAAGTGATCAAGTATTCACGGGGAGGTCAAGCCAGGTTCCTTCGTAAGCGAGGACGGCTGTACCGTGAGTCACAGACACCCCAGGGTGAGGTTCGACTGCAGTTTGTCGTTCCTGCAAAGTATCGCCGAGCAGTGTTTGAATTAGGTCACTGTTCGGTGATGGGAGGTCACATGGGTCAAAAGAAGACCTCTGACCGCATCCATGCTGACTTTTTCTGGCCAGGAATGGGACGGGAAATAACGAGGCTTGTACGTTCCTGTGATGTGTGTCAGCGTACCACTGACCGGGGACGTGTCCGTCCTGCGCCATTGAAGCCAATGCCCATAATCTCTGAACCGTTCGAGAGAGTAGCAGTTGACATAGTTGGGCCAATCTGTCCTAGGGCTAGTGATGGATCAAAGTATATCCTCACTATAGTTGATTTCAGCACACGGTGGCCTGAAGCCGTGGCCCTTAAGAATATAGAGGCCGTCACTGTTGCTGAGGCATTAATTGAAGTGTTCTGTCGTGTAGGTATCCCTAAGGAGGTCTTAAGCGACCGGGGTTCGCAGTTCACTTCGGCAATGATGAACGAAACGTTCAGGTTGCTGTCCATCCGAGGCTTACGAACTACGCCGTATCATCCCATGTGTAACGGGTTGTGTGAGAGGTTCAATGGAACTCTCAAGAAGATGTTGAGGCGCATGACCGCCGAACAGCCAAAGGAATGGCCGCGGTTCATTGCTCCTCTTCTGTTTGCTTATCGAGAAGCCCCACAGCATTCATTGAAATTCTCACCCTTTGAACTGGTGTATGGGAGGTCGGTCCGGGGCCCACTTCAAGTCCTTCGTGAGTTATGGGACGATGAAGAACCCGACCCTGAAGTCAAGACCACCTACACCTACGTCCTTGATTTGGCTGACCGCCTCCAGTCGACGTGCGAGTTAACTAAGGAAGAACTGATCAAGGCGCGTGAAGTTCAAAAGGCTCATTACGATAAGAAGGCAAAGCTTCGGAAGTTTAGTCCAGGCGATAAATGCTTGGTATTACTCCCCACTGCCCAGAACAAGTTGTTGGCGCAGTGGAAGGGTCCATTCAATGTAGTAGAGCGCATTTCAGACCTCAACTACATAATACAGATGGGGAATCTTCGTAAAAGGTTCCACATTAACATGTTGAAGGCTTATCATGAGTCAGACCCCAAGGAGACTGGCCTACGAGTAACTGATGATACTGACCAGCCACTGGAAGAAACCGGGGCAGCTGCGGTGATACCAGCTGATGACCATGATGATGAGCCCTTAACCGCTCAGTCCCATCAGGAAGAGACTGTCGGAGATGTTTCACTTAACCCTGACTTAGCAGTAGGGGACCAGAATGCCTTATGGTCACTGCTCTGTCAGTATGCTGATGTCTTTTCAGACCAACCTAGACTTGCAAAGGTTGCGTGTCATAAAATTGAGTTGACCAGCAATGCTCCTATAAAGGTTAAGCCATATCCGATCCCCATGCGACTACAGGGTGCAGTAGATAAGGAAATTGCTGACATGGAGACTGCAGGCATTATCGAAAAGTCCTCATCTCCTTACTGTAGTCCGATGGTAGTAGTCCGCAAGAAAGATGGTGGAGTCAGGATTTGTGGCGACTATAGAAGGCTCAATGCAATCACCAAAGTGGATGCTGAGCCAATGGGTGACCATATTGCCATCTTCTCAAAGCTGGCAGGATCACGATATTTCACGAAGCCTGACCTAGCGAAGGGATTCTTCCAGATTCCCCTTCATCCTGAGAGTCGTCAGTTCACTGCCTTTGCTACTCCTAGGGGGTTGTACCAGTATAAAGTCCTCCCATTCGGACTTACCAATTCCCCAGCAGTATTCAATCGTGCCATGAGACAAGTGCTCCATGGTATTGTAGGAGTAGAGATGTTCGTTGACGATGTCCTCGTTCATTCCGCCACATTGGAGGAGCACCTCAGACTCTTGGAAATTGTCTTCAATAGACTCCAGAGTTTCAACATGACTGTGAAGCCTAGCAAATGCAAGATTGCTCACAGTGAGGTGGAGTTCCTCGGTCATATTGTTGGCAACAACCACTGCAGGTGTCAGGGTGACAAGATCAGGAAGGTTAAAGAAGCCCGAGACCCGTGACCAAGAAACAGGTTAGGGCATTTCTTGGCCTAGTGGGATATTATAGGAGTTTTATTCCCAACTTTGCTCTCATTGCCCAACCGTTGTACGAAGTGCTACGGAAATATGCTCCAAACACCATTGAATGGGGAGAAGCACAAGAGAGATCTTTTGCCACCCTCAAGAATATGTTGTGCAAGGAGCCCATTTTGCAGTTGCCTGATTCCAGTAAACCTTTCATACTGCGCACTGATGCTTCACAAGATGGAGTAGGTGCTGTATTGATGCAGGAATCGGAAGGTGGAATCTTCCCAGTGGCATACCACAGCCGTAGGCTAAAACCTGCCGAGAGGAATTACAGTACTGTTGAGAAGGAACTCTTGGCTGTGGTTGATGGTGTTAAAAAATATTATTATTATTTATTTGGGGCATCATTTGTTCTGGAAACTGACCATATGCCACTCACTAGTCTTAGCACGACCAAGACGGCTAATGCAAGATTGACACGCTGGACACTGTATTTACAGCAGTTTAACCTTGTTGTGAGATACATCAAGGGGAAGTGATAACGTAGGTGCAGACCTGATGTCTCGCCTACTAACTGCTGACTAACATGGGCAGTTGTTGTATGCTGGGTTCCGTGATAGGCATCCTCAGAGATTTGAGTAATCCAAGGACTAGCCTGGTTCCCAGTCAAAAGTGTAGACCTGACGTCTCACTTGTTGGCCCCACAGGACACAGTATGTCCAGGGCCTGTACATACACGAGTATTGTAGGTTAAGGGGGAAGTTTGAGAGAGAACTCCGCAGAGGCGACTTGAGGCTATGGAAGACCCAAGTTTGCACAAGGATTCTCAGCTTCCCAATACTAATATAGTATTGTAGGTTAAGGGGGAAGTTCGAGAGAGAACTCCGCAGAGGCGACTTGAGGCTATGGAAGACCCAAGTTTGCACAAGGATTCTCAGCTCCCCGATACTAATATAAGTATTGTAGGTTAAGGGGGAAGTTCAAGAGAGAACTCCGCAGAGGCGACTTGAGGCTATGGAAGACCCAAGTTTGCACAAGGATTCTCAGCTTCCCGGTACTAATAGAAGTACTGTAGGTTAAGGGGGAAGTTCGAGAGAGAACTCCGCAGTGGCGACTTGAGGCTATGGAAGACCCAAGTTTGCACAAGGATTCTCAGCTTCCCGATACTAATATAAGTATTGTAGGTTAAGGGGGAAGTTCGAGAGAGAACTCCGCAGAGGCGACTTGAGGCTATGGAAGACCCAAGTTTGCACAAGGATTCTCAGCTTTCCGGTACTAATATAAGTATTGTATTGTAGGTTAAGGGGGAGAGAGAACTCCGCAGAGGCGACTTGAGGCTATGGAAGACCCAAGTTTGCACGAGGATTCTCAGCTTTCCGGTACTAATATAAGTATTGTATTGTAGGTTAAGGGGGAAGTGAGAACTCTGCAGAGGCGACTTGAGGCTATGGAAGACCCAAGTTTGCACAAGGATTCTCAACTTGCCGACCATAATCGTGTGCTATAATTAATGGCGACCTCGAATGTACGTCGTAGCACTGACTGCTAGGCAGAGAGAGTAATTGTAACTTAATAAGAATTTTGTCTCATTGACACTTTTGATGCTCCACCTTAATTGGTTTTGCAGGTTCAGCAATGGGTGTAGCAGTTTTGCTGTGCGGACCAGCTGATCGTCTGCCGCACGCTGCCGCCTCTTCTCCTCTGCCTTCGTCGTCGCCATATTATTTACTGTGTCATTTTACACGTAGGTACAGTTACACTACAACTGTCACACCTACACTGTGTATTACATACACCACGCTACACAACAATTAGTTGTCAGTGTAAATGTAGCGAATTTTCGCTCAGTTTGACCTGAGTACAGGATTTTCACCGTCGTCACGGAGTTTTTCCCTCAAGCTTGCTTCTATTAACGTAAATACGAGGTTTTTCGCTCACTGACGACTGCGACTTTCTCCTGTAGCAGGATAGCACACACACCACAGTGTGAATCTTGTGTGACTGAGTTAGGATTTATATGTATGTATATTGAAATCTTTCTTCTGAAGGAAGAAAGATTTAATTTTCATGGGGCGTAATGTCACGAATCAATTCGCGACATTTCCTTTTTGTGAGAAGCCACGAACTATTAGTGGAAAACTCACTGTGTATCGCTCAGTTAACCGTTTCTCTCTCCATTTCGGGGTATACTTTTCAAATCATTCGTCACTTTCAAAAGTGACCGATTTAATGCACGTCACTAAGTGCGCTACTGAGCGATACAATTGTTTCTTTATCGTTCGCCTCTGCTTGCATAAACCGTTAGCCACGCCTTCTTCCGGTGGCTCGTGCTTCCTGCCCATACATTATTTGAATTCAGTCTAGTGGTGGCTTTGACGGAGAGAGGTCCTGTGCTCAGAAGTGAAGAGAGGTCAGCTAGCATCCCAAGCTCCACAGAGTATCAGTTTCTTCAAACTCCCACCCCCTGGGTGATACAAAGTATTCATCGACTGGTATTTCTTTTGTGTATTTCCTAGTTTTAAGAGCTTAGTTAAGGTGTTTTTCCTAGGCGTAAGTATTTAGCTTTTGTGCGAGTGAGTGAGTGCGTCTCATTTAATTGATTTGAAATGTAATGTTAAATTTATTTTTTGTGATTAATAAATTTAACAGTTCTATTTCTTGAGCTTAATGTAGAGTAAAAATCTTGTTTCATTTCTCCATAATTAAGCTTATTTTCCATATAGCTCCTAGCTTGCATAAACATTTACTATTCATAACTGGTACTTAGACCAGTCTTGTTGTATTAACTTAAAATCCGTTGTGCCAGGAGTTAATGCATCAGCAAGAACCTGATGTTATTATTATTAGTATTAGTTATTTATTGTCAGGGGTGATGTAACTTTCTCCAGAGGCTAACAGTACAGTAATTCAGCAATTGTGAGTAATTAGTCTCTGCTGTGTACTGTTGAGAAAGTTTATAAATTCTCGTTCTTAGAGAATCGTGCACAAGCCAGCGTAAAGTAATCGTTGCTTGATGTAGCAAGACAATCATTGTCTCTGCTCTTCAATATTATTGAATATTATTATCAATTTAAATAATATTTAAACCATTTATTTTAAAAATTACCCTGATATTAGAAAAACCCCGTGACAGTCTATCAGAAATCACTTGAAAAGGCAAAAGAGTTGTGTGATGCTTGGGATGAGAGAGTTATCATAAGACAAAGAATAAAGAAAAAACAAGCCTGGTGAAACTGGGGACGATGCAGGTCTTTCAGCAGAAGATGAAATGCTTGTTAAAATGTACTATAGATAGACTGCTTAATGAACTGGAAGAAAGATTCACCAGATTAAATAGCTTGGATTCAAGGTTTGGCTTTCTCTAGGATGTAAAGGATTTTTTTTTTTTTTTATGTGTCCGACTCTGGGCATCGGCCTCAGAGCCTGTTCCCAAGCCCCAGTAATCCTCCTACATATCACACATCTCCACATGTCACCATTTCGATGCTAACGCCCACCGTCCATATTGAATACATGCTAGGGCTGTCTCATACAGGACTGGTGTGCTGGTACTGGGGAGGGGATATTTTTTACATGTCACTGGGTCTTCTGGTAGATCAGTAAAGTCTGCTTTTATGAAATTTAGATCCTTAAGTTGTTCCCTGCCCAGCCGGGATTCAAACCTGGGTCCATTAGAACTGCAGGCCTCCTCTCTACCGATTCAGTCACCGCCTCCACCAAGTTCAGCCAATGAAAAGCATATAAAAGAAACATACATTGATGTAGCCAATTTCTATGATAATGATTTGGATGGCTTGGAACAATTCATGAAGTTACTGATTGCAGAATGTTGTTTAGATCGGGGAATGATGTTTTATTCTCAACACCTGAAGACCTTGTTTGCTTCATTGTTCAGTATGGGAATGAAAGCGTCTTTCCAAACCTTCGAGGTAATTTACAAATTTTGCAAACTATTGCAATATCTGTTGACAGTTGTGGGCTATCTTTCAGCCACCTGAAGCTCATATTGTCCTATCTTCGAGCATCAGCGGGCCAAGAAAGGTTGTCAGCTTTGGCCATCCGAAGTGTAGGACATGACGTCAGAAACAAGATCAACTCTAATGAACTCATAGACAAATTTGCCACAGTAAAAGCCAGAAAAGTATCTCTGTTAATAGAGGATCTGTCTTTGCCAAGAATTGTGAGAGATGTTTCATTCATTATAATCATATAACTATCCTTTCCCTTGTTTTTCAGTCTCCCATTTCCTCTCTTACATCTTTCCTATCCTTTTTATTTTGCATCCGATTGTTTGTCAACCACAAATCCTACATTTTACTTGTTTAGCTTCTCTCATTGCATGCAGTGTATTGTGTACAGTTTTATTACGGTTCATAATTACTTTACCTTACTTCTTCATAGTTTTCTCTCCTCTCTATAGAATTTTCCTGTTAAGTCACTTCTTTGTTATAATCTACCTTCTTACTGTGTCTTGTCTGCCATTGTTGTTTCGTTTTTCTTTTCTGTGTAGTCTGTATTCCTCACTGTACTGTAACCTACAGTCTTATTACCTAAATGTGCTTCATGATCTTGTTCTATACTTAGTATATACTGGACATGCATTAAACTATACTCTATATCTATGGCTTTTCGTCTTTACAATTAAACAAAATGTTTTATTATGTATCATACTCACCTGCCAACAGAAAGATAATTAGAATTGTATGAGCCTCAGAAATGAAAGTGATGAACTTTCTCTGAAATCTCCACTCTAGGATTTTTCAATGTTCACCACCACCTTTGGCTCTCCTCTCCTTTCATCGATCCACCTGGTGAACAAGCCTACATCTTTTCTATCCTTAATGACCTAGAGCAGCTTGTACAGCACCCTACCCGTATCCCTGACCGCCTTGGAGAGAACTCCAACATACTTGACCTCTTCCTTACAAGTAATCCTTCTGCTTACACTGTTAATCTTTTCTTTCCGTTGGGCTCCACCGATCACAATCTTATTACCTTAACCTGTCCTACCGTTCCGGTACAGCCTGTGGACCCTCCAAAGAAACGTCGTCTGCGGCACTTTGGGAGGCCCTCAGGCAGCACTTCTTTGATTTTCCCTGAAATGATTATTGCTTTCATGGCCGGGAGCCATCTGAGTGTGCTTTGTGCATTACGGAGGTTATTCTCTTGGGTATGGAAGCATACATTCCTTTCTCATAACCTCTGACTAATGCAAGAAAGCCTTGGTTTAATCACGCTTGCTCTAATGCTGTCTGCAACATGGAGAGGGCCTATATAATGTAGTGTACCGGAGCCAACCCACCCCTGAATCAAATCTTTTGTACATTTCTGCCTGGAATCATGCTAAGTCTGTTCTTCACTCTTCTAAAAATAATTTCATCCGTAGTAAATGCTCTCAACTCTCCAACTAGAATTCTTCCTGCTCCTTCTGGCACCTTGCCAAAAACCTTTCTAACAACTTTACCTCATCATTCTTCCCTCCTCTTTTCTACTTTGACGGCTTTTTAGCTATTTCTTCTACTGATAAAGCAAATCTCTTTGCTCAGACTTTCTCTTCCAATTCCACCTTAGACAATTCCGGTGCTGTTCCTCCATCACTTCCCCCCTCTGACTTCCTCATGGCTGACATTAAAATTTCTTCAACTGATGTATTTTTTGCCATCAAGGCATTTGGGCCTGACGGAGTCCCTCATGCTGTTCTCAAGAACTGTGCTTCTGTGCTTACACCCTGCCTATGCAAACTCTTTCCCCTTTGTCTGTCAACTTGTACCTTTCCTTCTTGCTGGAAGTTTACTCTCATACACCCAGTTCCAAAGAAGGGTGACCATTCCCAACCCTCCAACTATCGTCCAATTGCATTAACATCCTGTATCTCAAATGTTTTCGAGTAAATTCTTAACAGAAAAATTTTAAAGCATCTTTCCTATCACAACCTTCTTTCTGATCGTCAGTATGGGTTCCGTCAGGGACGCTCCACTGGCGATCTTCTCACCTACCTTTCAGACTCCTGGTCATCCTCCTTTCGGGACTTTGGCGAAAGCTTTGCCATTGCACTTGACATCTCAAAGGCCTTCGATCGAGTCTGGCATAAATCTTTAATTTCCAAACTGCCCTCTTACGGTTTCTATCCTTCTATCTGTGCCTTCATCTCTAGCTTCCTCTGTGGTCGTTCTATAGCCACTGTTCTAGACGGCCATCGTTTTTCTCCTAGATCTATCTTCTCCTAGATCTATCGATAGTGGTGTTCCTCAGGGCTCTGTCCTATCACCAACTCTCTTCCTTTTATTCATCAGTGACCTGCTAAGCTGTACATCTAACCCTATCCTCTCATACGCTGATGACTCCACCCTTCATCATGCCATTCGGTTCCTGCAACGCCCATCTCAGCAGTTACAACAACAAACAAGGGATGAGGCTATGGCACACCTAATGTCTGACTTGGCTCGTATCTCTGACTGGGGTAAAAATAATCTGGTTGTTTTTAATGCATCAAAGACTCAGTTTTTACACCTATCAACCCAACAAAATCTTCCACAGGTGTACCCACTAATGTTTAATAATATTCAACTTAATCCTTCTTCATCCTTGAACATGCTCGGGGTTTCATTTACTCGGGACTTATCTTGGAAAGATCATATTACATCTCTTTTAAAATTTGCTTCCAAGAGATTGGGTGTGCTAAGCCGACTCTGTTCCTTTTTTACTCTTGCACAATTGTTGACTCTATACAGGGGTTTTATCCGCCGCTGTGTGGAGTACAACTCTCATGTGTGGGGAGGCTCCCCACATACAGCTTTTCTCAATAGGATGGAGTCAAAGGCTTTTCGTCTCATTAACTCTCCTCCTCTTACTGACTCCCTTCAACCTCTGTTTCTTCGTCTCACTGTTGCATCTTTATCTTTTTTCTATTTCTACTTCAATGGTCACTTCTCCTCTGAACTGTCTGCATGCATTCCTCCACCTCTATGACGGGCGCGTAGCACCCATCTAGCAGCAAACTCTTATCCCTTTTCTGTCCAACTCTCTAGTGCAAGAGTTAACCGTTAATCCCAGTCCTTCATTTATGCAACTGGCCAACTCTGGAACTGTCTCCCTCTGTCTGTATTTCCTGCTTCCTATGACCTCCAGTATTTCAAACGCAGTGTTTCCAGGCATCTCGAAATGATCGGATCTTGAATTTGGCTCTCACTTGTATTTTGTTTTTCTCTTGGAAGGAACAATACTTGCGGGCTCGCGGGCTTTGGTTCCTTCTTCCTCGCATAAAAAAAGAGACATTATTTTGGGGAAATAGAGTTTGGGTGGGATGGGTTGGGGGACGCCATTATTGACCTTGTCCCCGGGCGCCAGCAACCATCGTGACGCCGCTGCAAGTACCTGCATCACATCAGCACAATCACTATCAAAATTACCTGGATATCATCACAACACTCTCCTGCACCTCATGACCACAGTCCCCAGTATCCCATCATCACAATCACGTGCATCCCATCATCTACCCAACACAGCCACCATCACACTAAACACACTTTCCCGGACAGGTGGGACTATAGTAACTGGGAAGCCTAATGCTGGCGGTGTAAGCGGGGGGGGAGAGTGAGCACCGACAGCAGTACTTCCTCACCTCGCATCTTCACCACCAATGCGTTCCCTTGGATTTTACTTTGATTGTAAGAAAACACCTTTTCTGTGGTATTTACATATGAGTTTGGCTGAGACAGGAAGGATTATGTTAACCCTTTGAATGCTACTCTATAGTCCCATGGAATATAATCGTTTGGGGTTTTCCTAAATACAATTCCTACACGCAACAGCAAAAGTCATGTGGTTACTTCATATGGTTTTGTGTTTTTGGCTGCCAGGATTTGACTCAGCTGAAGCAAATGGTCAGATGTAATTCTTAGTAAAATATACAAGAGCTGCACCTGTAGCATAATCACACTCTGGATATTTTGATGTTTGAGTGATCACACTGTGGATGGGAAAGTAACTGTGAACTGGAATGTTGCGTTATTTTGATCATGTAATATCATCAGGGGTGTAGGCTGGTCACCCACTTTAAAGAGTTCTGGACTGCAAGAGCCTTGCATCATGCTCCTGCATCATGCAAGGACAAATATAACTATTATATGTTGTTTATCTATATTAGCATCATAGACGTCATGCAATAAGCTATAACTATAGATAACTATCAGACACTGCTCAATACAACAATACTTGTTATGTATATCTACGGCCATCTGGGTTCGGCAATTCCAGATATGAAAGATGCTGGTAATGGACACTCTTTCTGAACGGCCACTTGCACCACTGGAGGAGGGAAGCAAGGAGTGGTCCTGATAACAATCGGGCAAGATGAACCTTGTGGCATATTCTACATCAGTGGTGCTAATACTTATATTTACACCTTCCTATTTGTTCAATGACAAACCATCTCCTCTACCCCAGCCCTGCACTGCATCCAAACACCTTAGCAAAGTTATATAATTTATCACCCAGGCAATACAAGTACTTACTTGTTTATAGTACCTGTATGTATCATAAAAACACACATTACACTTCCTTTATCATCCAGGCAACACATAATAAGTACTTACTTGTTTACGGTACCTGTATGTATCATAAAAACACACATTACACACCCTAACTTAGGCAAGGCAATCCAGTAAATTACCTACTAATCTGGGATACTCCTGGCATGCAAGTTCTCATCCAGATACCAGAACCTTTATAACTTCCATCATTCCAAAATGTGGGTGTCTTGATTTGTTTGAATGTGCCGAGACGGACTGTACATTGACATGTCTTTAATATGACAAGCCTGAACCTAAACTCCTGATGATCTGGACAGTCTTATGAATGATATGATATATTTAAGTGGTAATATCCAATCTTAATATAAATATAATGTGCTTAGTGATTGCTCACATAATGTTCCTGGACAATTTTAGGCATGATGTGATAATTTTAAGTGGTAATACCCAACCTTTCAGAATATAATATGCTTCGAGATGTATTGCATTGTGTCTTTAATCCCTTAGTTCCCAGAGTTCCTGTGCGAGGGATTTTGCTGAAAGGGTGCTAGGCGTACCGCCCTCCGCCTGTCGGCTCATAGTCGCGAAGCTCATAGGTCCCTATCCTGGGGTTCCAATCTTTATTAAATTTTGAAAATGCCCAGTTCCTTTCCATTCTGGGGATAAGGGGTGCAAAGGGGTTGAAGAAACTGGCAGATTTGTCGGTGTTTAAAGAAACTTGTAGATTTGTCAGTGTTTAATATGGCAAGCCTGGCTCCAGACACGTGATGACCTGCGCCCACATTTACTAATGCCACCTTGATACGGACATTCTTATTACGAAGTTACTAACTGCTATAGGCAATCTCTCCAGTGGTATTTTCTGACCGTTCTGAGGCCTTCGTATGCTATTGATTATCATGGGCTGAGGTAACGCCACTGTGTCGTCACTGTCACTGACGTCTGTAGTCAATCACTGTATCAGTTATTTGAGGTGGGTGGTAGCGACCAATCACTAATCTCTTGGCAGGCCGGCTGACTTGTTTACATACGGGACAAAGGGGCGTCTCTTATACTACATGATAGTGACGTGGCTCCCTTGATGCTTATTTAAATTATGATATGACACCTATAATCTATCATCTATAAGGATACTCTAGTAGTGTGGGTGTTAGTAAATTTGAGTACCTAAAGCGTGTTTAAATGTAATGAAGTAAGGCTTCGTGAGGGAAGCTGTGACTGGCCCCTTCGTGTCTCCTACAAAGCTACAGTTCTCTCACATATCTCAATTTACTAGCCGTAATTCATTACACAGGCTAACTATTTCCCGTCAAGGCTTAAAAAATTATAATAATTCCTTTCAAACAGATGTAAACTATCTTTGAACGCAAATTTACAGCACAAAACAAGCTCGATAAAAGCTATCAAATTCTTCGGCATCGGCCGGTGAATACACGTGGTATGCATTAAGAATTATTGTAGTGCCATAATTTCACGTATTAGTGTAAGTTAGTATAAGCTAGTATTGTAAGTGTAATCTTAAGCTTAAGTAGTGTTGTAAGTATAGCTCATGATTTAACCGTTGAGTTCTATATTTAAGTCTAGTCTCAGCTGACATTCATAACCTGAACATGATTCTGCTATTGATAGTACTGGATTGAGTATTGATGTGCATATGATTGTTATGCATATGGACCAGCTCTCCCCCCCCCCCAACAAAGACGTATAACCGCGAAATTTTAGGGGAGATTAATAATTGGGAATGTTATCCTTCGTATTCTGATCTGGAGATTTACCTGCCGAAGTTAACAGATTTCCCCCCTTTGAACTATGCAGTGGTGATTAAGAGTTGACTGAAGTAAGAATATTGAAGAATGGCATTTGTCAACCGCGAAATTTGTCATTGAGTCTTGTTTGCAGTCACGTAGGCATGTAACCGACAAAGGGTAATAAAACTGTCCGAATTCTTAATTAATTTGGCTTCATTACGATTAAAGTTACTATATGCTTATTACAAATATTTCAACATCGTAAGTCACTTTTCATCGTATCTTGAGTGCAAACGTATCTTTTGTATTCTTTGAAGATCCTAGAGAATCGATAATAGTATAAAGTAATCAGTTAAAATTTTAGCTGATTTCCGAATACTGTCTTGATGCTTATACTCGTACAAGGCGAGAAGTCGCGCCAAACAATTCAAATAATTGTTCCTTTTCATCGTTGCAGAGGAGAATTATTGAGGGCCGTGGCTCGCATTCCAAGGATTCGGGCGTTCTAGCCGCGGCCTAACCTCTAACACACTAAATCACCCCCCCTCCCATTTAGTTCATGGTATCAGTGAATATCGGGTGGTTCATTTGTCCATTTGATTACAGTCCATGTGATTACTGGTCCTTTTGATTATTGTGTCTAGTTTATTTAAGATTCTTCATTTATCGTGTATTTAGTCTTACAGAATATTATTTGGTGATAATCTTTAGGTTCCTTCCCGACGAGTCCGTCAGAGACCGCGGAACTATGTCCATGCATATCAGTATTTTTGGGATATTAACCTAATGTGTAAAGATACATATTTCTGGAGTTATACTGTAAATCCTCATTATTGAATATTAACTTAGTGAAGATTCATATTTCTGAAAAGTGTAACAGTATTCTTTGAATATTCAGTTTGAGAAGATTCCTATTTCTGTTGATATAGATCCTCATTACATTTTGTTTTGATATAATTCACAGTTGAAGAGCAATCTGTATCTCAGTTCTTAATACTTAGTAAATCTTAGAGTAAGTCATTTTGAGTTTGAATTTTGCTATCCTCCAGGGAGTGGTGCAGACGAGGTTGAGTTGCTTGCAAGATGTGCTAATATCTAACTCCTCACGTCCTCTCTAATAAGATCACGCTACCTCATTTCCCATAAATTCTCAAATAAGATCACGCTATCCATTTTCCCTAATCTCTAAAACTCCCAGCATCACACTGGTGTTATGAAAAATTTCTGATCATTGCACTGGTGGACAGCGGCCTAAAAATCTCTTGAGTATTACACTGGTGACTAATCCTCGGCATCATATTGGTGGCGTATCAAAATTTTCGTTATTATCCTGGTGGGCAGCGATGGCATAAAAATTCCCGTTATTACATATATATATATATATATATATATATATATATATATATATATATATTGTTACATAGCCTATGATTTCATCATCCTTTGTGTAATTTTAACGCACAGTATGCTGCATGTTTGATCACGAGCGTGTTCTGCCTCAGTCCCCCCCTTCTACCGTTATAGTAGAGTAAGTCGTTCTTTCTGTTGTTCAGAGCGGGATTGTCAGCTCTTTGTCCCCTATGGCTTCATTTGTGCGTCCTTCTTACAAGTTGTATCAAGCTCTGCTGGCCCCTATATAATGAGCTCAGTCTCTGCATTATTGCCACTTAGATCTACTCCTCATTTTGTTCACATCTCTGTCCTCCCCTGTACCGTTATTATTATTGTGAGTGCTCCGGAAGTCTCCAACCATCTAGCAGCTGTGTAATTTGAGTATAACTGTTATTGTATTTTTTCCTTGTACTGTATAGCATAAGGTGTTGATTTGTAGGCCTAGGGAGTTTTTTTTTTGTAATTTATGTAGGATTCATTTTGTCAGCAGTTTTAATATTATTTTGTATCTGTAATAATTTATCTTGCATTAACTGAGCACTACCCAGTGTATTTTCATTTTATCAGGGCTGACTTAGGTAAATTTACTCTTGCTAATTTCATGTTAATAGAGGCTATTGCAGTTAACCATATATTTAACCTGTTTTTTGCCATTACATTATCCTTATGAGTCCTGAATGTTTTGTTGTTAGTTTGAGCATTAAACTTTAACTTGTAATTTTACCTAACTCTTTTGTTTTGAACCTGGAACTTTACGGGACAGTAGTGATTTTTAGTATTCTCACTTAAAGTGTACATTATCTTTCTCTGTTCCGTAACATAAATTTGGCGACCTCGCCAGGATATTCAGGATATTATCATAAGGATATTGCTTGATATTTTGTGACTGTTACTTATTCATGATGTCTACTATTACTACACTTGATGAAGCCAAAGATTTTTTGTCAAATGTGCAAACAGTGTTGGATGTAGAAAACAGAACAAAGAATGAACTTAAGCTTGTTGCTCAACAATTGGGAATTTCTGTTCGCTCTCATCATTCTAAAGATCAAATTGTTGACATGATTAATGAAAGCTTGTTTAATGTAACTCCTCCAAATGAGCGAACGCAGATTGAATTAGCTAAGTTACAGCTAGCCCTGCAGGAGGCTCAGGCTAAGGAGGCGGAGTCTCGTGTTAAGGAGGCTGAATTTCAAGCAAATGCTAAGGAGGCGGAGTCTCAGGCTCGTATTCAGGAGGCACAGATACACGCACAAGTTGAACTTGCCAGGATTCAGGCAGACCATGAGTATCGCATGAAACAATGTGGAACTGGATCATCTAGCTCTGATGATTTTGATGTGGCTAGAAATGTTAAACTTGTCCCTCCTTTTAATGAATCTGATTTAACAAAGTATTTTCAGTTGTTTGAGAGGGTAGCTACAGGTTTTAATTGGCCCAAGGAGTATTGGCCAGTACTCCTTCAAACTGTTCTCACCGGTAAAGCTCAAGTAACTTATGCATCTTTGCCTCAGGATCAATCTGATAATTTTGATGTAGTTAAGAGCTTCATTCTTAAGGCCTATGAGCTTGTTCCTGAAGCCTATAGAGTAAAATTTAGGACAACTTATAAGGAAGATAAGCAATCCCATGTTGAGTATGCAAAAATCAAAGAAGATCTGTTAGAGCAGTGGTTAAATTCTAAGAATGTGGATTCTGATTTTGGTAAATTGAAGCAGATGATTTTGCTGGAGGACTTCAAGTGGTGTATTAGTAAAGATGTAAGCCTATATCTTGATGAGAAAAGAATAGATAATTTGTCTGATGCTGCAGTTTTAGCTGATGAATATGTTCTCACTCACAAGAGATATTCTAGAGAAAAAGGGAAAGCTGAGAGTAAGTACGTTGCCTCTACTCAGAGTACAGGTGACAGGAAAGAGAATAAAGATGATGTTCCTCAGGAAGTAAATACCAGCTTCACCTCTAGATTTAAGAAATGTAATTGTAGTGCTTGGTCATACTACGGAGAGATGTTTCAGGAGACAGCATGATGTGAACAAAAAGGAGTCTTTAAATATTCAGTCAATTGGTCTAGTGTCCACCCTTGAGAGTTCCCAGAATTCTTTAACTGAGTTAACTGAACCTGCTTTGAGGGGTAACTTAAATTCTCATGATGGAGCTCCTCTTTTGAGCGGTAACGTGGGTGACACTCTCAAGAGTTCATGTGCTAATTTCCTGTCTGATGGTTTTGTCAGTCCTCTGGACAGTAATGACAGGAAATCAGTTAAAATATATCGTGATACAGGTGCTTGCCAATCCCTTATGCTGACCAGTGTTCTAGGTTCTAATGTTAATTCCTCTGATGAAACTGTAATCTTACAAGGTGTAGGGAATAATTACTTCTCTGTCCCTCTGTGCTGAGTGAATTTAGAGTCTGGTTTTGTTAATGGTTCCGTTATGGTTGGGTTGGTTGAGACACTCCCAATGTCAGGTGTAACTTTCTTACTTGGAAATGATATTGGTGGAACTCAAGTGTGTCCAGCTCCTCAGTTGTCTAGTGAGCCAGTGGCTGCGACTCAGGATTGTGATGTCCCTGATGTGTTCCCTGTATGTGCTGTCACTAGGGCTAAGTCTAAAGTTACTGGTGATTTAGAGGATAATGATGATGATGATGTTATCCTAGCTGACACTTTTCTTGCTAATTTGGACCACTCACCAGATGAGGCAGTACCCCGTAGTGTTGATAATTTGTCTCGTCAAGAGTTGGTTGAGTTGCAGGTTGCTGACCCTGAGTTGAAAGGTCTAGCTAACTCTGCTTACAGTGAAGAAGAGTCAGCCGGGGCTTCTACTTGTTATTATGTAAAGTCAGGAGTACTTATGAGGAAGTGGAGACCCCCAACAGCATCAGCCGACTGTGAATGGGAGGTTGTACATCAAGTTGTCATCCCTCGTGTTTGTAGGCAGGATATCATTAGAGTGGCTCATGATTCCAGTTTGGCAGGACACCTTGGAGTGAGGAAGACTGTGGCACGCATTTTGAAACACTTCTACTGGCCAGGTATCTTCAGGGATGTTTCCTGGTATTGTAAGCCTTGTCACACCTGTCAAGTTGTGGGGAAGTGTAATCAGACCGAAAAGGTTGCACCTCTAGTTCCCAATCCTCCTTTTGAGGCGCCTTTCACCCGTGTGTTGGTGGATATTGTGGGCCTCTCTTCCTAAGACTTCTTCAGGATTTTCTTATGTGTTGACCCTGATTGATATGGCTACTCGTTATCCTGAAGCCATTCCACTTAGAAATATCTCAGCAAAGAACGTGGTTAAGGAAATGCTAGGGTTCTTCACAAAGTTTGGTCTGCCCAAGGAGGTACAGTCAGACCGGGGAAGTAATTTCATGTCAAATGTTTTCAAGCAGTCTCTGAAAGAGTTGGGCATCACCCAGATCACGTCTCCAGCTTACCATCCCCAGACCCAAGGAGCGTTGGAGAGATATCATCAAACACTCAAATCGATGCTCAAGAAATACTGTTTGGAACATCGGAAAGACTGGGAGAAAGGTCTTCCATTCGTTGTATTTGCCGCAAGAGAATCTCCAAATGAATCACTGGGCTTCTCACCTTTTGAACTACTGTTTGGCCATGAAGTAAGAGGACCCCTTAAGCTACTCAAGGAATGCTGGCTGTCGGAGGAAGATGACGTAAACCTGCTGGAGTATGTGATGAAGTTCAAAGAACGGCTGTCCACTGCTTTACAGCTGGCGAGAGAGAATTTAGGAGCTGCTCAGGAGAAGATATAGACTTGGTATGATAAGAAGTCCAGGTTACGCCACTTTCAGCCAGGAGATCAGGTTTTGATTCTGCTACCAGTGCATGGGCAACCTCTTCAAGCCAAGTTTAGTGGTCCTTATTTCATGGAGAAGAAACTCAGTGATGTCAACTATGTCATCGCCACACCAGATCGTAGAAAAAACAAGCAACTTTGTCACATCAACATGCTAAAGGTATATCACAGGCCGGATGAAAATAATCCAGTCTGCACTGTAGCTGTTCCACCCGAGTCTGCAAGTGAAGCTCTCCCATGCAGTATGAGCCTGAGTGATAGTTTGGGGAAGAATCCTGATATCATGAATGATCTCCAGACTAAGCTTTCTCATCTACCTCCCGAGGAAAGGCAGGAGTTTTCGGCATTACTACAGGAGTACCCGCAAGTGTTCCGTGCCACTCCAGGAAGAACCACTGTGTTGATGCATGATGTCGATGTTGGAGACGCAAAGCCAATTAAACTGCCTCCTTACCGTGTGAACCCAGTGAAAGTTCCTCTCATCCAGAAGGAGCTTGGCTACCTGTTGGACCACAAGATGATTGAGCCCTGTCAGAGCGAGTGGAGTTCTCCTGTCACTCTAGTCCCTAAGCCAGGTGGGTCACAGCGGCTTTGCATTGACTACAGACGTGTTAATCAGATAACTAAAACAGACACTTACCCTCTCCCTCGCGTGGAAGATTGCATAGACAAGATCGGAAAGGCTAGGTACATAAATAAGTTTGATTTGTTAAAGGGATACTGGCAAGTACCTATGACTGAACGTGCTAGGGAGATCTTATGTTTTGTAACACTAGGAAAGACTTTTGCATGTTCCGTAATGCCATATGGTATGAAGAATGCACCAGCCACTTTTCAGAAGCTCATGAATGTTGAACAGAGGGTTTGGCAGGGTGTGTTGTTTATATTGATGATGTATTAATCTTCAGTGACAACTGGAAAGATCACCTATACCATGTCAGTAAATTTCTTGAGCGTTTGGTTCATGCTAATCTTGTAGCTAATTTATCAAAGTGTGAGTTTGGTCAAGCTAAAGTTCAGTACCTTGGGTATGTAATTGGTGATGGACATGTTGCACCACCAGGAGCTAAGGTTCAGGTTATAAGTGATCTTCCCAGACCTAAAAGTAGGAAGGAGCTACAAAGATTTTTGGGAATGGTAGGTTATTACAGGAGATTTGTCCTTAACTTTTCTATTCTTGTATCACCACTTACAGACCTACTGAAAAAGGGAGTTAAATTTGTCTGGACCGATAACTGTGAATCCTCTTTCAACAAACTTAAAGCTATTCTATTAAGTCAGCCAGTGCTCGCTACTCCAAATTTTGCTAAGCCTTTTAAGATGGCTGTTGATGCAAGTGATACAGGAGCTGGGGCTGTTTTGTTGCAAGAGGATGATCAGGGTATTGAACACCCTATATCTTATTACAGTAAGAAGTTCACTCCACCTCAAAAGGACTACTCAACTATTGAGAAAGAGCTTTTGGCCTTGATTTTGGGTTTACAGCATTTTTCATTTTATTTGTGTTCTGGTTTTGACCCCATAGTCATTTATACTGATCATAACCCACTGAAATTCCTTAGTAAGTTTAAAGATAAAAATCAGAGATTGACAAGATGGAGTCTACTTCTTCAGGAGTATTCATTAGACATACAACATGTCAAGGGGAAAGAAAATGTCATTGCAGATTGCTTATCTAGACTTTAGACAGATTGTTTTAGAGTAATAAGAAATTTCCTTTGTAAATTTCTTTTTCTTTGTGGGGAGGTGTTACATAGCCTATGATTTCATCATCCTTTGTGTAATTTTAACGCACAGTATGCTGCATGTTTGATCACGAGCGTGTTCTGCCTCAGTCCCCCCCTTCTACCGTTATAGTAGAGTAAGTCGTTCTTTCTGTTGTTCAGAGCGGGATTGTCAGCTATTTGTCCCCTATGGCTTCATTTGCGCGTCCTTCTTACAAGTTGTATCAAGCTCTGCTGGCCCCTATATAATGAGCTCAGTCTCTGCATTATTGCCTCTTCGATCTACTTCTCATTTTGTTCACATTTCTGTCCTCCCCTGTACCGTTATTATTATTGTGAGTGCTCCGGAAGTCTCCAACCATCTAGCAGCTGTGTAATTTGAGTATAACTGTTATTGCATTTTTCCTTGTACTGTATAGCATAAGGTGTTGATTTGTAAGCCTAGGGAGGTTTTTTTTTGTAATTTATGTAGGATTCATTTTGTCAGCCGGTTTTAATATTATTTTGTATCTGTAATAATTTATCTTGCATTAACTGAGCACTACCCAGTGTATTTTCATTTTATCAGGGCTGACTTAGGTAAATTTACTTTTGCTAATTTCATGTTAATAGAGGCTATTGCAGTTAACCATATATTTAACCTGTTTTTTGCCATTACATTATCCTTATGAGTCCTGAATGTTTTGTTGTTAGTTTGAGCATTAAACTTTAACTTGTAATTTTACCTAACTCTTTTGTTTTGAACCTGGAACTTTACGGGACAGTAGTGATTTTTAGTATTCTCACTTAAAGTGTACATTATCTTTCTCTGTTCCGTAACAATATATATATATATATATATATATATATATATATATATATATATATATATATATATATATATATATATATATATATATATATATATATATATATATATATATATATTGTTACGAAACAGAGAAAGATAATGTACACTTTAAGTGAGAATACGAAGAGTCACTACTGTCCCGTAAAGTTCCAGGTTCAAAACAAAAGAGTTAGGTAAAATTACAAGTTAAAGTTTAATGCTTAAATTAACAACAAAACATTCAGGACTCATAAGGATAATGTAATGGCAAATAAACAGGTTAAATATATGGTTAACTGCAATAGCCTCTATTAACACGAAATTAGCAAGAGTAAATTTATCTAAGTCAGCCCTGATAAAATGAGATACCAGATAATACTCAGTGAATGCCAGATAAATAATTACAGATACAAACTATTATCAAAAATGACTGACATAAAGAACCCCACACGAATTACAAACTTCACTAGGCCTACAAATTAAACTTATGCTATACAGTACAAGAAAAAATGCAACAACAGTTATACTCAAATTACACACAGCTGCTAGATGTTTGGAGATTTCTTGAGCACTCACAATAATAATATCTGTACAGGGGAGGACAGAGATGTGAACAAAATGAGGAGCAGATCTAAGTGGCAATGATGCAGAGACTGAGCTCATTATATAGGGGCCAGGAGAGCTTGATACAACTTGTAATAAGGACGCGCAAATGAAGCGATGGGGACAAACGGTTGACAATCCCGCACTGAATAACAGAAAGGACGACTTACTCTACTATAACGGTAGAAGGGGGGGACTGAGGCAGAACACGCTCGTGATCAAACATGCAGCATACTGTGCGTTAAAATTACACAAAGGATGATGAAATCATAGGCTATGTAACACCTCCCCACAAAGAAAAAGAAATTTACAAAGGAAATTTCTTATTACTCTAAAACAATCTGTATATGGCATTACAGACCATGCAAAGGTCTTTCCTAATGTTACAAAAAATGAGATCTCCCTAGCACGTTCAGTCATAGGTACTTGCCAGTATCCATTTAACAAATCAAACTTACTTATGTACCTAGCCTTTCCGATCTTGTCTATGCAATCTTCCACACGAGGGAGAGGGTAAGTGTCTGTTTTAGTTATCTGATTAACACGTCTGTAGTCGATGCAAAGCCTCTGTGACCCACCTGGCTTAGGGACTAGAGTGACAGGAGAACTGCACTCGCTCTGACAGGGCTCAACCATCTTGTGGTCCAACAGGTAGCCAAGCTCCTTCTGGATGAGAGGAACTTTCACTGGGTTCACAAGGTAAGGAAGCAGTTTAACTGGCTTTGCGTCTCCAACCTCGACATCATGCATCAACACAGTAGTTCTTCCTGGAGTGGCACGGAACACTTGCGGGTACTCCTGCAGTAATGCCGAAAACTCCTGCCTTTCCTCGGGAGGTAGATGAGAAAGCTTAGTCTGGAGATCATTCATGATATCAGGATTCTTCCCCAAACTATCACTCAGGCTCATGCTGCATGGGAGAACTTCACTTGCAGACTCGGGTGGAACAGCTACAGTGCAGACTGGATTATTTTCGTCCCGCCTGTGATATAACTTTAGCATGTTCATGTGACATAGTTGCTTGCTCTTTCTACGATCTGGTGTGGCGATGACATAGCTGACATCACTGAGTTTCTTCTCCACGAAATAAGGGCCACTAAACTTGGCTTGAAGAGGTTGCCCATGAACTGGTAGCAGAATCAAAACCTGATCTCCTGGCTGAAAGTGGCGTAACCTGGACTTCTTATCATACCAAGTCTTCATCTTCTCCTGAGCAGCTCCTAAATTCTCTCTCGCCAGCTGTAAAGCAGTGGACAGCCGTTCTTTGAAATTCATCACATACTCCAGCAGGTTGACGTCATCTTCCTCCGACAGCCAGCATTCCTTGAGTAACTTAAGGGGTCCTCTTACTTCATGGCCAAACAGTAGTTCAAAAGGTGAGAAGCCCAGTGATTCATTTGGAGATTCTCTTGCAGCAAACACAACGAATGGAAGACCTTTATCCCAGTCTTTCCGATGTTCCAAACAGTATTTCTTGAGCATCGATTTGAGTGTTTGATGATATCTGTCCAACGCTCCTTGGATCTGGGGATGGTAAGCTGAAGACGTGATCTGGGTGATGCCCAACTCTTTCAGAGACTGCTTGAAAACATTCGACATGAAATTACTTCCTCGGTCTGACTGTACCTCCTTGGGCAGACCAAACTTTGTGAAGAACCCTAGCATTTCCTTAACCACGTTCTTTCCTGAGATGTTTCTAAGTGGAATGGCTTCAGGATAACGAGTAGCCATATCAATCATGGTCAACACATAAGAAAATCCTGAAGAAGTCTTAGGAAGAGGGCCCACAATATTCACCAACACACGGGTGAAAGGCGCCTCAAAAGGAGGAATGGGAACTAGAGGTGCAACCTTTTCGGTCTGATTACACTTCCCCACAACTTGACAGGTGTGACAAGACTTACAATACCAGGAAACATCCCTGAAGATACCTGGCCAGTAGAATTGTTTCAAAATGCGTGCCACAGTCTTCCTAACTCCAAGGTGTCCTGCCAAACTGGAATCATGAGCCACTCTAATGATATCCTGCCTACAAACACGAGGGATGACAACTTGATGTACAACCTCCCATTCACAGTAGGCTGATGCTGCTGGGGGTCTCCACTTCCTCATAAGTACTCCTGACTTTACATAATAACAAGTAGAAGCATCGGCTGACTCTTCTTCACTGTAAGCAGAGTTAGCTAGACCTTTCAACTCAGGGTCAGCAACCTGCAACTCAACCAACTCTTGACGAGACAAATTATCAACACTACGGGGTACTGCCTCATCTGGTGAGTGGTCCAAATTAGCAAGAAAAGTGTCAGCTAGGATAACATCATCATCATCATTATCCTCTAAATCACCAGTAACTTTAGACTTAGCCCTAGTGACAGCACATGCAGGGAACACATCAGGGACATCACAATCCTGGGCCGCAGCCATTGGCTCACTAGACAACTGAGGAGCTGGACACACTTGACTTCCACCAATATCATTTCCAAGTAAGAAAGTTACACCTGACATTGGGAGTGTCTCAACCAACCCAACCATAACGGAACCATTAACAAAACCAGACTCTAAATTCACTCTGCACAGAGGGACAGAGAAGTAATTATTCCCTACACCTTGTAAGATTACAGTTTCATCAGAGGAATTAACATTAGAACCTAGAACACTGGTCAGCATAAGGGATTGGCAAGCACCTGTATCACGATATATTTTAACTGATTTCCTGTCATTACTGTCCAGAGGACTGACAAAACCATCAGACAGGAAATTAGCACATGAACTCTTGAGAGTGTCACCCACGTTACTGCTCAAAAGAGGAGCTCCATCATGAGAATTTAAGTTACCCCTCAAAGCAGGTTCAGTTAACTCAGTTAAAGAATTCTGGGAACTCTCAAGAGTGGACACTAGACCAATTGACTGAATATTTAAAGACTCCTTTTTGTTCACATCACGCTGTCTCCTGAAACATCTCTCCGTAATATGACCAAGCTTACTACAATAAGTACATTTACTTTTCTGAAATCTAGAGGTGAAGCTGGTATTTACTTCCTGAGAAACATCATCCTTATTCTCTTTCCTGTTACCTGTACTCTGAGTAGAGGCAACGTACTTACTCTCAGCTTTCCCTTTTTCTCTAGAATATCTCTTGTGAGTGAGAACATATTCATCAGCTAAAACTGCAGCATCAGACAAATTATCTATTCTTTTCTCATCGAGATATAGGCTTACATCTTTATAAATACACCTCTTGAAGTCCTCCAGCAAAATCATCTGCTTAAATTTGTCAAAATCAGAATCCACATTCTTAGAATTTAACCACTGCTCTAACAGATCTTCTTTGATTTTTGCATACTCAACATGGGATTGCTTATCTTGCTTGTAAGTTGTCCTAAATTTCACTCTATAAGCTTCAGGAACAAGCTCATAGGCCTTAAGAATCAAGCTCTTAACTACATCATAATTATCAGATTGATCCTGAGGCAAAGATGCATAAGTTACTTGAGCTTTACCGGTGAGAACAGTTTGAAGGAGTACTGGCCAATACTTTTTGGGCCAATTAAAACCTGTAGCTACCCTCTCAAACAACTGAAAATACTTTGTTAAATCAGATTCATTAAAAAGAGGGACAAGTTTAACATTTTTAGCCACATCAAAATCATCAGAGCTAGATGATCCAGTTCCACCTTGTTTCATGCGATACTCATGGTCTGCCTGAATCCTGGCAAGTTCAACTTGTGCCTTAGCCTGTATCTGTGCCTCCTGAATCCGAACCTGAGATTCCGCCTCCTTAGCCTGAGACTCAGCCTCCTTAGCACGTGCTTAAAATTCAGCCTCCTTAACACGAGACTCCGCCTCCTTAGCACGAGCCTCCTGCAGGGCTAGCTGTAACTTAGCTATTTCAATCTGCGTTTGCTCATTTGGAGGAGTTACATTAAACAAGCTTTCATTAATCATGGCAAGAATTTGATCTTTAGACTGATGAGAGCGAACAACAAATCCCAATTGTTGAGCAACAATCTTAAGTTCATTCTTTGTTCTATTTTCTATATCACACACTGTTTGCACATTTGACAAAAAGTCCTTGGCTTCATCAAGTGTAGTAATAGTAGACATCATGAATAAGTAACAGTCACAAAATATCAAACAATATCCTTATGATAATATCCTGAATATCCTGATATGAGGTCGCCAAATTTATGTTACGAAACAGAGAAAGATAATGTACACTTTAAGTGAGAATACGAAGAGTCACTACTGTCCCGTAAAGTTCCAGGTTCAAAACAAAAGAGTTAGGTAAAATTACAAGTTAAAGTTTAATGCTTAAATTAACAACAAAACATTCAGGACTCATAAGGATAATGTAATGGCAAATAAACAGGTTAAATATATGGTTAACTGCAATAGCCTCTATTAACACGAAATTAGCAAGAGTAAATTTATCTAAGTCAGCCCTGATAAAATGAGATACCAGATAATACTCAGTGAATGCCAGATAAATAATTACAGATACAAACTATTATCAAAAATGACTGACATAAAGAACCCCACACGAATTACAAAAACTTCACTAGGCCTACAAATTAAACTTATGCTATACAGTACAAGAAAAAATGCAACAACAGTTATACTCAAATTACACACAGCTGCTAGATGGTTGGAGATTTCCTGAGCACTCACAATAATAATATCTGTACAGGGGAGGACAGAGATGTGAACAAAATGAGGAGCAGATCTAAGTGGCAATGATGCAGAGACTGAGCTCATTATATAGGGGCCAGGAGAGCTTGATACAACTTGTAATAAGGACGCGCAAATGAAGCGATGGGGACAAACGGTTGACAATCCCGCACTGAATAACAGAAAGGACGACTTACTCTACTATAACGGTAGAAGGGGGGGACTGAGGCAGAACACGCTCGTGATCAAACATGCAGCATACTGTGCGTTAAAATTACACAAAGGATGATGAAATCATAGGCTATGTAACAATATATATATATATATATATATATATATATATATATATATATATATATATATATATGGGCATGGACACAAACAGTGGCGTCACTATGTAAAATTCTGCAGGCTGGTATTTGTTCCGCAGAAATGAATAACCTAACCTAGATGGCAATCCCAACTACGATTAATATACATGAGAGTTTTATTCAAAAGCCAGACATCATTATCCCATTGTGTGACCTATTCACACTAATAATCCAGATAAATATTATTCAGTCTGACCATACCAACCAATCTCTTGCCCAGGGTACTAGAGGCCCCCCCAAGAGGAGAGTCACATCAGTCGCGAGCCGATACATATCTAGCGCGGCTCGGAATATGACTTTGGCCTTGAACTACTTTCACCATTTTCGAACTCGTAGATTTTCATCCCTACTACAGTACACACCTGTACAATTTTGTGATGATATCTTGAGCGGTTGCGAAGTTATCGTGGTAACAGACACACAGACCTTCACCTACTTCCATCAATTTCCAGCTGGTTATCTACAGTATTTTTCTCGGTACTACACACCTGTAAAATTTTGTGATGATACCTTGAGCGGTTGCGAAGTTATCGTGCTAACAGATACACACACAAACTGATACACAGACAAATTGAAAACAGTACCAGCTTCGCTATATAATTCAAATTTTAGACCGACCTCGTCACTGATCCTGTCATACTCTACGTCCTCCCAGCATCCATCCTCACCCACACCCGACACCTTTGACCCGTTTCCCCATTCCGTACATCCTTCCACTGTGACGTGTAGATAATAAAGCATTTCTAATTCCCGACGACGAGGTAAAGAGAAGAACTGGGTGTATTACCAATTTAATTTTCATGACAATAAATATGTATTTAATATTATGGTTGTACTTCAGTTGGTAGTTTTTTTCTTTGGTCACTCAATGCTTTAAGTGTCGTGTCTGGGAGGTCTGGCTTCACCCTTCTGTCCCTGTAACACACTAGTGAAAATCAAAGCTTAACTATTACGGATGCGTTTGCCAGGAACACTTGTAACTGGTCGTATAGTACTGGACAGTAATAATGTTTCCATTCATTACATTCCAGGTCTAGAAATTAAACAATAAAACCATTGTATACTTAAATTTGAGTTACCTTATCAACCTCTTATAACCACACACACACACACACACACACACACACACACACACACACACACACACACACTGTTAATATAATGCTATTTTTATTTAGATCAACATCGGGCATTATAGTCATACACTGGTGGAACTTTGGTCGAAAAACTTCTACATGCATTAGAAAGAAATGGAATGTTCTAGGACCCAGGAGAAACATTTTAGTAACAGTTTAAAGAGATCCATTATTCCCTCCCATCATTCACTCACTCGATGTAGTGCGACATTCAGGTGGCTTTGCACTAAATGACAAGCCAAATGGTTTCCTGTAACCTTCGAAACCATCTGCTGCGGTAGAAGAGAAACCGGCTGGGGCCAGCGAGGGTTTACGTTCCTGGGGATGTGTTATTCTGTTGGTTATAAAATGCGACTCATGGGCGAGTGTGGCAAGTCGTCCTGAGTTTAAATTTCTGAACCGAGTAACTAAGCTCCAAACCCCTACGCTCCAGATATAGAGCAAAAGAACGGAATGATTGATGGAAGTATTATGCCGACATACTTCCGTTTTAATGTTGGTAACGTTTAGAGAAATACACCGTCTCTCTTTTTATCAGTGTGTGTGTGTGTGTGTGTGTGTGTGTGTGTGTGTGTGTGTGTGTGTGTGTAAGTGGAGCATTCGTTGTGTTTGTTTTAACTATTTCTCTCCTTAATTACTAGCATAAATTGTGACAGTGTTTTTCTCACGTAATCAGAAGTGAATTAAATATTGCAGCGTAACTAATTCCTTGTCTTTTCCTTTCCGTCCCTTCTATTTACTACTTTTAGTATCCATACCCCATCATGGAGCCTACTTAATCCCACCCCCACCCTCCCACGGTCTTAAATATATTCTGACTGCCTTCATCCTCTCACCAATAGTGCGTGTATTCACACACACACACACACACACACATTTTATTTTTCCATGATTTTTGAAGTGATAATTTAGTTTACCATTGTTTTCGACACTATGGTGTTATTTTCGTTATTTTTTTCTTACACTGCACTTTAGGGTGATGCTATAACAGGAATAGCGTGTTGCAAACTGCAAGGTACTGATAGTTGTGTGGCGAAGGTGACATGACGTCGGAATTTCAGAATGTATGGTTTTAGGTGTTATCAGGCGGCGTTACTTCCAACATCGGCCTCAGTACACTGCTGACTGAAGCAGGGACTCTGTAGACGATCAACACCTCAGTTTGTCAAGTGTTGCCAGTGCTTAAGCTACAAGTCTCTCACAAAACAATGAACGAGCAGAAGGAAACAATCATAACTAGAAAGCACTCACGGAGCGCATACCTCCGCCAGTGCCATTGTCACCAAAACTTTAAAAATCAGGCTGTAGCTTTCAGGCTCTGCCATGACAAAACCCATGACTATTGGTTTTTCATCAGGGAAAAATCATTAGTGATGGTTTAAGAAATAACTGCAATGTATTCGTGAAAACAGGAAAACATTTACTTTACATACCTTAAATTTAGACTGTAGTTATTGCCAAACACAAAACGAAAACAGATAACGATATTTTTATCTATATGTTTTATAAATTTCATAAAATTGTAAGTATTAAGTGTCTACATCTGCTTCTGCCAGTTCATGTTCCCAGTTAACTTCTTTAAAATATCACTGAAGTCCTTCATGGTTTCCACTTTTTATTGTTCACAGTCTTCCTCTTCAATAATTATGTCGAATTTACTATAAAATTATATTCTAGTAATACATGGTCACTCTTTCCAAGCAGAGGACTATAAGTTATGTTTTCTATATCATACTTTTGCCTCGTGAAAACCAAACCTAATAAGGATGGCTTATTTAGTCCTCTCTGGTACTGGATGTTACATGCTGATATAGAAAAAAATCTTGACTTAATTCCAAAAGCTTATTATCCCAGTGGTTTTCAGTACTCTGTTTCTATACTGTCCCAGTTTCCATTGCTATTAAAATCTCATTTAACATAATCCTTTTAGATTTATCCAATATATTCTGCAATAATGTTTTGATACTTTGTAATGTATTCTCAACCCACTTCCTGCCTTTGTCCATCTCCCAGGTCCTTGTTTGAGGAGGTATATATCTAGTTGCTATAATTATGTCTCCTTCTTTGGTTTTTATTTCTACTGCTATTAGCTCTTCTGCTTCTGGTAAATTTACGTAAATCTGCTTTGTTTGCAGCTCTTTACTTGTTAGTATCATTACTCCTCCCCCTTGCTTGATTTCTCTATCTTTCCTTCGTATATTATAACTCTCTATACCTACTGTATCATTTGTTATATTAGTATTTCACTTTCCGTAAGACAAATTACCTGAGGTTTCTTGTCTTGTAATGCATCTTTTAACTCCATTAATCTGGGAACTAAACAATCTATATCTGAAGACAATCTTTTCATTCTACTGTTTGTTATATTTTCTCTCTGTTTGGTTTACTAATTTGTCATTTAGTTGGCTCTTCTGTTTATATGCCACTTCCTCCCTTGTAGCCCTGCTAGCTTGAAGAAAAAATGTCTTTCTTCTTCTTTAGTTCTCTCATTATTTTTCCGTTTTGCTTCTCCAAGTTTTTCTTTTAATATTTCCCTATCTTCTTTGTTTAAGCATCTCCTTATCCATATGTTCTTCATTTCTTCCTCTTCTTATAGTTTTTTGGTATTCCTTAATACATCTTCCATTATATTTGAGTTTTGCAATGTTACTTTTATTGACCTGTGTTTACTATATTCATATTTTCCTACTCTGTAAAATTCCTTAGTATCTTTTTCTGATGCTCCTTGTATTACTTTATTCAACATTTTCATGATACTTCTCATTTCAGTTTTGTCTCTGATTAATTTATTCTTTATCTTTTATTTCTTCCTTCTTGCCTACTACTATTATTGATTTCTTCATGCCAACTGTCTCCCTTAGTAATTTTGGATTTTTCCTTATTAATTAACATCCTGCCTGATGTTTACATTTTCAAACCCAAATGAATCAGATCTGGGCATGAGCTGTTTTCACCTTATCCTTTACTGCACAAACTGCGTCAACATATTCTTCAGAAACCTTGTTCTTTTCCAATATGTTATTTGCCTGTTTTATTACTTCTTCACCCTTTTCCTTTTTGCTTAACATTTGCTGGTGATTTGCCACTTCAGTATTCATTTCTCTCATTTCGTTTTTTCAAGTCACGTCTGCTGGCATTTCACATATTTCATCATCCTTTTTGTTCACCTCTATTCTCAGTTCTTCATTCCATTTTTATTTCCTCAGTTTGTTTTCCTTCTCATAGTGTAATTTCCTTTCAGTCTCTAAGAATTCTTCCTCTAACTTCTGGACTCTTTCTGCTGCTATTTAAAATACTTCGACATCTACCAAGTCACAATAGACGGGATCCTTTTTACTTTCATCTCACTTTCCTAGTTTGAGAAAGCCATCGTGTCAGAATCTTTCGCTCTGAGTTGTGTGTGTGTGTGTGTGTGTACTGTCCCGTGTCTTAAACCATTTTTATCGTACATATCCTTAAATTTATGAATTGTTTTGGCACACACTATTTCATTCGGTAGTGCATTCCACTGATCAATTGCCCTATTTGGGAAACTAAATTTCCTTACGTCTTTTTCGCCTCTCTTTTTATGCAGTTTTTTGCAGTGTCCTCTTGCTGATGCATCCCCATTGGTTATGTAATCATTTGTCTATTTTCTCCTTCCCTGATATGCATTTATACAGCATAATCACGTCTCCTCTTTTCCTTCTCTCCTGTAGTGTTGGCAGATTCAGTTTTTCTAGTCTTTCTTCGTAGCTTAGGTCCCTTAAGCTTGGTACCCATCTTGTAGCGGCCCTTTGAACTTTTTCAATCTTATCTGTGTGTTTTTTGAGATGAGGACTCCAGACTACTGACGCAGTATGTGTGTGTGTGTGTGTGTGTGTGTGTGTGTGTGTGTGTGTGTGTGTGTGTGTTTGCTAAGATGTGTCTTTAAGTTCATTTGTGTGTGTGTGTGTGTGTGTGTGTGTGTGTGTGTGTGTGTGTAAGCAGAGTTTATGTTGTGCTAGATTAATCTGCTTTGTCGTAGATCAGTAAAATAAATCGTGACAATATATTATACTGAATATATTTTTTATGTGTATTAAGTACTCGTATTTTGGTGCATCTAAGTCCTTCGCTTTTCCTATCTATTGTATTTCCTCTCCTCAAGCACCAACTCCCGTCATCCCTCCTGCCCCCCAACCCCCGCATCGCTCTAAAATTCCCCTGACTGCCTTTTCTCCCTCACCATTGATAGCTTCAAACGCGAGTCCACCAACTTAGGGCTCGCATCCACGGAGAGATGGGACTGATAAAGCTGACTAATAGATGGAAATGCTGGAGGGTGCCCAGTACAATGCTACGAAAATCGCCATTGTGAGATGTCCGATTTCTGAACCACCGACAGAATTCAAGACGTCTGGGATAAGTATTAGAGTTTAAAGCTTGTGCCCTCCGAAAATGATAACGATGAAGTAACTGTTGATGTAATACCCTTGAAACTATTGAGTGATGAAGCCCTAATTGATCTGCAATTGCACGAGCACCAGTTGTAAGATTAACTGCGACAACCCCCAGCTCCAGCACATCTTTAATGAATGTTGTACGAATAAACCGAGGCCCACCCGCATCGTTAATTGTCAGTCCTTTGTCTTTAGCAGCAACTGTATAATGTGGTGTAGTTGGCACAGGAAAACGTGGTGCATACCATTCCTTTGTTGGTCACCGTGTCTCAGATGTATTTCATCCAGCTTTGGGAAGGTGAATATCTCCATCCTGTGTACTTACTGCATAAGTACCCGTGTGAATGAAAGAAACTGAGACACTACCTTAGCCCGGGCACACGAGAACTGGGGCCATTTCTGGCTGACGAGTTATGGTGGGGTGGATGGGAAAATGGCACCACCTTCGCCTCACTTATTCCTACGGTCCCATCCACACGAGCGGGCAGCTCCCGACGGACACAGCCCGCTGAGTGGATATCCCTTGCTTTTTAGCAGTGTTTCCAGATCCAGCAGTCCCCGGCGACCATTGGCTACAACCGGACACACGTGTGTTGTTGTTCACACGGTAGACCGAGCTGTGGTGAGGTAGTGGTTGTCCAGTCGGCGTCGGGCAGGGGCATTTCGATGGTTTGCCCGTGGTTTCCCTGCATATGACGTCATCTACACTCGTGCCCGCCACCCACCCTCTAAACGTGTGAATTGGAACGTGATTTGGTAACAATGTTTGCCCGTCGGGCACTGGCCGCTCGTGTGGACGGGACCACCTGATACCATTCCCCCAGTCTGCCCATTGTAACTCATCACTCAGAAATAACCTATCCTTGTGTGCCAGGCTACAGCGGTGTCTCGGGGTCCTTTGTCCTCACCTGTACCTACAGTTCAGGTAAAGACGGCGGCAGTTTTCGATGTTCAAGGAAACATGCCAGAACTATTCCTAGAATGAAGGAATAGATGGAATGGCAGTCGGTGACGTAAAGGATTTTGGGTTCCGACCCGGCATATCCCATGTGAGAAAAAAATAAGCAAATTTCTTAATACCATTGCCATTTTGGGAACATATGTTCTTCCACTGATAGGATAATTAAATGAGGGTGACATCAAGATCACGGACTTACTTCATGTCAGTTACTATATTGCTAAATTTGCAGTTTACACGATACTTTGTTAGATGATGATTACCTAACACAATAATGTGGAATTACGCAGCTAAGACTTCTATTATGAAATATGTTCACTTCCTTTACATAGTACAGTTGTAGTAACTGCTGTTAGCCTGGCCATCTGGTAGCGCTCATAACTGGAATGTCACACTGCCAACTTTGGCTTCTCAGAATTCTTTTATTCCCCGAACTGCATCTCTCTGGAACCCGCTTCCCCGGAGTTGTTTCCCTCCAAACTTCAACCTACAGCTGTTCAAGTCCAACTGTTCCAGATATTTTATAAATGGAGGACGCCGGTAACTGGTATGGTTTTTTCTTTTTTTTTTATTCATTTGTTTTTCCTTCCTCTGTTCTGTTGTTAAAAAAAAAAAAAAATACAGTACAGTATATACAATACACTGTACAGTATAAGGAATCGACGCCACATGTGGTAGACAGAGCCTTGCCAGGGTCCTTCTCTACAAGGAAGTGCAGGGAATTATGAAACGTGGCTCCTGGGTGTACGTCGAAGCTGCTTCACTCCACTCAGGGTCACAGCGTCACCACATGCACACTTCTCGTCAGCGACTTACCCAGTGAACAGATTGAGGCTTTATAAACCTGTCTTGATGCCTTCTACTTAGTTGTTGATTACCATCGGTGTAAAAAGATGGCATATAATTTTGGAAATTTGTACAGACACCGCCACTATACTATTATCAGCACATTTGGTCATGATTTTACTGTATGTTATTATCAACAGACGTTATAGTATCATGCAATGAACAAAATCTTTGTATGACTACCTCAAAGCAAAATGGTAGGCTTCCGTACGGGTGTTACCAATACACAACACACACGAGCAGAAACACTGCCGTGCGACCAATGAATTAGCAAGAGGAGATAGGGTAGAAGAAGAAATTGTCAATATCTGGACGGCTGACCTCGGGATTGGCCACTGTTTTGACTTTCAACCAGCACTGCCTATTCTGGAAATGTTGGCTGCTAAACCTGTGGCTAACGTATTGCTAACCTTCAACATCTCCAGTTTGCCTTGATTAAAATGCTATAAATTTTACCATGCCAGTAGTCTACCAATATGCCTTAAGACTGGCATAAGAGTATATCCAATACACTGTTTGTTTTTAGTGATTTCTAAGGGTATAGTTACACTAGGTGAACGAACGTGAACGAAGACTAGCAGACGTAGGTAGTGGGCATGCACGGCCGATCTGGCGAGCATAATCGACCCTGAACGAGCTTATATGAATGTTCGAATGAGCGTCACATTATGTCCTTTATTCAGTGATCCATGGATGACAAAAATTCCATCACATGCAACTAGTCTCTGTCCTTGACATTCTGGTATGTGAGTGACTGGAATACTGAAGCCTACTTCTGTTACGGAGGTCCTGGGGCATGAACGAATGCTCACGGGGCCTATGCTGTCACAGGTAGATAGATAGATAGATAGATATACTCTTATGAACATTCGTAAATGCTTTCTCAATAGTGTTTGTCCACGTTCGTTCGCCAAGTGGAAATCCACCCTAATATATCGCTGAGTCAGCAATAATACTTCGTTTTAAGCATTTCGTGACAAATTGGTAAACATTTGTTATGGTTTTTCTAACCGCTGCCTATGGTAAATGTTTGTCGGTACATATTTGAAGAGTAATAGTTTATGTATATCTGAGTATGTATCCATAGATAGAGAGATATAAGACTATCTGAAAATATGGGAAAGAGCTATAGAACAGGACAATATTTGCATCAGATGGCATTTTCAGCTATTGGAGAGTAGTAATTAACTCATGATCACCTTTTTTCTTATAATGACTTTCAGGTGGTAACAAAATTTAACAACTCATGTGCTACATCACTAACAGAAAAGTTATTAATAGAAAAGTATAGACCTGAAATTAATGTAGCTAATAATGCATTATGGATTCTTTGTTCGAACATGTATATTGATTTGGATCTGTTGCTTCAGATTGGGAGGTTTGATTTAAGAGTTCGAACATACGGGTTGATTAGGTTCAGTTGTGTCAATCTGGGGAGGTTTGATTGTTCGAACATAGAGGTTGATTTGATTCTGTTGTTTCAGTTTGGAGGGGTTTGAGGTAAGAGTTCGAACATGAAGGTTGATTTGGTTCAGTTGTTTCAGTCTGGGGATTTGAGTAAGTTAGTTGGGTGTTCTATGAGTCGTTATTGGCATTTCTGTTTGAGCTTTAACCTGGAAGGAGGGTTGTTGTTATTTTTTCTTTACATGGGATTTAAATCCTTGGTCATATTGTTATTAGTCAATGCTGACAATAGGGGACAATTTGAGTACCTGATCATGGCCTGAGGAAGGCCGAAAATTCGTTAGTCATTGTGTTTGGCAGAGTATTTTCCATCTTATTTTCGAAGTTGCTTTGCCCAAGATAGCCAGCAGCCGTCTTACACACACACACACACACACACACACACACACACACACACACACACTAGTAGCCTATTTATCCTTAGCTTGAGTGTATTCAGATGTTTATCATACCATATCCAGAGTGTATTCAGATGTTTATATCAAGGTCTCTTTACCCCTGACAAAGTGTGTATGCCAGCTTTCTTTTCATTTATATCCTCAAACTTTCTGAGGGATTCAATATAGATTTAGCTGGCCAGGGAATGAGAAGGATTTCAGAACAAATAAATTATTCTTCGAGAGTGGTTCCCCGTCACCGCTGAATCCTCTCTCTCTCTCTCTCTCTCTCTCTCTCTCTCTCTCTTATAATCTTCTTTATTACCCCCACTGAAGGAAAGTGTTGCAACGTTAAGTATGAACTCTGGACTTTTTTCCTGAATTTCCCTAAAACCAGTCTGTGTGTCATTTTGTTTCGTATGACTGATGTCCCTGATTCATAACTATGTCAGAATTTCCTCTTACCAAGATCCGTATAGATTGCATTGGCACTTGTTCATTTAGTTTATTGTTTATCCTTGTGCTACATAATTGTTTATGCTCGTGTTACGTAATACACATTCCTTGTCGATGTTACTGAAGGCAAAATTATATAGATCCTGATGGTTGTCAGATACCACTTTCTTGGTGTAAGTTGCTGACAACCGACACATCACTTCTTTGGCCGGGCTGTACAGACACACGCAGGTATCTTCCCAAAGTTTGACCAATTCATAGTGAAATGCGCGCTCCCGCCGCCAGACCCCCCACCCCAATACGGAGCCGCAGCCCCACCCCCACCCCAGGAAGACACCACAGTGGGCCAGGTGGACCCGATGCCGGCCCAGAGCGAGACGGGCTCAGGTGCGCCCCGAACTTGTGTCCCGCTTCCCCTCAACCCGCCCAACCACGACGTCGCAGTGATGGGAGACTACTTCTCGACCGGACCAGCCTTTGCCAGGATCGGGGTGGGACTGCTCCAGATACAGTCCCAGGCAGCAGTCGCAGCACCGCGGTAACGGCCACTGTACATAGCAGGGAGGGAACTGCCACTGTACGTCCCTCAGCTGTTTCCCCCTGCAGCACCGCGGTAACGGCCACTATACGTTCCGGGGAAGGAATGGCCACTGTACGGCCATCTTCTGCAACCACATCTGAAGTCCACCTCGATGTAACGGCCACTGTAAGCACACCGACAGGCAAAGGCATGAGAGGTGGAACCACAACAACGGCCACTGTATGCGTCGGGGAGGGAACGGCCACTGTACATCCCTCATCCACCACCTCCTCCCCCTCCTACGGGAGTATCACCGCAGTAACGGCCACTGTATGTACCAGGGAGGGAACGGCCACTGTACGTCCCTCGGCTACTTCCCACTGGACAAGCAGAACCGCGGCGACGGCCAGTGTACATGCTGGGGAGGGAACGGCCACTGTACGTCCCTCATTTGCCTCTTTCTTCTTCGGAAGCAGCACCGCAGTAACAGCCACTGTACGTATCGGGAAAGGAACGGCCACTGTACGTCCTTCTGCTGCTATCCCAAGGGCCTGTGGAACCGCAGCAACGGCCACTGTATGTGTCAGGGAAGGGATGGCCACTGTACGCCCTTCATCCACAGTCCTGAGGGTTCCCCCGGAGGAGAAGGTCCCTTGCGCAGCCCACTTTTCACCCGGCTGCCACGTGGGACGACCTTCTGTCTCTCCCTCCAGGTGTGGTTCCCCAGAGGTGCTGCCATTTCAGGAGTGGTGGTAAGGCCCGATAGCAGAAGGCGGGATCCACGCCCTCCAACCTCCCCCTGGACAACACTTGGTCCTGACAGACGCCCCACAGACGAGGTGCCGCAGCCAGCCCCTGCCGGCGCCCCAGCCTAGAGGCGACTGCAGTCCCAGGCCTCCCAGGGACACCCCTCGGACCCCAGGGCGGGACTGCCCCAGCCCCACTCACTGTCGGCCCTCCGCCGGGAGTAAGAAGCAGCAGTCCCGACTCCTGATGCTGTTGGGCCTCAGCCCCGAGGGCACCTCACCAGGTCGAGGCCCTGATAAGAGAGGGCCTTCCTGCACCCCGGACCAGAAACGCGCCTGGGCTGTGATGCCCCCAGTAGCAGTCCTGTGCCTACTGCGGGAGAGCTCACCTGTAGGGCTCCCTCCGACTCCTGGGCGCCACATTGACTATGCCCAGACATCAGCAGCCCAGTGACAACACAGTGAGATCTCAGTGTAGTATCAAAGACTAGAAAGTGACAGTGTCTGAATATTTTAAAGACAGTGAGACAGGAATATCACCAGTGAAAGTGTCTCTAACGTAACGTACCCAGTATACTGTGTCAGTGCCTATAAGTTCCCTGGACTAGATTAATATACATGTGTCTTGGCGATACCTAAGGTCAACAGACCAGTACACTATATAACGACTGAGGAGATAGGACTGTATGAACTGTGTCACCATCCCTCTGTATTATTCTCCTGTACAATATCTCGGGTGTTAACACAGTGTATGTGTGAAGTGATGTACTATTGTTAACTAGCCTGTCACTATACCAGTTCCACATCTTGTATACTATTGTATGTAAGGGAAATTAGATTAAAGTAATATATGTGTTAAGGTGCCCTGCAGAGTTTTTATGCCCCGTTCCTTTGTAAGTGTTCTAGTTCCGGTCCAGAAAGAGGACCCCGCTCAGTCGTTGGTGTCTTTAGGACATAATTTCTTTAAAGTCTAGATGGAGGGAAAGTAAGAAGTTGTTTTGAAAGGAGGTAAAGAAAGTAAGGCAGTGTGAAAGGGGTAATAATAGGGCAGTGAAAGATAGGAAGAATAGATTGTTGGTGGAGAAGAGAGAGAAATTGAGGAGATGGAAGGAGCACTTTCAGGTTTTGTTGAATGTAGAGAGTGAAAGCAGTGCGAGTATAAGTGGTTGGGAAATGGCTGGGAGAAGGAGAGATCAGAGGAGGGAGGAAGAGATCAGTAGGGCGGAAGCAGTGGAAGCAATGAAGACGATCAAGTTGGGAAAGGCCCCAGGAATTGATGGAGTGTGTGGTGAAATGCTGAGGTATGGGGGTGAGTTTGTAGTGGATTGGATATGGATGTTATGTAGATTGGCTTGGGAAGAGGGAAGGGTTACGGAGGACTGGAAATCGGGTATAATTGTTCCTTTATACAAAGGAAAAAGAGAGAGAGAAGTATGTGGTAACCATAGGGTATTTGCCTTCTTAGTGTGACTGGAAAAATATATGGTAGAATACTCGTTGATAGGGTTAGGTATATAACAGAGGAGCTAGTTGGAGATGAACAAGGGGGATTTTGGAAAGGAAAAGGTGTGTAGATCAGATATTTGTTCTAAGATGTTTAGTGGAGAAGTATCTAGAGAAGGGAAAGAAAGTGTATGCTACCTTCATAGACTTGGAGAAAGCTTATGACAGAATAGATAGACCAGGTTTGTGGAAGGCATTGAGAAAAATATGGAGTCGAGGGGAAATTGCTGAGTGCTGAGAAGAGTATGTACGAAAGAGCTAGGGCTGCGGTGGGAGTGAATGGTGAGCTGAGTGAGTTCTTTGACCTCAGTGTGGGACTGAAACAGGGTTGTGTGATGTCTCCATGGCTGTTTAATATATACATGGATGCGGTTGTAAAGGAGGTTCAAGGTAGGGCAGTGGATATGTGGCTGGCTCTAATGAATAAGGGTGAGATTTGGAAGATTCCGGTGTTGTTGTTTGCTGATGATACAGTATTGTTGAGTGAAGATGAATGGGAGTTGCAAGGTTTGGTGAATGAATTAGGGACAGTGTGTAGGAAGAGGAATCTGAAAGTAAATGTAAACAAGAGTAAAGTTATGGAGTTTGAGAGGAATGAAGACACAGAATGCACGGTAAGGTTGGATGGTGAGGATATGGAGAATGTGAGTGCATTCAAGTACTTGGGTTGTGTGATGAGTAAGGATGGAACTTTGGGGGATGAAGTGCGTGAAACGGTACAGCAGGGAAGGAAGGTCGTTGGTACACTGAAAGCAGTGATGAGAAATAGGAAGGTGAGTATGGAAGTTAAGAAGTCACTGCATGATAGTATTGTGATCCCTACCCTGACTTATGGAAGCGAGGCATGGACCTTGCAAGAGGGGAACAAGTCAAGAGTGAGTGCAGTGGAAATTAGCTACTTGAGAGGAGCATGTGGAGTGACATGGAGGGACAGGTTGACGAATGAAGAAGTGAAGGAACGTTATGGGGTGGATGTGGATGTGGTTAAGAAGATTAGGAGAAATACACTGAGGTGGTTTGGACATGTGGAGAGAATGGAGAATGAAAGACTGACTAAGAGGGTGTATGTAGGTGAGGTGGAGGGAGGGAGAGGGAGGGGAAGACTGAGGATGAGGTGGAGGGATGGAGTTGAGAGGTATATGAGGGAGGGGGGAGTGAGTTGGGGGAGGGTATCAAATGGTGGGTGACAGGGACTTGCAGGCGTTTTGTCTGCGGCCACCTTTTGCGGGATTAGGGCGTCGGGCTATAGATAGATAGACAGAAGTCTAGATCAAGGCTTCTTAAAATTTTGTTTCTTTCTGTGTTTGTGTGTGGACCACTTACAGAATCACACTGTATCTGTGGTCATTATTTTACCGAAGGATAAGAGAATATGAGAGGTAGGTTCACTGCCCCCGGCTCGCGCAGAGACTGTGACGTCAATGTTAATGAGAGAGAGAGAGAGAGAGAGAGAGAGAGAGAGAGAGAGAGAGAGAGAGAGAGAATGGGAGCGTGAAAGAAAACGAATATAATGGTATATCAATGTAAACTGGCAATTTCCAGATCATTTGGTAGGTGTTTGGAGTTGCGGCGACCATCATCCACTCACTTGATGTAGTGCTGCCTACTTCTTCCTCAGCCTTTATCATTCTTTTTCTGTGCCTGCCCTCCTCTCTTCCTGTTTCTCCCATCTTTCCTGTCACTTCTTATTGCTTTTCTTTCCTTTACAGGTGGCTTTACATTGAGTGACAAGCCTAATGGTTTCCTGTAAGCCAAGAAACCATTTACAACGCTGGGTGGTAACCATATAACCAAACAATTACGTGCTCCCTACGTGTCATCAAGTGGGTTGGTGGAGGGTTAGTGCCCCTTCCTGTAAAACAAATAACTCAGAGTCAAATGGCCACCCCTAACGGGATTATGGCATCAGGCAATAGATAGATAGATAGATTGGAGTTGCTGTGCTCTCAACCTGTGATCTCTGTCAATATTTTCAGTTGTTTTTCTCATAATCAGGTAGCTTACAAGCACCTGTGACGTCGGATCTGTGTCTGTATGATTGTGTATACGACATTCCTATATTCTCTGAAAACAGTTCTTCTTGAAGACATATTGTATAATATCTCAAAAACATAACATTAACTTTTCATTGTTGTGCATGTAGTTTAGGATGCAAATAAACGTAATCCATATAGGCCGGGGAGCTCATACCACAGGGCAGGTAGGAGAGTGACTGGCCTTACTACCGCATGAGACCCTCTGTCTGGATCATCTGTGACGTTATGCGCAGACCGAGATTTTTTTTTTTTTTTTTTTTTTTTTTTTTTTTTTTTTTTGCCTATCGACCATTGGGGCCGGAGCCCCTGATCATTAAGGCAAAAATATATATATGTATATACACTGATACATATATACGTATATATACGAACATAGATATATATATATATATATATATATATATATATATATATATATATATATAGACTTCCATGCATATGAACATACACACTTTCATGCACATGTACATATATATTTTTGTAGTTTTTTTTTTTTCACCTTATATTACTTATAAACTAAAATGCCTAATATAAAGACCCTAAAACTAATCACCTGACAGACAAATCTCTAACCTATAGCCTACTAAATCCTAAGAGACAAATAACTAGCCCTACACTAATGGTAAAAAAGCCTCGACCAAGAAAACACCATCGACTGCAGATATGTAATGCCTTTCTACATGACATACCTGCACTCATCACCTGGTGCCTGTCAGTCGAGGCACAACCTAATTTAGGGGACATCAATATATGAAAGGGAACCAGACGAGTCAGGAACATTTCCATATACGTCAGCTGTCGGCCCTAATTAGAATAACTTAAGCAAGATGGTATAATGTATTTACATAATTTGTACAAAAAGTGAAGAACCTCGCCCAACAGACCACCATCGACTGCAAGTGCCCAATACCTTCCTATATTGCACACTTGCACTCATCAGCTGGTGACTGTTAGTCGAGGAACGGGGTTTAATGCAGGGGACATCAATATTAGAAATAGATCAGTGGGTGGAGGAACTATTACAAATACGTCAACTGTCAACCCTAATTAACAGTACTATAAAAACTATAACCATACAGTAAAAAAGTCACATCACTCTGATCAGTCCGATTTCTCTCAGGAAAGCCAATTTATCAGTCATAACAATGTCCCCATCACCCAGGATGATGGAAAGGGTGAAGGGGACGTCTGCCGCGCCGCAGTAATTTATAAGTGAAGCACGTTCACGAATAAATCGCCGACAGCGCAGGATGATATGACTGATAGATAACACCGCATTACAGATGTCACAGTGCGGTGGGAAACGTCTTTCCATATATGGTTTCATGTGTGTTAAAACGGTGGCATTGAGACGTAACCGTGCCAATACTTTTTCTTCAAGGCGACTGGGACAGTTGGCCGTGTCCCAGTGGCCCAGGTGCGGCTTACAAGTTGGAATATTTAGTCTGGTCCACTGACCTTACCACAGAAGATTTATTGATTTCTTTCCGAGAGAGAGACTCGACCGCAGATCGCGAGGAACGTCCCAAGTCTCCTCGAGCTCTACAGCCGACTTTGCAAGTAAGTCAGCCTGCTCATTGCCGTAGATACAACAATGACCAGGCACCCAGATCAGCATGAATGACTTGTTGCATGAATGCAATTTATTAACGATGCGGCCCTGGATCTCGTGAGAGTCCGTAGTACAAGATGCAATTGATTGAAGGGCTGATTTTGAATCAGAAAATATGACAAATGAGTCATGCCTAGAACTGAGAGCATAGTCTATGGCTTTGTCAATAGCAAAAAGTTCGGAGGTAAACACAGATGTATGAGTCGGCAACCGATACCTAAGTGCACATTCAGTCGACCACACACTTGCACCCACACATTCACTCGACTTGGAGCCGTCAGTGTACAATTGATTGGACCCCAAGTGACGAACGATGATGTTTCGAAACAAGTGGTGGACCTCCGCCTCTGGCGCCTTGGCCTTTGGTGCTGGGAGCCATGTAACATCAACAGTAAAGCCGGGTGGCTCCCAAGGTGCTATATTTTTAAGCACCAACTTGTCACAGTCACTGGGGTCCACACCAAGCTCCTGAGTCAGTAAGTGGAGGCGAACGGCAAGTGGCCGACGCACCCCCTGCGTGAGATGCTGGTATTGACGCAGGGGGGTACAGGCCACATTGCCAATATTACTTTTCCTATATGTTCGTATGCCGTACGAAAAGGCCAGGTGGTCACGGCGAATACGGAGGGGAGGCACATTCGCCTCCACTTCCATACGAGCTACATGGGTACGCTGGATGGCTCCACGACACATTCGCAAACATTCATTCTGTAGCACATCCAATCCTTTCAGCGTGGCATCGGATGCTGAGCCATACACCTCTGCGCCATAGTCTAGCTTCGATCGAATAAGGGACTTATACACCATTAATAAAGATTTTCTGTCGGCTCCCCAGGTAGTACCTGCTAGGTACTTAAGGACATTTAATGGTTTATCATAACGAGCAAGCAAAGTATTAACGTGAAGTTTAAAATTCATTCTGTGATCAAAGTGGAGGCCCAAAAACTTTACAGAATTTTGAAAAGGTACCGCCTGATTATCCAAAAATAAATGCAAATCGGGGACGTTACGAGTTGTACAAACTATAGCGGCACACTTAGGAATGGAAAACTTAAATCCCCACTGCAAGGCCCATTGGAGGGAGTCAAGGGCTGCTTGAATCCGCCCAGCCGAAAATTGTGCATTACGGGAGGAGTGCCATATTGCACAATCGTCAGCATAGAGCGAGTATTTAAGATTCCTGGGGATGGGAGCTGATGACAGAATATCATTGATCATAATACTAAATAAAGTAGGACTAACCACACTTCCCTGTGGCACCCCGTTTTCTTGGATAAACATATCCGATGTTATGTTACGGGGCAATTTGACAGAGAAAGTCCTGTCCCTTAAGAAATTTGAAATAAAAATAGGCAAATTTCCTCTTAAACCATAAGCATAGAGCTTCATCAGTATACCGTGTCGCCTCGTCATGTCATAGGCTTTATGGATGTCCAAGAACATCCCTATCATGAATTCTTTATTGGCAAATGCCTCTGCAATACAATGCTCCAAATTCATTAAATGATCTAGTGAACTTCTGTATTTACGGAAGCCACATTGTTGATCATTTAACAAATTCTTCGACTCTAAAACAAAAAGAAACCTATTGTTTACCATTCGTTCCATGACCTTACATAGACAAGAAGTCAACACAATAGGACGAAATGAAGTGGGATTCATAAGACGACCAGCCTCTTCGGGTATCAGTATGACGTGCGCAAAGTGCCATGGGTTTGGGAACATTCGAGACACCCAAATCTCATTGTACAATGCTAACATCTTAATCAGGTTGTCCTGATTAAGATGCTGGATCATACTGTACGTGATGGTGTCTGGGCCAGGGCTGGTGTCTTTTCAGGATTTAAGGGCAAGGAGCAGTTCATCTAGCATAAACTCTTTGTTGTACGGGGAGTCTACGTCTTCTATGGCAAAGTCAATAATCTGTAGCTCAGCCATGCGTTTATGATGTTGGAAACGCGGATCATAATTGGCTGAGCTACTTACATGAGAAAAACTCCTGGCGAGAATGTTAGCAACGTCCACAGGCTCGTCATAGATGTTATTATTAACCTGCAGGGTGGTGACAGGGAAATATGGGCCTTTATTATTTAATATTCTTATAATGGACCAGACTTTACGTAATGGTGTTGTACGAGTCACCGTGGACACAAAGGACCGCCAGGAGTCACGTTTGGCCCTTCTTATTATTCTCCTTGCCTCAGCCCGTGCCTGTTTGTATGCAATAAAATTTTCCTCAGTAGGCTGACTATCAAAAATCCTGTATCTCCTATTGCATTTTCTTAATGCTTGTCGGCAATCTGGTGTCCACCAATGTCCTCTATGCTTCGCATGAACTGTAAAAGTCTTGGGAATAGCAGCCTCAGCTGCGTGTAATATGGAAGTAGTCATATTTTCGACCTTAACATCTATGGTCTCCCCAGATATATCTAAAGTGGCGATCCTTGAGAAGGATCCCCAATCTGCTTTCTTATAGTTAAATTTTGGAGGTGGAGGGTCCGAAATGATGTCACGTGTATAAGAAAGACAGATGGGTAAATGATCACTTCCCAAGGAGTCGTCGTAAGGGTCCCATGAGATATCTTGATGTATACCAGGGGAGGCCAAAGATAAGTCAATGGCCGAAAAGTTACCAATACGATCATCTACATGAGTCACTCTACCATCGTTCAGAAGACAGAGGTTGGACTGTAGTATTAGGTCGGCTACTTGCTCCCCACGACCATCAATCCTCAAGCTACCCCATTGATAGTGATGGGCGTTAAAGTCGTCCAACACTAACTTATTCCCAGGTAGATGTTCAACTAGTGAATTTAAAGCATCACTATCAATCGGGCATGTGGAGAACAGTACAGAGAGCAAATAGAAAGATATGTGTTATTAAATTTTACTCTGCACGCGACCGCCTCCAGAGTAGAATTTAGAATCACTTCCGTTTGTGGGTGTGATTTGTGTGTGTAAATGGCAACTCCGTGACCTTCATATCTTCTATACAAGTGGTAGTGTTTAAACTGTGGAGGGTCAGGATGATCCTCCAGGCACGTCTCCTATAGACAAACAACGTCTGGCCTGTGTAGTGAAAGCAAGATTGCTATATTTGGTAACTTATTCCCGACACCTCTACAATTCCACTGTAATACAGTGAAAGCGACGGTTTAAGATTTACGAGGGTGGCCAGTGCACTTAGTTTTTTATGCCGCCCGCCACCAGGCAAGTGGCTACCGGGGGACCTTTCTCGGTGCTTGCTCGTGGAGATCTCCATATTCTTGTCAATAACAAGGCTCCCAGATTCCACCGAGGAAGAGCTATTCTTTCTCTCCCTCACTGGACCAGGAGTGGGAAGGACATGAGGACGTGACTGTTTGGTGAAGGTGGTCAAATTAATTTTATCTGACTTGTCAGGTTTCTGTTTTGGCCGCACTGACTGCAAAGGAGCAGCGGCAGCCTGGGAGTATGATGTAGCAACAGGGATGTCCATCAAAGAGTTGGAGCGTACAGGAGGCTTAGACTGAGATGTAGGGCGTGGGGCATGAGGAGCGAATGTTAGGTCAGTCTGCATTTCCACGGTGCACATCACGGGACGGGACACAACCGCCGATGCATAGGAGATATTAGGCTTGGGAGTTGCATGCAACTCCTTCACTTTCTTCCTAGCATCGTAAAAGGATATGCCCTCAGTCGCTTTCACAATGCGGACCTCTTTCTCCTCCTTCCACTTGAGACAAGCCCTAGAGGAAGTGGAGTGAGCATCCTTACAGTGGAAGCAACATTCAGTCTCGGATGTACTGTGTTCAGCAGTATGTCCCACAGTCGCGCACCTGCCACACACGAAGTTGGAAGCCCAACAAGCCTTTTCGTGGTGTCCATAGAGTTGACACTTTGCACAACGAAGGGGGTTCGGGATGTATGGTCTGACATTGATAATTTCGGATCCAACTTTCACATTGGCTGGAAGAGATACTTTTCCAAAAGTCAAAACAACTGTTGCAGTCTTCGTCCTTATGCCTTCCGAAAATCTCGTAATAAATCTGGCCTCTATTACATCTTGCTGAGCAAGATCCTGTACGATTTCTTCCTCTTCCATAAGCACCAGATCTCTGCAGGTGATAACACCCTTGCAGGAATTCATGGAGTGGGGGATCGTCGTCTGGACATCGTAACTATGGAACTTCCTCAGTTTCAGCAAATCCTTGACCTGGGCAGAATTGATAGTCTTTATCAAGAGATCTCCACTTGCAAGTTTTTTAACTTGTTCCACCTCTCCTGCACACCCATCAATCACCTTCTTGATGATGAAGGGACTGAGGCTGGACAGGGGAGTTGAACCAACCACATGGAGCATGACAAACGATGCATTATTTACATTTTTATCAAGTGCTCGGGCCCGGGGCCGTTCAGTCGGGGAACAGTCCGTCCATTGGTCAGTCGGGGGTCGGTCAGGACTACCTCCCCCCCTGAAGGGGGGGGGAGGCAGTAGGGGTGTCCGCCATAGAATCCACTCCCCCTTAACGGGGGAAGTGGGAAGGAGGAAAGAAAACAGCCAAAGGACAAAATGCCTGGGGTAGAACGCCTATGACTGAGGTTGCCCTCTCAAACCACTCCAGGGAGGCCTGACCGTGTCAATTCACGCCCCAGAGCGATCAGTGTGGGGGGACCCTCCGTGGGCAATAAGCAAAGGTAAACTCAGTTTATTAGAACAGACACCTACTGTTCAAAACTAACAAGGAGGGGAGGTATATGAGATCTAGCTAATCCTACACGTCACCAGAAGGGTGAAAAAAAAAAAAAAAAAAAACTAATGCCGGTGAGGCAGCCCTGAAAGCTAGAGGAGAGAGCAAATGAAAACACGTCCACACCCTCCGCGACCATGCATCAAACTCCCCGAGACAAGTTTTAGCTCCCCCCCCCCCGTGTGAAACTACCTCATATTCTCATTACCTTGATTTTACCAGTTCGAAATCGCAGTAAACCCGCCGAGTCTGTTTTTCGTCCACTTGTATACAATGAATTTTTCGTGAGTTGAATAAAATTGTTTGCCAAAAAGGATGTCTACCAACTTGAACAGTTTAAGAACACATAATAAACGGGAATGATTCACAGCGAAAGACAAGAGCAATAAAGAGGACTTATTCTTTTTTTTTAGTGACTTTATTTATCGTACAACATAACTGAAGGAAAGCATATATTATTTCCAAAATTAACTGTTCAACAAGGGAAAAAAAAGTGAAAAAAGGGTGAAAGTAAAAGATTAGAAGAGAGAAAAGTATAAATTCTGACAAAAGAAGGGCAATAACAGGAAATTCGGTTCACGTGAAACAGGGAAGAAAAGTGAGTGAACTGTGAAGGGAGATCAGAAAAGGAAGGATGATGAGGGGGCAGAGGAGAAGGAAGGGGTAAAGGGAAGAAGGGTGAAGGAAGGAAATTGGAAGGGAGGAGGGAGACAGGGTGAACACTGAAGTTAGGGACAAACTTTAATTTTTTTCCCCCTTAGCCAGAGATTGTATACTTGGGTGGTGGTACAAAGGGCACATCAAAGGTAATCATACATAGATAGGTGTTGTGCCTTTATTACGTATTACATAATCTTTGAAAAACACATTATTATTGCAATTACACAGTGTTACGGTGCAATAATGGGTTTTCTGAATCATAAAAGACAAAATTGAGTTGATCAACCTAGTATCTAAAGAAGAAAAATCACTGTTCTCGCTTTATTAGGCAAAAAGTTATTGCTCTTTGATAAGCGTGACAGTCAAGGTGGGCCAGGGCACTGATTAGAATTTCCCGACCATACACCGACAGTAAAACTCACTCGCGCACTCATGATCATTCATCTGTGGGCAATATGTACCTTTATCCACTAGGCATCACCCTGGCGTCTTTGATTCCAGCACTGAGAAAGGCAGGGGAGGCACACGGACATTTGCATTTTGATTGTACCTCTGCTCCAAAAAGCATCTGACACCACGAGATCAACAGTTTCACAATGACTGTTACTGGTTTACGCATTTTTTCTTATGACAAATATTTCCGAATGGACAGTGATTTTCAAATGCTGTATACAGTCAACTTTATGATCACACAGCAGGCAAACACATTAATTATATGTTTCTGATGATTATTTTCAAATGCTTTTTCCACTTTCAAAATAAGAAGACGGAAATTATTCAGATGTTTTTTGGAGCGACTATAGGTGAATTGTACACTCTTTCTACTCTAACTTGGCCTAAAATTGCCATCACCCCATCCTGAATATTGAGCTTTAACAACTGATTAATAATAGTGTATGGTGCTGCTCATGAAGTCTTGTGGAAAGGGTGTCGAGCCATACCATTCTCTTTCTGTCACAGACCTACGTGACACAGGCAAAGACACAAAGCTGAACCAAGTTTGCGTAAAAGAACTACCGTACAACACACATCAAAATAATAATAAAAAAAAATGCCGAAAAAAAAAACTGCAAATAACCTAGCATAGAGGCGTTATTTAAGTAACACTGGTGGTTTCGTAACTCCTGTTTGTTGGTGATTTATTTAGTATATTACGTGTAAACATTTTTGGTGCGATATTTACATCGTTTTAATACTGTCTTTAGTTTGGTTCAGTATTATGCAGCAAGACACTGAGGTGTGATGTGTAGAATAAACCGCTCGGGAGAAGTGTTACGAACTTTGCCAAAGCCACTTCTAGTACTTTTTGTTTGTTTGTTTTTTGCCTATCGACCATTGGTCATCAAGGCAAAAAATATATATCTACAGTACACACACACACACACACACACACACACACTATATATATATATATATATATATATATATATATATATATATATATATATATATATATATATATATATATTTATATATCAACAGCAGCCGTTTGAGTATCCACTGCAGGACCGGCCTATCCCAACCGAAGTGGGGACGATACAGCCAATGTATCTCTACCAAGTGGCTTAGGCTGTCTGGTAGCGACTGTATGTAGTGCGTGAATTGCTTGTAAGTGTAATTGTTGTGTTGGAGTGGCTTTGGATGCGTGTGTAGTCTGTGAACCAAGTGTAATCGGCCCGCGCAAGCCGACTGGGTGCAAGCATACTTTATAGTATGCGACACTGGTTCAACCACAGCACCCCTTATGTCCGCCAAGCAGTACGTGGCCAGAAGAAATATATACATATACAGTATATATATATATATATATATATATATATATATATATATATATATATATATATATATATATATATAATACGACCTGTATTTAATCCCTCTCTACCGCCTCGGCCACCGAGTCAGTAGAGGTGGTCTGCTGGCCCAATAGACGTGGTTACGAACTGATTTGAATTTCGTTAGAACTGACTTTACTGATCTACCATAAGACCCGCCGATATATAAACATTCCAGATTATACCAATACACCAGTCCTGTATGAGGTAGACAGCCCTTGAATGGGTCAGTCCAAGCATGTATTCAGTATGGACGGTGAGTGTTAACGCCAAAGTGGTGACATGCGGAGGCGTGTGGCTCGTAGGAGGACTGCTGGGCCGCAGGGAACGGCCTTTCCAGGGGTGGGGGGAAAATACACTATTCTTGATAACCTCCAGGGGAAGGTGTTCAATGGAAGGGGTTTACAGCAAATACTTTTTTTTTTTTTTACTTAGCGTGTTCTTCTGTACGTAAAAGCATTTGGTAAAAAGCAAAATACTGACACAAAACTATGCAGGGTGGTCCATATATAAGGCTACTCTTGGCCCACATACAGTGCTACTCTTGGTTCCACATATAATACTACTCTTGGTCCATATATAACACTACTCTTGGTCCATATATAACATTACTCTTGGTCCATATATAACACTACTCTTGGTCCATATATAAGGCTACTCTTGGTCCATACATAACATTACTCTTGGTCCATATAATACTCTTGGTCCATATATAACACTACTCTTGCTCCATATAATACTCTTGGTCCATATATAACACTACTCTTGGTCCATATAATACTCTTGGTTCATATATAATACTCCTCTTGGTCCACATATAACTCTACTCTTGGTCCATATATAATACTACTCTTGGTCCACAGATAACTCTACTCTTAGTCCACATACAATGCTACTCTTGGTCCATATATAAGGCTACTCTTGGTCCATATATAAGGCTACGCTTGGTCCACATATAAGCTACTCTTGGTCCATATATAACACTACTCTGGGTCCACATATAACACTACTCTTAGTCCACATATAACACTACTCTTGGTCCACATATAACACTACTCTTGGTCCATATATAAGGCTACTCTTGGTCCACATATAACACTACTCTTGGTCCACATATAACACTACTCTTGGTCCACATATAACACTACTCTTGGTCCATATATAACACTACTCTTGGTCCATATATAACACTACTCTTGGTCCATATATAACACTACTCTTGGTCCACATATAACACTACTCTTGGTCCACATATAACACTACTCTTGGTCCACATATAACACTACTCTTGGTCCACATATAACACTACTCTTGGTCCACATATAACACTACTCTTGGTCCACATATAACACTACTCTTGGTCCATATATAACACTACCCTTGGTCCATATATAACACTACCCTTGGTCCATATATAACACTACTCTACTCTTGGTCCATACATAACACTACTCTTGGTCCACATATAAGGCTACTCTTGGTCCACATATAAGGCTACTCTTGGTCCACATATAACACTACTCTTGGTCCATATATATTGTGGTGGTGTCCTAGTCAGCACCAGCAACGTACAGCATATTTTCATTCCCTAACTGACTCTGCCACATCCACGCCCACATCAGCAGACTTAGCCATCCCCGCAAGACAGGTAACACCAGGTAAGTCTCCAGTGGGGAGGTAATTACGGATCAGCTTGTATAATGGTAGTGAAAAAATTACGCTAAAAAATATTGTGATTAATTTAGTTGAATAAAATTGTCTGGAACAGTAGAGTTATCCCAAGCATGAGGGAGTAAGTGATGCCATTAGTACACTCGCTTACTACCACTTGGCAGAATAATATCGTCACAACTTAGCTACACTGCATTACTGGAGTTGTGCTGATTAATTATAAGTGTAAAACAATAGCTAGAATAGAATACTGGAGTTATCCTGACCATGAAAGGTTTACATTTTTACAGATACTTCCACATTATTCCCTTCAGCCAGAGAACATCAGTTTTTTTTTTTTCCATCAATTTAATTACGTTTAGTAGTCCCATTTTTTAATTTAAATATTTGTAATGAAGTCTATAATTATGTAACATCTCAAATTCAAACTGCCCTTTAGGTAAATTTAACCATCTGGGATATGACAGGAGTATAACGAACTGACATTCTCTACTTGCATTTTAAAGTACTTGAATATAACTGAAATTCTCTACTTGTATTTTAAAGTAACTAAATATAACTGATATTCTCTACTTGAATTTTAAAGTAACTAAATATAACTGATATTCTCTACTTGTATTTTAGAGTACTTGTTTTTTGTGTGTATTTGTGTGTGTCCGACTCTGGGCATAGGCTTCCCAGCCTGCGCTCAAGGCCCAGTAGTCCTCCTGCATGCTATACACCTCTCTACATGTCACCACTTCGGCGCTAACACCCACCGTCCATGTTCAATACATGCTAGGGCTGTCTCATACAGGGCTGGTGTATTGGTATTAGCGGGGGTATTTTTACATGTCGGCGGGTTTTCTAGTAGATTGGTAAAGTCTGATTTTCTTAAATTCAAATCCTTAAACTGTTCCCTGCCCCAGCGGGATTTGAACCTGGGTCCGGTAGGACTGCAAGCCACCTCTCTACCGACTGAGCCACCGCCTGCACCTTATATAACTAACTGATATTCTCAACTTGTATTTTAAAGTACTTGAATATAACTAACTGATATTCTCTACTTGTATTTTAAAGTGTAATGCTGGGTAGAATTAGGCTCGACTTCTCGTTCCTATTTCACCCAACGTGGAGCGGGGTCCTCTTTCAAGACCGGAGCTAGTGCAATAAAGAGAGGCAGGACATAAAAACTTTCGGCAGCACCATACACATATATTACCACAGTCAGACACAGGACATTTCAGCAGATATTACAACACAATATTGAGCAATATAAAACCTTATCTAAGATATGTGTATCTCGCACGATACTTGCTTTCTAGATACTAATGATGACACAACAATCCTAGAGTATTAGGAGTGCAGTAAATACAGGTGCGCTCAGAGCGCGGAAGAGGGGAGGGGAGTTGGAACTCACTAGGAGGAGATAGGGGAGGTGCGGAGAGTGACTTAAAACGGCGAGGAGAAAGTTATAGTAATATTGAAAGATGACAGATATTAGCAGGGGAGTTTATACGGTGTCTGCTGGTGAAAGTACTTTGGCAAATAACTCTGATTCTTGATTGACACTTACTTTAGTTTTAAGAGCGTGAGCGAGTAATAGAGGGGGGCTTTTTGGGGTAGCGTGGGGAGGGAGGGAATATGATTAATACTTCCTTTCTTGATATTTTCTTGTTAGGATGGGGGGATGTCTCCTTAGGCACAGGCTTACTAATTACACTTCTGTCAGAGAGGTCCTCCAGGTGTGGTATATAGAATCTCGCTTCACAACGCGTAACAAGGTCGAAATACTCGTAATACTACTTTCACAATATTACTTCGCGGCTAGCCAATAGAACATAAATGATATTTCTTCCTCACAGTCTTTCTTCCAGCAATGGGGATATGTCTTTATAAATATCCGGGGTGGCACTCGCACGTATTTTCACTCAGATCTTAGTCCACATTCTCGACCTCTAACTTCTCATTGTGATCTGATTTACCCCGATATACATCACATAAATTTACTGCACAATACTTGTTCTAGGAGAGAGAGAGAGAGAGAGAGAGAGAGAGAGAGAGAGAGTCACACTTAACCTAATTCATTATTGTTACATTATCACCCGTATTTTCTCAGGGAAGAAAACAGGGGCATGACATCGGTGGTCCGGCTGAACTGGGGGCACCGTCAAGACGGGGCGAGCCGAGAGGGCACGGGGCGGCTCGCAAGGGCGTCCTCTCGTGTCCGGGTCTCCCGGTGGCTTCCGGACTGGGCTCCGGCGTAAGGCCCTCGGGACTCGGGTCGAATAGGTCCCGGAACCTCTGTGTCAGGTCCCGGCGTCGTGGGGGCGTGGAGAGGTCTCGCCCGGGTGTCCTGGGGAGGGCCGAGAGAGGCGACGGGCTGCGGTCTCCAATGTCTAGAGGCGCCGTCAGGGGAGGACTGCGGCAGCGACTGTCACTGGGGCCCGACAGGTGTGTCTGCTCTAGGGCCAGGCGTAAAGAACAGAGACCGGGGGAGGCAGGGAGGTCTGTCCGGGATGTTCTGGGACAGGATACCTGGAGTTCGATCTCCGGTCGTGGAGACGTCCCTCTCCTAGACACGCCCTGGGAGCGACCATAGATCGTCTCTACCTGGACACTGGGGGAGCGACCATTGATCGTCTCTACCCGAACACTGTGGGAGCGACCACTGATCGTCTCTACCTGGACACTGTGGGAGCGACCATTGATCGTCTCTACCGGAGCACTAAGGGAGCGTCCATTGATCGTCTCTACCGGAGCACTAAGGGAGCGACCATTGATCGTCTCTACCTGGACACTGTGGGAGCGACCATTGATCGTCTCTACCGGAACCCTAAGGGAGCGACCATTGATCGTCTCTACCTTGACACTGTGGGAGCGACCATTGATCGTCTCTACCAGAACACTAAGGGAGCAACCATTGATCGTCTCAACCTGGACACTGTGGGAGCGACCATTGATCGTCTCTACCGGAACACTAAGGAGCGACCATTGATCGTCTCTACCTGGACACTGTGGGAGCGACCACTGATCGTCTCAACCAGAACCCTAAGGGAGCGACCATTGATCGTCTCTACCTGAACACTGCTGGAACGACCATTGATCGTCTCTACCGAAACACTTTGGGAGCGACCATAGATCGTCTCTACCAGAGAGGCGCCGTCTGGAGTTTGAGTTCTAACTCCACCCCTAGCTAACTCAGTGATTCCGCCACGCGAAGGTAGTGTCCTTTGCCTACGGTGGCGGCGGCGTGGTGGCTGCATGTCACAGGGGCGCACGGCCCTGGCTGACATGCGTCGCTGTTGCCCGGAGTGGTGATGGCTGGTGGCGGCTACCCCGTGGGGTCCATGTGGGGGTGTCGGCATGTTTGTGGGCAAACTCTGTTGTTCCTGGTTCGCCCTGTCGTCGGGGATACTATGGTATTCTTCGGGAGCACTGTTAAAGCCACGCATTTCATAAAGTAATCGAATATAACTAACTGATATTCTCTACTTGCATTTTAAAGTAACTAAATATAATTGATATTCTCTACTTGTATTTTAAAGTACTTGTATATGTGCAGACAAACGAGAGACATTGCCTTATCCTACACACAAAGACCGTCGTGGTAATGAACAAAACAAATTGCACCCAAAGCCTGAACATCAATCTCTGGTTCTTTCACTTACAAACTGGATGTGCCAAATTACACTAAGAAACCTCAACACCACAGTCTACAATTTCCACTTTGTGTCCTTTACCTTGCTGATGTGCAGCATCTTGAACTGCATTTATCCCATCTACGACTTTCCCAAACACATGGAATCCATTGAACTTTTGCCTCAACGCTTTCCTTGCAGCATCTTCCTCCTTAAATATGTTGAACAACGTCGTAATGCTCTGCTCAATATCCCTCAATTCTCTCCTTGCTGCATCTTCAATCAATTCATTGAACAAAACTTTAATGTCATGTTTAGTATCTGGCAACTCTCTCCTTGATGCATCTTTGTCCAGGTTCTGAAACAAACTCTGAACTCTTTGCTGAAAATCTGCCAACCATTTCTTTCCAGCATCTTCATTCACTTCGAGGAGCAAACTCCGAATGCTACTGTCAATTCTAGCCCTCGGTGTAATTGTAGCATCTCTCTTCGTTTTGGGAGCCTGAGTTATGATGTGAAACTGAGCATCTGTGCGGTGATTTTCATCCCACCAACACCCAACATCACCTACATCACTCGCTTCCTTATACTCACCCTGGAGACTTGGAAGAATGGCTGCTCCTCCTTCTCCATTATTGTGTTCATAGTCACCGCCATATACAGTCTCGTACTTCATATGCCTTCTACCATAGGTTTTCACTCCTAACAACTTGGTGCTGAGGTAGGAGTGGCCCTGCTGACCTGTGCATAGCAACATAAACTGTTCCGCCAGCGAGGTAGGATCCTGCAGCTTGATAAAGACACGTTTTTTCATATTATGCCAGGCAAGGTCCAGGAATGCCTTCTTGGGGGAGTAGCGTCTTAACAAATCATCCACCTAAGGAGAAGATAAAAATATATAAGTAAATAAATAAATAAATGTATATACACTTATATGTGAATATAGTGTTTGAAAATGGTTGACCTCATTACATGGTGTTATAACATACACGTAAGTACTAGATACAATTATGATCTTTTAATATGGTGTACTGTGTGGCGTGGTGTGTGTAGGAGCGGACCCAGGAATATTTCTGAAGTACTGACCATATCGCTTTCCAGGGTAATGAGGATTCAGCTTCTTCATCTCAGCCAATGGAGTAATGTTTGTCAGCCAAGGACTGTTTGGATCATATTTTTGTGGGAGAAGTAAACTTATTAGCTGCACTATATGTATGTAAGGTACTGTTTGTCGTGTTAGTTGTTTGCCCCTTCCCAGAAAACAACTAACTAAAAAGACAAACACAATGCCTCGGACCAGGACTGACCCACAGGTGACGACCAAGGAGTAGACTGTAGCACCAGTCGAGCAGGGCAGTACTCCCGAGGTAGATGGATAGCTGATGACAGGGAGTGCTGGAGCTCCAGTTTCATCAGCCCTCAGGACTAGTTCCTGACCATCCCCCTTTGCTGAACTTTTTCAGTGTCTCAGTTACACAGAGAGTAGGCCAGCATGCTCTCCAATACAAATTTCTCTAACTATCTACACCAAACTACATGCACAGTACACACTACACTTCCTTTTCCAAAATTCAAAAAATTATGGCATCTCATCACCCAGCCTCGGAGTCCCCAGCGGGGGGGGGGACCATAAATGCCCCCACCTTCCGCCCCTCTCCCGGTGACGACTCGAGGTGCCTGAAACCACTGTCTGACTCTCTTCTTCTTCATTTCTGCAACATTCGCGGCTTTTCCTCTAACTTTCGTTCTGTTGAGCACCACCTCTTCTCCTCTAAACTTCACCTTTTTCTAACTGAGACTCAGCTGTCTGAGGCAACTGACAGCAAACCCTTTTCTGTATCCTCCTACTTTCTCTATACTCATTTCAAAGCCAAAGGTGGCTGTTGTGTATATATATACAACGACTTATCTTGCTCTTGTGTTCCTGAACTCGATTCTTCTGAATTCTCTACACTCTGGCTTCGGCTTTCCTGTCATTCTCTGACTAAATATATCTGTGTTGTTTACTTATCCCCTAATTCTACTGACTATCAAAAATTCTTCGACTATCTTACTTCTACGATGGAACACATTCTATCCATTTCTCCTTTCTCTGAAATCTCCATTCTAGGAGATTTCAATGTTCACCACCACCTTTGGCTCTCCTCTCCTTTCACTGATCCACCTGGTGAACAAGCCTACATCTTTTCTATCCTTAATGACCTAGAGCAGCTTGTACAGCACCCTACCCGTATCCCAGACCGCCTTGGAGAGAGCTCCAACATACTTGACCTCTTTCTTACAACTAATCCTTCTGCTTACACTGTTAATCTTTTCTCTCCGTTGGGCTCCTCCGATCACAACCTTATCAACTTAACTTGTCCTATCACTCCGGTACAGCCTGTGGACCCTCCAAGGAAACGTCGCCTGTGGCATTTTGGAGCTGCAGATTGGGAGGCCCTCAGGCAGTACTTCTTTGATTTTCCCTGGAATGATTATTGCTTCCATGGCCGGGAGCCATCTGAGTGTGCCTTGCGCATTAGGGAGGTTATTCTCTCGGGCATGGAAGCATACATTCCTTCCTCATATCCTTTGACTAACGCAAGGAAGCCTTGGTTTAATCACGCTTGTTCTAATGCTGTCCACAACAAGGAGTGGGCTTACAAAAGGTACCGGAGCCAACCCACCCCTAAATAACGTCATCTTTACGTTTCTGCCCGGAATCGTGCTAACTCTGTTCTTCGCTCTGCTAAAAAATAATTTCATCCGTACTAAATGCTCTCAACTCTCCAACTCGAATTCTTCCCGCTCCTTCTGGCACCTTGCCAAAACCCTTTCTAACAACTTTACCTCATCATCCTTCCCTCCTCTTTTCTACTCTGATGGTTCTGTAGCTATTTCTTCTACTGATAAAGCAGATCTCTTCGCACAGACTTTCTCCTCCAATTCCACCTTAGACGATTCCGGTGCTGTTCCTCCATCACTTCCACCCTCTGACTTCCTCACGGCTGACATTAAAATTTCTTCAGCTGATGTATTTTCTGCCATCACCGGCCTCAATACTAACAAGGCATATGGGCCTGATGGGGTCCCTCCTGTTGTTCTCAAGAACTGTGCTTCTGTGCTTACACCCTGCCTAGGCAAACTCTTTCACCTTTGTCTGTCAACTTGTATCTTTCCTTCTTGCTGGAAGTTTGCTCTCATTCAGCCAGTCCCAGGGAAGGGTGACCACTCCCAACCCTTCAACTATCGTCCAATTGCTTTAACGTCCTGTATTTCAAAAGTTTTCGAGTCAATTCTTAAGAGAAAAATTTTAAGGCATATTTCCTATCACAACCTTCTTTCTGATCGTCAGTACGGGTTCCATCAGGAACGCTCCACTGGTGTTCTTCTCACCTACCTTTCAGACTCCTGGTCATCCTCCTTTCGGGACTTTGGCGAAAGCTTTGCCATTGCACTTGACATCTCAAAGGCTTTCGATCGAGTCTGGCATAAATCTTTAACTTCCAAACTGCCCTCTTACGATATCTATCCTTCTATCTGTGCCTTCATCGCTACCTTCCTTTCTGGTTGTTCTATGGCCGTTGTTGTAGACGGCCATCGTTCTTCTCCTAGATCTATCAACAGTGGAATTCCTCAGGGCTCTGTCCTATCACCAACTCTCTTCCTTTTATTCATCACTGACCTTCTAAGCTGTACATCTTACCCTATCCACTCATACGCTGGTGACTACACCCTTCACCTTTCCATTCAGTTCCCGCAACGCCCATCTCAGCAGTTACTTCAACAAACAAGAGATGAGACTATGGCACACCTAATGTCTGACTTGGCTCGTATCTCTGACTGGGGTAAAAATAATCTGGTTGTTTTTAATGCATCTAAGACTCAGTTCTTACACCTATCAACCCGACAAAATCTTCCACAGGTATACCCACTAATGTTTAATAATATTCAGCTTAATCCTGCATCATCCTTGAACATGCTTAGGGTTTCATTTACTCGGGACTTACCTTGGAAAGATCATATTACATCACTTGTAAAATCTGCTTCCAAGAGATTGGGTGTGCTAAGCCGACTCTGTTCTTTCTTTACCCCTGCACAATTGGTGACTCTATACAGAGGTTTTATCCGCCCTTGTGTGGAGTACAACTCTCATGTGAGGGAAGGCTCCCCACATACAGCTCTTCTCAATAGGGTGGAGTCAAAGGCTTTTCGTCTCATTAACTTTCCTCCTCTTACTTACTCCCTTCAACCTCTGTCTCTTAGCTGCACTGTTGCCTCTTTATCTCTTTTCTACCGCTACTTTAATGGTCACTGCTCCTCTGAACTGTCTGCATGCATTCCTCCACCTTTACGATGGGCGCGTAGCACCCGTCTAGCAGCAAACTCTCATCCCTTTTCTGTCCAACTCTCTAATGCAAGAGTTAACCGTTACTCTCAGTCTTTCATTTATGCAACAGGTTAACTCTGGAACTGTCTCCCTCTGTCTGTATTTCCTGCTGCCTATGATCTCCAGTCTTTCAAACGCAGTGTGTCCAGGCATCTCAAAATGATCGGATCTTGAATTTGGCTCTCTCTTGTATTTTGTTTTTCTCTTGGAGGGAACTGTTATTGCTGGCTCATGGCCTTTGGTTCCTTCTTCCTCGCATAAAAAAAAAGACAGTATAAAGGACATGATACGAATTTCAACATGGAGTGTAAGGGGTGCAAATCATGAGGTGAAAGAGAGACTGTCCAGGTGCTTGAGGGTGCAAAAGTGAATATCTGTGAATTGACTGAGGTAAAATGGCGAGGTGAGAGTGGGAGAGAGCAGGACTATGGATGGGATATATGTGCAGGAGTGGGACAGGGTGGGACTATGGATGGGATTTATGTGCGGGAGTAGGTGAGAATGAGAGGGCAGAAGAGAGTGTATGTATTGCTGCGTGCATGAGATGGAATGAGAATATTAGAGAGCATGGATCAGTTGGTTCAAGGATTGTGTGGGTAAGATTGAAAGTTGGAATACAAACGTTGGCGATTGTGTGCGTGTATGTGCCAACGGAAGACCGTGGAAGCAGAGTGAATGAAGAGTTCTGGCCAAATGTGGAAGCGTGCGTGGAAAAGTTTGAGAGGATTGAGAGTGTTTTTGATTGGAAATATAAATGAAAAAGTAGGGAATGTGAAGGTGGATGGAGTAGGTGGTGATTGGGGTGTGCTTGGTGAAATGGATGAGAATGGCAGCGCTCTAGCAGACATTTGTGTGGTGAGGGGGTTGGTGATAGCCAATACCCTCTATAGGCACAAAATGATCCACAGGTATACGTGGAAAGTGATGAGAAGGATCGGAAGGCAATGCTTGATTATGTGTGTGTCGATGAGAGAATGAGAAGGTATGTAATGGCTGTAAGGGCATCCAGAGGCTGGACTTTCAGACCACCACTTGTTGGTGATGGTGAGAGTCAAGGATAAAGTGCAGAGGAAGAATAGGAGGGAAGGACTGGAGGAAATAGTCCATACAAGGAGAGGAGAGAGGTTACAAGAGCATGTGAAAAAGGCAGAATATAAGAGAGAAGTGGAGGAGCGATTGGGTAACTATGATTCACAACAGATGGTGGAGATGGAAGATGTGTGCAAAATATTCACAGAAGAAATCTGCGCGGCATGAGAGGTGGTGTGTAGGGTGAACAGAAGATAAAAGGGGTGCAAGGAACAGCATGGTGGAATAAAGAGGTGAGGCAAGCTGTGGCACAAAATAAGAAAACACATAGTGAGTGGATGGGAATCAGATGCATGGTAGAAAATGAGAGACAGAAAAGACAGTTATATGTAGGGAGGAAGAGAGAGGTGAAAAGATTAGTAAGAGAGAGTAAGAAGAGAGTGGATGAGGGATTTGGATGGAAATTGAGTGTAAAATGGAGGGAATGTAAGAAAATGTTCTGGAAGGAGGTAAAGAGAGTTAGACAGGGTGATAAAGAAGTTAGCAGGGGAGTGAAAGATAAAAATGGTAGATTACTAGTGGAGAAGGAAGAAAAACTGAGCAAATGGAAAGAACATTTTAAGGAACTGTTAAACATAAAGAAAGTAATGTAAGTGTAAATGGATGAGGAATGGAGAAAAAGTGAGCAGATGGAGAGAACACTTTAAGGAATTCTTAAAAATAGAGAATGAAAGTAATGTAAGTATAAGTGGCTGGGGAATGGCTGGGAGGAGGAAGGTGAAAAGACAAGAAGAAATCAGTATGATGGAAGTTGTGGAAGCAATGAAGAAAGTCAAAATGTGGAAAGCCCCAGGAATTGATGGAGTGTGTAGTGAAATGCTGAAGCATGGAGGAAAGATATTAGCAGTATGGATAAGGAAAATGTGTAGATTGCCCTGGGAGGACAGTAGAGTCCCGGAGGATTGAAAGTCAGGTATGATTATTCCCATGTATAAAGGAAAAGAAGAGAAAGAAGTGCGTGGTAATCAGAGGGACATTTGTTTTCTTCATGTAATAAGATATGGAAGGGTACATATTGACAGAGTTAGGGAAATAACAAAGAAATTAGCTGGAGAAGAACAGGGAGGTTTTAGGAAAGGAAGAGATTGTGTTGATTAGTTATTCATCCTTGGATCTTTAGTGGAAGAGTTTCTAGAGAAGAGAAAAAAGTTGTATGCGGCCCTCATGGGTTTGGAGAAAGCATATGACAAAGTAGACAGACAAGGAATGTGGAAAATATTAAGAATGTATAAAGTAAATGGGAAGCTGCTGAATGCCATGATGAGTATGTATGAGGGTGCAATGGCTGCAGTGTGTGCAGATAATGAACTGAGTGAATTTTTCTATCTGAATGTTGGATTGAAACAGGGATGTGTCATGTCTCCATGATTGTTCAGTCTATAAATGGACAGGGTTATAAAAGAAATACAAGGTAGGGCAGTGGATGTTGGAGCACTAATGAGATAGGGCAGCATTTGGAAACTTTCTGATCTGTCGTTTGCAGATAATACTGTGTTGTTAAGTGAAGACAAAGAGAAACTGCAAGGCTGAGCAAATGAGTCTGGAAGAGTGTGAGAGAAACGGAATCTAAAGGTGAGCGTAGGGAAGAGTAAAGTTATGGTCTTCGAGAGAAATGAAGTCTCTGAATGCACACTGAGGTTGGATGATGAGGAAATGGAGAACGTGAGTGCATCTAAGTAGTTGGGTAGTGTGATGAGTAAGGATGAAGTTTGGAGAATGAAGTGCTTGAAAGGGTACAGCAGGGAAGAAAGGTTGTTGGTCCTTTGAAGCAGTGATAAGAAACATAGAAGTAAAAAAGTCGCTGCATGACAGTACTGTGATATCATCTCTAACGTATGGAAGCAAAGCTTGGACCTTGTTGGAAGAACACAACTCAAGAGTACGAGTAAGAGCAGTGGAAATGAGTTATCTGAGAGGAGCATCTGGAGTTACATGGGGAGACAGACTGACAAATGAGGATATGAATATGAAGGAACACTGTGGTGTGGATGTGGATGTGATAGAAAGTGTTAGGAGAAATACTGAGGTGGTTTGGCCATGTGGAGAGGATGAAGAGCGAGAGACTAACGAGGAGAGTGTATGTGAGTGAGGTGGAGGGGGGAGGAGGGGGACGCCGAGGATGAGGTGGAGGGATGGAGTGGAGAGGTCTATGAGAGAGGGAGGGTGTGGACCGGGGGTAGGACAGTGAAGTGGAGGGGGACAGGGCGACATGAAGGCGATCTGAGTGTGACAAAACAGGGGTTTCCCAGGCATCATAGACAACACCCCTGGCTCCACCCATGTGTGATCGGCCTTCACTAATACCTACGGGAGTAAAACACCTCGCGTCCGAAAATCAATGGTGAGAGACAAATAAACAAGGCCGCTCCTAGAGATGCTTCTGGATCTAGAAACTGATTAATGATTACTGGAATATTTAAAGCTACTCTTGAACATTTTATAGCGATCCCAAATATTTAAATGCTCATAACAGCTGCTGTCTCAGTGTTGGTGTAGTTTGTGTTAAAGGTTTCTTACACTAAGTTGGGCCAGATTTTTGTCTATCTATCTATCTATCTATCTATTGCCAGACGCCTCAATCCCGTTTGGGGTGGCCACAAACAAATCGCCTCCAAGTCGCCCTGTCCCCCGCCATTTCACTGCCCTGCTCCCAACTCACACCCCCCTCTCTCATATACCTCTCCACCCCATCCCTCCATCTCATCCTTGGCCTCCCCCTCCCTCTTCCCCCCTCCACCTCACTCGCATACACTCTCTTCGTCAGTCTTTCACCCTCCATCCTCTCCACATGGCCAAACCACCTCAGTGTGTTCCTCATAACACTTCCTATCACATCCAAATCCACACCACAACGCTCCTTTATATCCTCATTCGTCAGCCTGTCTCTCCACGTGACTCCACAGGCTCCTCTTAAATAACTCATTTCCACTGCTCTCACTCTTGACTTGTGTCCTTCCAACAATGTCCAAGCTTCACTTCCGTACGTTAGAGATGGTATCACAATACTGTCATGTAGTAACTTTTTCACTTCCATGCTCACTTCCCTGTTTCTTATCACTGATTTCAAAGAACCAGCAACTTTTCTTCCCTGCTGTACCCTTTCAAGCACTTCACCCTCCAAACCTCCATCCTTACTCATCACACTACCCAAGTACTTAAACGTACTCACATTTTCCAATTCCTCACCATCCAACCTCGCTGTACAATCACTGACTTCACCTCTCTCAAAGACCATCACTTTACTCTTCCCTACATTCACCTTTAGATTCCGTTTCTTGCACACTCTCTCAAACTCATCCACCAAGCCCTGCAGCTCCCCTTCGTCTTCACTCAACAACACAGTATCATCTGCAAACAATAGTACAGGGAGTTTCCAAACACTATCCTCTCTCACCAGGGCCACTCCAACATCCACTACCCTACCTTGTACCTCTTTTATTACCCCATCCATGTACAGATTGAACAACCATGGAGACATGACACATCCCTGTTTCAAACCAACTTTCAAAGAGAAAAATTCACTTAGTTCACCATCCACACGCACTTCAGCCTTCGCACCATTGTACATACTCTTCACAGCATTCAACAGCTTCCCATCTACTCCATATATTCTTAACACTTTCCACAATCCTTGTCCTGTAGCTTATTTCATGTAGATCATCAGAAAAAGGCAGTGATATGGTTCTACATTCTTTCTGCGGCACTTCTTCATAACTAGCATCATATTCTAGTATTAATCTAGTATCACAACTTAACATTTCAAATGGAAAATGGAAGGACGGCAATTTTAGGCCAAATTAGAGCAAAAGCAACGAGTGATTAACATTTCATCAGGCTATCTCGCCTTATCAGTACATCACAGAATAAAACTATATGTTAGAAATAGCAATGAATAATATATATTATATATATATATATATATATATATATATATATATATATATATATATATTATAAAAAGCAGTGAATAAAACTATATATTAGAAATACCAATGAATAAAACCATATGTCACTACGTTCAGTTGTACAAAACAAACACTGAACTCAGATATGGTAATACAGAAAGAGTGGTCAGCATACATTGCCACGACTGTACTAACACAACGATTCCTGTTAGCAGACTGTTGCAACTAGTGAGCTTAGCCTGTACATTGCAATGGCTGCCAATTGACCACTTGCGAGTTTTGGCTTACAAGGAAGCTAAGAACCGCATTTGTAATTGTAATGCTAGGTGTTTTAGGGTCGGCTTTCAGTCCCTCTAACGCCTAGTGTGTAGCTGGGCTCTCTTTCTAGACCGGAGCTTAGGCAAATAGGAGAGGCAGGACACAAGAACTCGAGGCAACAGCCTTACAGGTATATTACTAAATTCTACAGTGGAACGGGTAGATGTCGCGGATACAGATACACTGGCCAATTATAATTCTTAGGCCTAGATATGGGTTACTAGTATCACGCAGGATACTACTTAGGTCGAGATCGGGTTGGGTGAATAGTATTTAGGGCAGAGGTTTATATATTATTCTGGCAGGAAGTCCAGGTTAGATATTTGTGGATTGGGCAGCACTATTTCACTGGTTGTAACTATTACTTTAACACTGGGGTCTGTGGCTGATCTAAGTGTGGTGCGGCGTTACTAGATGGTAACGTATTCACTGTAACAGACCCGTTTTTCACTGTTTGGCCCCCTTCACGGTTTCACTGTTATTTCTATTTACTCCGCACCCTTTTATGTCGTCACTGATGTTTTCGCACTGACTTCCTTTATAGGGTTAATTCACTGCCCTGCTTTTATGTCACTAAGTCACGGACACTGTACTTTCACTGTCACTCCTTTCAGGTCTGGGCGTCGTGGCGGTCAGGTACAAGGGCGGCGGAAGTGGCCCAGTCTCCCTGCTGATGGGGCTGTGTTCCGCCAGGGGCCTCTGTGTTCAGGGGTCACGGGACCACGCGTAGGGGCGTCCTTTCTCGTCCGGGGCTGCGGGTGGCAAATGGCCCCGCACTTTTGGGGCTCAGGGTGGGAGTACGGCCCTCAGGGCTGGGGCCAAATAGCTGGCTGAACTTCTTGCTCAGGCACCTGACGGAGGACGAAGATCTCCGGCGTCTGGGTGTAGGGAGGTCCCGCCCGGGGGTTCTGGGGGCGGTCTGGAGGTCCTGAGGGCTATGGTCCCCGGTGTTCGGGGACACCGTCAGGAGGGGGCTGCTGCGTCGGCCTACGTCAGGGTCTGTCAGGTGGGTCCTCTCTGGATCCCGCTGCAGGGAGAAAAGCCCAGTGGAGGTCACGGGGCCTCTCCAGTACTCCTTCAGGCTGGGGGCTCCCTCTGGGTCGTAGGTCGTTGAGCAGGAGTCAGCACCTGATGGAGGAGCTGCTACTGGCCGTCTCCTGCTGTAGGGCCCAGCTACTGGCCATGGCCTTCTAGGGGCGCGGCTACAGGCTGTCACTAAGGCCCGGCTGCTGGCCGTGGCCTGGGGAAGGGAGCAGCTACCAGCCAACTCAGGGGCGCCTTCAGAGCGGCTACATGCCTTCTCGTGACGAAGGAGGGAGCGGCTGCAGGCCGTCCCCTGATTTCCCTCAGAGTAGCTACAAGCCATATCCTTCAGGAGGGTTGAGTGGCTACAGGCCGTCTCGGGAAGGGCACCTTCAGAGTGGCTACAGGCCGTCTCCTGACAAAGGCCGGAGCAGCTGAGAGCCATCTCCTGTTTTCCCTCAGAGCAGCTACAGGCCGTCTCCTTCAGGAGGGTTGAGCGGCTACAGGCCGTCTCCTTCAGGAGGGTTGAGTTGCTACAGGCCATCTCAGGGGTGCTGACTGGAGCTGGAGTAGCAGCTCCACCCCGATGTTGGTTGGGGAAGGTTCGCCCGGGAGGTAGTCTTGTATTCCTGCTATGGTGGCGGCGGGAGAGCTCCGGGTCACAGGGGCACGAGGCCCGGGTGGACTTATGTCGTTGTCGCCCTGAGTCCCGGTGGGTTCCTTCTGGTGGTGTCAGGTCGCCCCCTGACTATACTGCATTTTAGTAATATTCGTAGTTTTAGCATAAATGTCACAACAGACAAATATCCTGTGAAAATAATCTTGACATAACATCAGGTACAGTCGTGAACGCTAACAAATGGACAGGATAAATGTCAAAAGTCAGCCGATACGGGACAGGTTAATATTATTGCACAAGCTCACTTCCACTTCCAGTTGCTCCATTTGTCCTTGTTTCATATATAGGAGCAAAATTGCACTGACGATTCCTAACAAAAGAATATTCATGAGGATGCAACACAATTCACACGAGAGAACTGACTTTCAGTAATTTTTTTCAAATCATTTCCTATTACCCCGAAGACTCATACTAAAATTCAAATACTACAACAAATTATTCTTTAAACATGTATGTCTGAACATTAATTAGCTATACAATGTAAATGTGAATAAAAAAAATGACAATTGTTTGGGGATGCTATGTAAGGCTTTGTTTCTGCCGTTTTAATCTTTGATGGTGGGACACCAGGCCAGGCTAACTGAGTGTGTGTGCCATTCAAGACGAGTGTCCATAACAACGTACAAGATTTGTCCCCAGATCACGAGTCAGTCAGGCTGCACTCAAATATACTCAGAGCTTCGATCAAGGCCAAAAGGCTTACAACACCCCGACTTATATCTCGAAGTGATAACGTAAACTCGCTCTAGCACCACATATAAATAACAGCTGGTTTTATGTGCTTATACTGAGTCATGCTTGACTATGGACGCTGCGTATCCTTACCATAAGGGTAGTATTGGCATGTTCTGATACCGAATTAAGCCTCACATTAAGATCATGCAGGATCGCGTTTAACCTAACAAAGATCCTAAACCTTTTCACCTCGCTTGCAGACCAACTGTTTTCAGAGTATAAAGCTGATTAACTAGTAATAAAGGAGACTCATTATTACCTGTGATTTAGGACTCATAAATTTCATCGTAACTACAAAAAAGCATTGAAGTTGTGAGAGTCCCTCAGTCCCACCAAATGAAGCAAATCTTTATTACACTTTATCAATTTTATGTGTAAATGCTAAAGCGTCTGCCATTCTGTAAAGATATGGAAAAAAAATATCATTGTTTAGGCACACACGAAAGCGAGAACGAAATATTACTTTGCTCGACGTGTGTGTGTGTGTGTGTGTGTGTGTGTGTGTGTGTGTGCGTGTGTTCTTACCTAATTGTTCTTACCTAACTGTATCTCTAAAGGAATGAGTCAAGCTCATACTGTCCCGTGTTTTGAATCATTTTTATCGTACATGTCTTTAAATTTATGAATAGCTTGGGCACACACTGTTTCACTCGGTAGTGCATTCCACTGATCAACTGCCCTATTTGGGAAACTGAATTTTCTTACGTCTTTGTCACCTCTCTTTTTGTACAGTTTTTTGCAGTGTCCACTTGCTGATGCTTCCCCATAGGTTATATACTAATTTATGTCTATTTTCTATTTTCCTGTGATGCATTTACATAACATAATCATGTCTCCTGCTTTCCTTGTCTCTTGTAATGTTGGTAGGTTTCATTTTTCAAGTCTTTCTTCGTAGCCTGGATCCCTTAAGCTTGGTGTCCACCTTGTAGCGGCCCTTTGTACCTTTTCAATCTTGTGTGTGTGTGTGTGTGTGTGTGTGTGGGGGGGGGGGGGGGGGGGGGTGCCAACTGATAGGAGAGTGGGCTGGGTGAGGTTGGTTTGGTGGGTGGAGTGTTTTGGTGCGTTGCCGGATTGGGTGGGCAGGATGGATGGTAAGGGTGGGCGTGGGTTGTTTGAGTGGGGTATGTGGGGTGGGTTGGGGAGGATTGTAAGGGTAGATGAGCTGGTGAGGGATGCCTGGAGTGGACTGGGTGGGTGAGTGGTTGGATCGGTGAGTGGTCGTGGAGAGGTCAGTAAGTCGGGTATGGATGGGATGAGTTTGGTGGATGAGTGGGGTTCGAATTGGTTGGGGGGATGGTGGGTTGAATGAGGTTGATTAGGAAGGGTGGTTGGGCATGTGGATAGACGGGTAGGTCGGTGGGAGGAGTGGGTGGATAGAATGGGTGGGTTCCCAGGATGGGGTGGGTGGGCAAGATGGATGAATATTCCGGGAGGGCTGGGTGGGTGGATGTCCTGGATGGCACTGTTGGATGATCAGGATGGGTGGCTCTTGTGGGTGGTGAGGGAGGGTGGGTCGGGGTTGGTGGGTAAGATGGGTCGCCGGAATGTGTGGCCAGAGTGGATAGTAAGGGTAGGTGGGCAGGATGGGTCACCAGGATAGCTGAGAACCTGACGTGGCCGAAATGCTCTGGGCGGATGGATGTATTAGGTGGGTTGGGTGGGTGGATGGGTTCAGGGTGGGCAGGGAGGGTAGGTGAGAGGGTGGGTGTATTGGCTGGCACTGTTGGGTGAGCTTCGTGGGTGATATTCGTCCTGGGTGGGCAGGGTGGATGGCCGGGATTGGTGGGATGGGTTTGTCGTCCAGGTGGCTGGGCAGGGTGCGTGAGCGGGGTGGGGTCGGTGGGTTGTGTTGAGTGGGCTGAGTGGGTAAGTGGATGAGTGGGTAGGTGGATAAGTGGGTAGGTGGGTGAGTGGGTGGGTGGATGAGTGGGTAGGTGGATGAGTGGGTAGGTGGGTGAGTGGGTGGGTGGATGAGTGGGTGGGTGGATTTGTTGCTCCCCAGATGACAAGGCAAGAAAGGGTCGTAATATACAAGTAACTTATCATCGTTACTTGGATTTTAGTATAGCGTTCAGAAGACGCTGGATAAATATTTGGAAACCAACTCTATACAGTGGAGTCATTCATCTGAAATCCGCTCAAACTTCAAAAAATTACTTCTCATGGATCTATGCACGTCACAATACATTTAATAGTAAAATAAATGAAAGTAACATTACATTCGGCAAGACGTGAGAGTGAGAGAGCGAAACTACATATTATCTCTGATCCATCCGCTTTGGTGGGGGTATGGAGGGGGAGTTGGGGATGGACGTGAGCAATTAGTGGCAGGCTACTGACATTCTCTCTGTTCCTTTATTAGCGTTCACGACTGTACATGGTGAACAATTATATGACTGGATTTAGCCGTAAATAGGGAAACTAACAAGCAACTTTTCAAACAGTGAAGAGATGGACGGTCTTTGATGATGCACTTCTTTATTTACTGCAACATCGAAGCATAACATTTTTCACAAAGTACTTGATATTATGCCAAAGCTATTTCCACATGATATTATTCTGTTTTAAATGCGATTTGTGCAAACACTACGAAAATTCACAGTGTCGATTTTCTCAGCTTCCTTGTAGCCCAAAACTTGAAAGTGGCCAGGCATTTGATACAGTGCTTTGACTGCGAGTTTAGTTCACGGCCAGGCATTATTTATAAATCAATAAGCTCCTTCTTACAACTTCTGTCCATTTGCCCAGCACTGGAGCAAAGAGGGGGACAGAAGGATAGGAACAAAACAGAACATAAATATGATGTATGACTATAACCAAACAGCCTTAAGACCTACACTCAAGGCTAGACATCTGACAATTGGGAAGGAGCATTTTTTACCAAGAAAACAAAGGTAACATACCGCGACCTCTGATTCCTTCTGCCAAACACTTGACTTACGTTTGAGCCTATAGCTGGCTAGTGTTTTTCCGTGCATTCACTTCAATTTAGTCTACAAATTACTATGAATTAACTTCAAAAGTATTATTGACGATTTAGTTAATACTGGGTGACTTAATAAAACCAGCTTGATGTCTGTTATGAAGATACAACAGTTTTAGCTCAGCTTATATCCTCTGTAGGTAAACTCCATCACGGAGCGCGGTTGCACTCGTTAAGTAGGAATGGTGCAGGTTCAAATTGGTGTCCCGTATTATAAGGTACAGAAGCATTCACGCGAAAACGGTTGCAGAGCTGAGTTCTAAGCTTGTGAACTAAAAGACCTTAGCTATTCAAGTGCAAAACTACTCGCAAAGTCTTGCTAACCTTCGTAGGAGTCGCAAAATCGAACCGCAAAAATATCGATTTTGTTCTTTTTCTTTCTTCTTCATCAGTCATAACTCCACAACAAAAATGCGTACGCGAGCGTACTTTACACCAAAACGCTATTTGTCAAGTGTAGATGTTTCTTTTCATGTTCTTTAAAGCATTCAGGCTACGGTTCGCGAGTTACGGTCTGAAAACCGCATCGCGGTCCCCCGTAAGTAGGCCATTTTGTGCAATATTGATTAGCTACAGCTCGCCTACAGTTAAAGAACGTACCAAAAGACTTGTTTTCACGGGAAGGCACCTTGTTTTAGTCTTTCAGTGTGCTATGCATGTAACAATGCAAATCTAACATTTGCTTTATGCATAATGATACTTTCACGAAAAGATCATAAACTAGGAAACAAATGTTTCTTCTAAAAGGATTGTTAAGACGTAGGAATGGCAAAAGTACACAAATAAGAGGTGAAAAAGGCACAGAAACAAGAGGGCTACAAGTATGACTAAAGTGTGGACTGTAGTAATGGGTATAGGTCTCCAAATCTCCTCCCATCCTGAATGCTCTCTTGCTTCTGTGCTTTTTTCATCTCTTATCTGTGTACTTCTTAGCAATCATTTTAGAAGAAAATTTTTGTTTTATAGTAACTAGATAGGACCCACGTCAGGCTGACTCTGTCGCGTCTCCACACTCATTCAGAGAGAGTATTAGTTTCCTTTGCATGGTACCATGTTGAATCATGAAGGAGGCTCACGCACCTAACTTTTTACTTGCATTGTTGGAGCGACTGTGATCACTGGATGTTTACTCTGCATCTCATTACTAACCCCCTGTAGCGAGGCCGGACATACAAACTCATCATGCTCCAGAAATTATGATACTGAATTGTACTGAATTAAATAATGGACCCAGCACCATGTATCAAAGACCATATGGCATTAATTCAAGGCAAATATATATGACTAGCAATGGAACAGAAACAGGAAAGGAGAAAAAGAGAATGACAGGAAAAAGTTAAAACAATAAAACAAAGACGTGATAAAAAAAAAAAAAATGAGAAGCCTGTCATCCACTTTTCAGTATTAAGTTGAAACAACTGAACACAGTAACGTTTTTTGAATTTCATATCTGCTGCCGATAGACAGTTTGACCGCTTAAGAAAAGCCCGCCAGACTGGAGGTGTTAGTCCTGATTAACCGCTGCACTGTGGGTCTTCTATACTGAGTAAAATATTGGAGACTAAATACAAAGCTGTCCTTGTACAACGCTCCTGTTCCACTCCGCTGAACGATTTCTTGTTTGCTCCAGGGACGGCTGTCAGTGATAAAAATGTCTAATCTCAATTATTTCTATATTCCCCACTCCCACTGCCACACCTACGCCCACCCCAACAGACTGAGCCGTCCAAGAAACACATGAAATACCCCCACGTGAGTTGCTTGTGGAATGCTAGTAACTGACCACCCGGTATAGAGACGTTCTTACCTCAAGGATATAAGTTTGCACCCAGCACACACCAGTACACAGATTTCCATTCTGTGGACTATCTTTACATTACGTGTTAAGTATGAATTACCCAGGATGATTAGTCTTTCATTTTTTTTCTTATTCTTACTCTAACCTCACTTTACCTAGCCTAACACACTAGCGTAACTAACAAACTAATCTAATCTGATACTAAGAAAACAAACCTAACACACTTACTGATACGACTTTGGCATTTTCAGGTAGAGGCTGATCTTGAAGACAATGCAGGACCAGCAATGTTCGACCACGCACACCAGATGGCTTCTTTTCTATCTTGGAGTACAGACTGCGACCTTCATGTTGACTGAAACCATAAATCAGCTGACGAGCCGTGAGGCTTTTACAGACATCCTTTGCCTGTAATGAAAAGCAGAATTTTAACTCTTCATTGCATCATCTTTGTTTTACTTACGTAACTAAGGGTGTCATAGAAGGCTTGTGTCTTACCACCGTCTTCAATCCCTTCTTCGTTACTTCATCTGTACTGCTAAGTTACAGGTAACAGAGAATGATTTTACTTGGCTCAGGTAAGTCATAAAAACCTGAGTGTAGTGTGAGGGAGTTAAAAAAAGTGTGGAGTGAATGGAATAGAGTGAGACGGATGGATGGGGATGGGGTAATGTACACTGATGATGGTTATTGTAGGCTGGTCAGTAAATGGCCAAATTCAATGTTTTCTACCAAAATAACTACAAGGAAAACAAAGAAGACACGCACGCCATTCTCACATGCCTAAGTTAGCTCAGTCAGTTCGAGTAAATAATTGGTGTTCCATCATTTAACGCCTGCTGATATTTTCCAGCTTCAACAGGCCTTAAACTGGAGAGGTTTTGATGTATAACCCTCACTAAATAGTTTCACTCTTGGGGGTCTTCACTAAAGCTGAATAGACTTGGTATCAGAAACAAATATGTTCTCAGGGTCAAAACGTTGAATGATGTCATCGTGCTGGAGGGGTCAAGAATATGATACTGTTGTCCATCCATGCATCATCCAATCCTGAGTCTACCCCACATTATCAAAGAAACAATTATCATCCCAGTTCTGTCTGAAGAAAATTTACAACTGGCAAAATACAATACAAAATCTCTGTCTCTACCAGTGCGTGTTCATATGGTTAGGTTTTTCAGCTAGGGATTTGTCAACTTCGGAAAAATACTTGTGTGTCTGTCTGTACCTAGTTTTTGTTATTGTGCCATTCTGACCTTTTTCCCGCCTACTGACTGAGCCACGTAGGATCAACGAACATGGAAAGAAATGTTACAAAGGTGAGAGAATTGTCATCTGAATATCAAGTGAAATGGCCCAATCACACACATATCATTCGTTCCCAGAATTTTGACCACCTAAAAAGTATTATTATTATTTTCCATTGTTTTGTTGGAAAATGTGCACATGCTTTCTGGTAAGTTAAGGTGCTCCAACTGGCTGTGGCCTGTACGAGTTTAAGTCCGAGGTCTAGTTGGTGTTATTTGCTCACAAAATGCAATTGAGGGGAGGCGACTGTTAACTTTGGCATTCAGTGTCTGGAGATAATACCTTAGCCTCATGCCTGAAATGCACTGCCTAGCATCAGGTCCTTATGTTCCTTATGGGGCAATAAATAATGAACCAATAAAATAGATCAATATTTTTTTTTTTTTTTACCTTTTACACCCACGCTCACGAAGCAAGTGCAGGATGCTGTTTTACTTCTTGTGTGTGTGTGTGTGTGTGTGTGTGTGTGTGTGTGTGTGTGTGTGTGTGTGTGTGTGTGTGTGTGTGTGTGTGTGTGCTCGAGCGCGCTCGCACGCGTTCTTATCTAACTGTTCTTACCTAACTCCATCTTTACAGGAATGAGTCAAGCTCATACTGTCCCGTGTTTTGAATCATTATTATCATATATGTCAGGGTGACCCGATGGCACTTTGATAGGGCAGACTGGGATGGATTTAGAAATTATCTTGCTGACATTCCATGGCAGTCTTTCTTCTCTAGTGATCCCAATTCTACCCAGTCCCACATTTGCGACTTAATAGTAGCTGGTATGGATTTATTCATACCAAGTCATCAGTTCACTAAAAGATCGAACTCTCCAAAATAATTTTAAGAGCAACCGTGCCAGAGCAACAGCCCAAAAGTCATTAGCATATAACTCTTACTTAACCCGCGCCGTCCCGGCAATGTGAATTAACGTCCGCACATGATGTGCACTCATGTCCCGGCGATGTGAATTAACGTCCGCACATGATGTGCACTCATGTCCCGGCGACGTGAATTAACGCAGCAACATTGCAAGGTCCCTAATTTGAACAATTTTCAATTTTCGCGAGTGATTTTGCGAGTGATTTTTGGCACGTATACACGGGACACCTTCCTCTATTCCTCTACAAGATGCCAAGCAGGAACAATGCCTTACACAGCATAACCTCTCCCCCCCCCTGCACGCCATTGTCTCGGCAATTCACCTGTCACCAGTGACCTGGCCAATAAAGACATTCAGGGCCAGAGTGATTCCCCAATCGATGACAATGTGGAGGACAAAGTTTACATAGCATTAGAGGAAGAAACAGTCAGAAATGATGATCAGGTAATGTGGGAAACAAAAGGTCATGAATGGTGATGAGTTAGTGAGTGAAACAATGCTTATAATGCCTATATTACTGTTTGAAAACCAATATACTCTTGTACTACATATAAATTCGTACCAAGTAAATAAATAAATACTGTTTATGAGTGGATAAAATAGTTACCCTCCCATAGAACTCGTTTTCTTTGGTGCCAGCCTGTTAGAAAACCCAGTCAGGTAAGGAAGTACTCGGACCTAAATCGAGTATTTTAAACCTCAGGTGAGCGATTTCTCTATGAATTTTCGATGTTTCTCACCAAAAGTGGATGTTTGAGCAAAAAAAAAAAAAAAAAGGTCCAAAAATTTCGGGACTGGGGCGTACCACTGTCCAGAAAACGTCGGGATAGGGCGGGTTAAAATCAAAAACATCTGAATCACTCTCCCAATTTAAAATTGTTAGAAATCATGCAAAAGCTGTATTAAATCTATTTAAATCAAACTTTCTTCAAAAGCAAGCATTAAAACTACTTACAACCCTAATGACAATAGAATATTCTGGTCAACTCTTAATTCTTTCAAATAATAACTTTAACAAGTCATCTTCCATTCCCCCACTAAAATCTTCAGATGCCAACATCACAAATGACCCACGTGGGAAAGCAGATATCTTTGCCAGTACATTTGCCAGAAACTCTACCATAGACGATACCAGCCAGAATGTCCCAGTACTGGAACTTGATTTTTCCCGAAATTGCCCCACTTAAAATACAGACAAGATACGTAAAATCCATCCTAGACAATTTACCTACCAACAAAGCTCCAGGCCTAGATGGAATTCCACCAATTGTTTTGAAAAAGTGTTCCCCTGAACTTGCCTCTGTCCTAGCTAAATTATTCAGACTATGCATACGTACTTCTTTATTCCCAAATTCATGGAAAGAAGCCAATATCCACCCAATTCCGAAGAAAGGAAGTTCGTCTGACCCCTCCAATTACAGACCAATAGCTGTCACATCTCTTGGTAAGGTATTTGAAACTTTAACTAATAAGCACACTGTTAAACATCTTGAATCCAACAACTTAATTAGTGATAGACAATATGGTTTTCGCCACGAAAGATCCATCATTGACATACTCAATCTCTTAACTCATACCATCCATCAATCAACTGATCTTTTTGGAGAAACTCTTGCAGTAGCTCTTGATATCTCTAAAGCTTTCGACAGAGTATGGCACCGTTCCCTGCTGTCCAAACTCCCTTGCTATGGACTAACGTATTTTATTCCTTTGATTTCTTCATATCTTAGTGACAGGAAAATAAGAGTAAAAGTAGATGATGTATATTCCATTTCCACTCAGTTAACGCCAGTGTGCTGCAGGGATCAGTTCTGGCGCCAACCCTTTTTCTGGTTCATATTAATGATCTCTTATCTGTCACCCACAAGCCCATTCATTCATATGCAGATGACTCAACACTACATAGTTCATTCACACTCAGACACCCATTTACAAAGTCTAATATCTCTGCCTCTCAACTCAGTACAGCCATCTCCATAAATCAAGATCTATCTACGATCAGTGAATGGGGACAAAACAACCTTGTCTCTTTTAATGCCAGTAAACCTAAATATATACAGTTTACTAATAGACAGATACTGCCAGATTCGTACATTACCTTCAGTGCTACTAATATTCCCATCTACAAAAGCATTGAAATTCTTGGCGTCTCACTTAACAGTGCCCTCAGCTGGACCTCTCATGTCAGATCACTTGCTAAAACCACCTCAAAGAAACTTGGATTATTGTACAGAGTCTGTAACTTCTTCGCCGATGAGCAGTTAGCTATAATTTATAAGTCATGTGCGCTCTCAGCTTGAATATTGCTCACCCTTGTGGAATGGTTGTGGAGAGGTTGCATTAGGACAACTAGACAAAATTCGGAACAAAGCTGTTAGAATCATTAACAACCCTGCCATTACATATAAACTACCTCCCCTGCAAGTAAGAAGGAATGTTGCCTCCCTTGCATTATTTTACAGATGTTTTTTGGGCAAATGCTCAGACGAAGTTGCGTCCATGGTGCCACCTCCCCATGCCTTCCCACGTGCTACATGGGCATCTGGTAGCGCTCACGACTGGAATGTCACTCAGCCATATTGCAGAACTTCTACCTACCAGAATTCTTTCATTCCCCGGACTGCATCTCTCTGGAACTCGCTTCCCCAGAGTTGTTTCCCTCCAAATTTCAACCCACAGCTGTTCAAGTCTAACTGTTACAGTTATTTTATGAACAGAGGACACCAGTAATCTGGTGTATGGATTTTTTATTTTATTAATTTGTTTTTCCTTCCTCCATTCTGTTATTTATTATATATATATATATATATATATATATATATATATATATATATATATATATATATATGTGTGTGTGTGTGTGTGTGTGTGTGCCTTTAAATTTATGAATGCTTTTGGTACACACTGTTTCAATTTGTAGTGCATTCCACTGACAAGTTGCTCTATTTGGGAACTAACTTCCCATACATCTTTATCACCTCTCTTTTTGTATAATTTTTTGCAGTGTTCTCTTGATGTTGTTTCCCCATAGGTTATATACTCATTTATGTTTATTTTCTCTTTTCCTGTGATGCATTTGTATAACATAATCATGTCTCCTCTTTTCCTTCTCTCCTGTAATGTTGGTAGGTTTCAATTTTCGAGTATGTACCACTCTTGGTCTGTAGATCCACTGAAGAGGGCGACAGCTGTCGCCGAAACTGTTTGAAATACATATTTTTTCGTCTGCCAGTGTGGGTTTTTGTATCCTATTTCATGGTCACGATAGTGTGACTCTTTAGCCGCTTTCGAGTCTTTCTTCATAGTTTTGATCCATTAAGCTTGGTGTCCATCTTGTAGCGGTGCTCTGTATCTTTTCCATCTTATCTATATATTTTTTGAGATGTGGATTCCAGACTATTGATGCATACTCCAGAGTTGGTCTGATGAATGATGTTATTATCTTTCTCAGCATGTCTTCATTTATATATGTGACTGCTACCCTCATATTGGCAAGAAGTGTGTTCATATTCCTAACTTTTCATTTATGTGGTCAGCCGGTGATAGTCTATTATTGATAATCACTCCTAAATCCTTTTCCTTTTCTGATATGTGTAGGGTTGCACTTCCTAACTTAGTGTCCCAGTCTGGTCTTTTTTCACTTTTTCTAAATTTTATTACGGGACATTAATTTTCGTCCTCATTAAATTCCATTTACCATCTGTTACTCCATTCATGAAGCTTATTTAATTCCTCTTGTAGCTCTATGCAAGAGTCGTTTGTAATTTTCCTTTGTATTTTTGCATCATCAGCAAACATACTTAGGTAGCTTCCATTTCCAATGTTGCTGTCTGTCATTTATAATAATAAAATGATTGGTGCCAGCATCGAGCCCTGTGGAACTCCACTTGTCACTTCCCACCATGATGAGTAATTTCCCCTTAGCACTGTTCTCATTTCCTTTTTGCTGAGAAAATCTTGCATCCAATCGTACAGATTACCTTGATGGTACAGTTTCCATAAAAGTTTTTGGAGCAGTACTGCCAAATGCCTTCTTGAAATCCACATATATGCTGTCTACCCAGCCATCCCATTTCTGTAGTGTTCCAGCAACTCTGTCATAGTAACTTAATAGGTTAGTAACACATGATTTTCCCTTTCTAAAACCAAATTTTCTTTCTGTTGTCATATCGTTTTTTTCCAGGTGATTTACCCAAATTCTTCATATCAGTTTTTCTAACATCTTGCTTACGACGCTGGTCAGTGATACTGGTCGGTAGGTAAGTGGATTTTGTCTATTTCCTTTCTTGAAAAGGGGCTCAATGTTTGCTTTCTTCCTAATATCAGGTAGTTTACCTTGTTTTAAGGATTCTCTGAATATTAAATGTAATAGATGGCTTAGCTCTTTTGCACATTCCTGTAATACCCAGCACGAAATCTTGTCAGGGCCATTGGCTTTTCCCTTGTCTAATCTCCTCATCTCTTCTTGGACCTCTTGTTTCGTTGTGCGTGTGTGTGTGTGTGTGTGTGTGTGTGTGTGTGTGTGTGTGTGTGTGTGTGTGTGTGTAAACAAAACAAGTTAAACAGCTTTCATCTAATTCCAGCCAAACTTTGTGGAGAGTCAGATGGTCAGCCATGGGGTTTACCTATCGTGTTTGAGAACAGCTGATCCGAGGCCAAGGTCGCAAGTTGCGGCTTGGATTTGATTTAGATTATTCTTTACTGATGAATTCAGCATAAGCCAAGAATGAATGGATTTGATTTTAAGAGCAAAGGTCAAGGTCACAGGGCAAGGATGAATGCCAAGGTCACATAACAAGGTCATCATAAACATCACTGATTCGACGTAGGCCAAATTTGGCAGGATGGTTGGGAGTAACAGAAGGACGAAGGGATTCTGTTTTAAGACCACTCGCCTTAGGGCAGCATTCAGCGGCCTTTCCGCTCGATGTCAGGTTGTGTTACGGTAACTTCAATGCCCACAAAGAAAGTGATCCACCTAAAGGCCGCCGAAGCTCCTCGATGTCAAAAGGCCTGAAAAGAGTCCTAACTCGCGAACTGGTGACCCAATTGGACCGAAAATTGTTTTATTCTTCAAGTTAGAGCATTTTATCAGTACCTTGCTGACAAAAACTCCACTACAATGTGCCGTTTTTGTGTGTTATGGTAAAAAATGGGCAAGCCAAAAAACATACAGAAAATGGATCGTTATAATATAGATTTAATCGGCACTCAGGGTCACATGGCAAGATCAAAGGTCTGGTCACATGGCAAGGTCAGCGCATTTACACTACACCTGGTGGAAGGCTTCTGGGTATGGTAGGATGAAAGGAGTTGATTGTATGAATACTCTCAAAAGTCAAGGTCACAGAGAAAGATCAGATTAAAATGTTTTAATCAGATTTCCCCAAACTTGGTGGAAGGATTGAGAGTAAGGCATGGAAGAAGGGATTCGATTTTGAGAACAGTCAGATAACTGTCAAGGTCACACAGCATCATCAAATTTCAACCCGTGTGTGCCTATTTTGATCTGATTCAGACCATAGTTGACGGAAAGGCTAATGGTCAACCAAGAGATTGGCCTAATGTTTTGTGGTACAATAGGCCAAAGGTCAAGGTCACATGACAAAGTCAGCTACAAGTTTTTATGCAATTTACACCAATCTTTTTGGAAGGGTTTAGGGTCAGGCAACAATGAAGTACTTCAGCTCAGAGAACAAGTCAGCCAAAGGTCTAGGTCACAGGACAAAGCCAAATGTTGGTCCTTTGAGCGACTGTAAGGCACAGAGTTTGCATTCTCTGAGTCAACCTTCTTGTTTATATTTATATTCTGCTTTACCTACATCTATTTGGACAGGCTGTGGTGCTCCTGGGATTTGATTGGCTCTCCCTGCCACACCAGCATCAGCAGCTACGGTGCTCATGGCAGCGATGGTGGCCTCACGAACCTGCCAACATAACATGATAATATAACATACATCATAACAGACCACAGAACAGCATGGCATAGCATAACACAATAACTTCCTCAATCATATTAGCATCAGCAGCTGCAGTGTTCAGAGCAGCAATGGTGGCTTAATGAACCTGCCAATATAACAAACTAACAATACACAGCATACCATACAAAATGTCTGCAATGCCACATAAGCATCAGCAGATACGGTGTTCATGCAGTAATGGTCCTGCCAACATAAAATGACAAAATATTATATATCATGATAGTACATAGCACAGCACAGTACTGAATAGCACAATAACTTCCTCCACCACATCAGCTTCAGCAGTCAGTAGTCAGAGCAGCAGTAGTGGCCTTATGAACCTGCCAACAAGAGATAACATAATATCATGAAACATAACACTGCATAGCATAACACAGTAATCCCATCTACCCTCACATCAACAGCAGCATTCAATGTATTTAAAGCAGCAGTAATGGCCACCTGAACCTGTGAATAGAACGTAACAGTACAGAAAATTACATAGCACAACATACCATGACATAACATTGTACTGGCTTAAAGCAACCACTTTCAAAATAACTGATGTCCAGTACATTTAAATTTAACCCCTGGAATCCGGGTTAAAATCTACTCTCGCCTCACCTCAATACAAAAGAAAAACACAAAATAGCATTACTTTTAACCTTAATATCTCAGAAACTATAGAAGTTAGGGAAATGAATTAAAGCCCACTCTTCTTGTGAATAAAAGTATCCCCAGGTCTCTAGATCATTGCGTCAATGAGTAATGACGTGAGGAAGAGGACTAATTTTCCTCGCGAGAACATGTTGTGTTCGTGCCTCTGCCTGCAACCCTGACTATGGCTTTCCTCTCGGCGTGATAACTTCCCCATTACTAGATAAACTAGACACAGTGGTGTCCAAGGCACGCCCTATGGCACTATCACTGAGTACTTTCCTAGTATCCTTGGAAAGAGGCTTGGCAGGGGTGGATGAGGCAAAACTCAACGTGAGGCAGGAATGAAATCGAACGAGAAAGGTTAAGAAAAGGTCGTTTTACACTTGGCAAAGTCACAGAGACGACTGAGGTATGGTTGGACGGGCTCGGGCTGGTGGGATTCTCCCCCAAGCTTTTGGTGATAAAGTGGCGGGCATTCATACTGTGCCAGGAAAACGAGTGAGGTTCCTTAAGACATCCAGCACCACCGCGCCACGGACTTTTTTTACAGTTCCGACTGACACCAAGTGGTTAGGAGGGGGGTTTATGAATATATGAGACATTCGAGGAATTGTTACTAGTAGTCTATCTATCTATCTATCTATTGGCAGACGCCTCAATCCCGTTTGGGGTGGCCACAAACAAATCGCCTCCAAGTCGCCCTGTCCCCCGCCATTTCACTGCCCTGCTCCCAACTCACACACCCCTCTCTCATATACCTCTCCACCCCATCCCTCCATCTCATCCTCGGCCTCCCCCTCCCTCTTCCCCCCTCCACCTCACTCACATGCATTCTCTCCGTCAGTCTTTCACCCTCCATCCTCTCCACATGGCCAAACCACCTCAGTGTGTTCCTCATAACGCTTCCTATCACATCCACATCCACACCACAACGCTCCTTTATATCCTCATTCGTCAGCCTGTCTCTCCATGTGACTTCACAGGCTCCTCTTAAATAACTCATTTCCACTGCTCTCACTCTTGACTTGTGTCCTTCCAACAACGCCCAAGCTTCACTTCCATACGTTAGAGTTGGTATCACAATACTGTCATGTAGTAACTTTTTTACTTCCAAGCTCACTTCCCTGTTTCTTATCACTGCTTTCAAAGAACCAGCAACCTTTCTTCCCTGCTGTACCCTTTCAAGCACTTCACCCTCCAAACCTCCATCCTTACTCATCACACTACCCAAGTACTTAAACGTACTCACATTTTCCAATTCCTCACCATCCAACCTCGCTGTACATTCACTGACTTCACCTCTCTCAAAGACCATCACTTTACTCTTCCCTACATTCACCTTACTAGTAGTACCTGTCAAAAAAAAAAAAAATTATAAATGGACCCAATATCAAGAGGTGTCCACAGTATAACTTGGTGAAGGGTACAAGATATGCATGATAGCATTGCACCTTCAAATTACGAGATCTCCAAATTCTTGGCTTCTGAGGATTTCAATTGTATTTTCTGGGGAGGAGAGTATGGTCATGCAGGATGTCAACGAAGTACCATACTATAGATGGTGGTCCTTTATTAACTTGTATCTCCATACATCCTAGTGGGCACTAGGGGGACTGAACTTGTTTCAGGTCTGGGCAGGGCTTGAAAAATTCTTGAAAACCAGACAATGGCCATGCTGGACCCAGTCTCAGAAGTAAAATAATACGCCAGAAACTTGGTTGAAGTCCACTCCCAGACTTATACCCAGACTTGCACTTAGACTTGCACCTTACCTTGCACCTAGACTTGCACCTTACCTTGCACCTTACCTTGCACCCAGACTTGCACCTTACCTTGCACCTTACCTTGCACCTTACCTTGCACCTTACCTTGCACCTAGACTTGCACCTTACCTTGCACCTAGACTTGCACCTTACCTTGCACCTAGACTTGCACCTTACCTTGCACCTTACCTTGCACCTTACCTTGCACCTTACCTTGCACCTAGACTTGCACCTTACCTTGCACCTTGACTTGCACCTTACCTTGCACCTTACCTTGCACCTTACCTTGCACCCAGACTTGCACTAAGATATGCACCTGTGAAAGTGTTGAAACTTTCAGGTAGTTTCAAGCAAATAATCAAGATGAAAATATTACACTTAAATGTGAAAAAGTAAAAAACTTTGGCAGTTTTTTGTCAAATGGGCATGGCAATTCTATCTAAACTATAACAACCTCACGATCTCAAGGTAGGTAATTTTGGTACATAAGCAAAACAGACTGTTAACTGTTCCACTGTGAGTGCAAGAACTGATTGGAAAAAGACAAAATACGCCTATTGGGGGCGTATTTAACTCCCGTCGCGCTCAGTGCCTCATATTAGGCGATATGCAGGCCACCCCTGGACGCGCTGGTCACCTCATATGAGGCAATGGGTCTCCGCGCCATAATTTCAAGCACGAGGAAGCATCAGTGGTTTCCATGGGAACGTTGAGTCTCCCTCTACATCATCAGAGCAGTTGCCAAGCCCTGTCACACCGCAGTTGCCAAATACCGCATATTTAGTAAATCAGTTCTCAATTGTAGCCCAGCAATGGCGGTCTCACGCCGGACTGATCACGTGACTTACCGCTGCCCTCACACCCACCCAAGAGACGCAGATTACAAAAAGACGAGGGTGATAAAGAGTTCGAGGTTAGAAACACTTGATCTGATGACAAAAAACGAACTTAATATTAAAAAAAAAAAAAAAAAAGTCCGAAAATAATGACTCAGGGAAGGTAACTGGGTTGATAAGAATTAGTGTGGGGGGGGGCAATTAAGCGGCCAAGTCACCCACGGCCGAGTTCAAAGTCGACTTTGGCCACATTGTTTACCAATCATCTCTCCAACTGGACACGTTGGTGTATACTGTGTCAAAGCAACGGGAAACTTAATGATTTAATCAAACCTAATCCAACGTAACCTCACTTGCATTTGACAGCCAGCTTTCAAATTAAAAAATGCGCGTTCGGAACGTTAAATATGGCTGACTACTGGCAGACATTGGCAGAATCTTTACGCATTCTAAATCCTTATTTATAACTTTCAGTGGTAAGTTTATAAAATCCACGGTAGCTGTGGTAGTCCAGGCAAAATAACAAGTAGTTTGTGAAAGACTAATTTCAATAGAAAATATGGAAAGGCCACGTCCGTTTGGTAGAGAATTAATTTTTTACTGAGTGCTTCGTGGAATTAGATAAAGCAGCTGCTCTTTGACCAACCTCACCATTAGTTGTTAGGTGATACAGCACAAGATAAGAATTCATTACCCTTATTTCATAATTACAAAACAGTTTTTAGTATCAGAGTGGTGTACGAGACTGCCTACTCTTATCCCAGGGGGTCAAGCTGCTGGCACAGCTGTTTCTGCACTGCACTGCACACAGCTGTTCTGTGCTCTTCTCATATTTCACAACGTTCACGCAAGATTTCATTTTCAAAACATAACTAACATTGTTCTAATACAGTCAAAATACTTGCATAAAATTACATTACATTACATGCATTCCATAGCTGCATAAAATTACATTACATACCTGACAAAATTTCATAATTACATAAACTTACATTACATACCACGGCGATATATCATAATTGCAAAAAATTACTTAACGTTACATAATTATAATGACAATATTTCATAACTGCATAAAACCCACACAACATACATTCACGACATGGCACTTTGTAACTGCAAAAAAAAAAAGTTACACTATTCCATATGACACCAGCACATAACATGGCATAGCATCTTTTTTTTTTTCTTTAATGTGCCCGACTCTGGGCAAAGGCTTCAGGGCCTATTTCTCGGAGGCAGTGGTCTATCCCAAGGCCCAGTAGTTCTATACCGGTACCTCCACATGTCACCACTTCGGCACTGACACCCACCGTCCATATTGAATACGTGCTAGGGCTGTCTCATTCAGGACTGGTGTACTGGTATTAGAGGGGGTATTTTTATGACATGTCGGCAGGTCTTCTGGTAGATCAATAAAGTCTACTTTTATGTTCATTCGAATCCTTAAAATGTTCCCTGTCCCGGCCAGGTTTCGATCCTAGTTCCATTAGGGCTGCAGGCCACCTCTCTACGAATTCAGCCACCGCCTCCCCCAACATTAAACTGGACATCAGCTTTCATTGCCTTATATTCTATGACACTCCACTGGTTTATTCTTGACACCTCCAGAGTACTGCATTAGTTATAGGAGGACTTTTCGTAGCGAAGGGGTCAGTGAAAACCTGTATCTTCCAGCCAGAAAAGTCTCCTCCCCCCATGTTTGAATAAAATCGTCTGGAGATTGCATTAATAAATATTTAAAATGCTCTTTATGTGATGGGGCTTATATTCATTCTGTAGCCATGACAATCATTCAGACATGATCAGTGCCAGCCTGTGTGACCTCTTTTGTAAATGTTTATTCATCTCACAGCTGAAATATATGTATGATGACAAGATTTGGACATAATTCACCAAACACTTTTAATTACACTACCCCACTGTTTGTTTTTTTCTTTTCAATACTTCTTTGTGTCATTCGTAGAACTGCAGTTGACAAACATATTCCCGAAGCAAGGAACCCACCATAGTCGCGGCGCACAACCCTGAGGTTATTATTATCGTGCCCTGGCAACCTACCCCTCAACAGTGCGTTCTATTTCATGTATGACATGAGACGCATGTGATTCGTGTATAATATGATCGTGTATAATAATATTCGTGTAAAATATAATCGCGCATAATAATATGATTCTTGTATACTATTGATACGAAATTGGACATACTTTTGAATGGTAGGTTGCCAGGGTACGATAATGACAACCACAGACTAGTGCGCCGAGACTATAACCCTCATCACCTCCTCATTCTCACGTCTCCTACTTCCTGACTCATCCTTCGTCCCCAAAAAACGATTAACGCGTCATCTGTGGCTGAAAATCGTACTGAAGTTGAGTCAGAGAACTTAAGTCAGACTGTGCCCTCTCCTGTTCCTACCTCAGTTGCTACCGCCGCCACCGCCGCTGCTGCTGCTGCTGCTGCTGCTGTTGCTGGTTGATTTTCTTCGTTTTCTCCTCTTCGCTGTAGAAACATCGTCGGGCTTGCAGTTTTAAAAAGGGGCTCAATGTAGGAAGATACAGGAACACGAGTATAGCAGCCAGGACTAGGACACCACAGCTGACCATCATTTGTCAGACGATCATTTATATGTCTGGTGGTACACAGGGAACAGAAAGTATGACTGCAGGGCAGAGGGAGTATCACGTTGTAGGTGGTGAAGCACAGACTGCACTCTTCAGGGTTGACCTGTGAATATAGTATCAGTTTTACTGTTATATATATAGTTTTAAGACAAAAAAAAAAAAAAAACTATGTCTACAACCGCTGCTTCCACCCCTTCAACCCGGCGATGTGTTTTTGAGTGTTATTCTTGCTGCCTCTATATGGTTTTGTTCAGGCAAGGAAAGATCTTTTGTACTGAATGGGTTAATGAAGGCTATATATCGCCCTTCCAGTGCCAAGGCCCTGACAAGCTGAATAAAATCATCTACTGGTAGCAAGAATAAAGTTTAAAATGCATCATCAGCCTGAAAAGGCTAAGACACTAACCTAAGAAACCTTGTCTCCACTGCTTTTTCTTCCAGTTACCTTGGGCCATGACGTAGGGAAGTCCATGAACCAAACACAGGCATTGTCTGAATGGTTATGGAATCCTTGGTGAGCTCCATACCACACCAGTGAAATTTACCAAGTTAGTAAGCACTCAAACCATTACAATGAGCATTACCAGAAGAGATACCGTAACATCCTTAGTATAGTTCACCCCATCCCAGTGAGTTCTTTCTTTTCACTGATATGCATACAAAACACACGTGAATGATACCGCCAGAGACTGGCAGCTATATATACAGATAAGATGTAAATGTTCAAATTGGGCTTTGGAGAATGGTTGTTAGTTGGAGCTTCAGACGACTAAAATAGGTATACAATGCAGAAGCTGCTGAACTGGAAACCAAATCTTTCTTTCTACCATCTTATCCACGTACTGCTTTCCTGGTTACCATCTCCTCTCTAAATTTCGTAAAAAGATGGCACTTGCTATATTAAATCAGAATATGCAGTTAACACTCTTGTGAACTTCGCCTCTACAAATTTTGATTACTCACTGTATAAACTAAATTACCATAATATAACCAAATATATCTGTATAGTTTATCGCTCTCCCAATTCATCATCAGAACTAACTATTTGACTCCATATCAACAGACCTGACCAACCTTAACCTCACCCTTACTACCGTATTGAAATTACCGTGCTGGGTGATATTAATGCCCATGACGTACAGTGGTTATTGCACTATGCTAGGGCCAACCGTATTGGTCTAGAATGCAAGCTGTTTCCAGAATTATTTAATCTCACACAACTGGTAACACAACCAATCAAAATACCCGATAATCCTGACCATACTGCCTAACTTTTGGAACTATTCCTGATTAAAAAAAAAAAAAAATGAATAGGGATAGAGGTACTGCCACCACTTGGATTCTCTGACCACAATCTCATCAAAGCCTCATTCGTTAGTTGTCCCAAACCTCCCCGTTCTGAACCAATCGGGGTGACCAGGTGGCACTTCGACAGGCCAGACTGGGATGGACCTAGAAATTATCTTGCTGATATTCCATGGCAGTCTTTCGTCTCCACTGACATCAATTCTATCCAGTCCCACAATGAAATGATACAAGTTGGTGTGGAATTGCTCATAGCCTGTCAACAGTTTGCTAAAACCTTGGACTCCCCAAAATGGTTTGAGTGCAGTTGTGCTAGAGCGGCAATCCAGAAGTCTTTGGCATATAACTTTTACTTAAATTCAGATTCATCGGATCCCTCAATCAATTTAAAATTGCTAGAAACCATGCAAAAGCAGTGATAAATCTCGCCAAATCAAACTTTTTTCACTACTAAGCATCCTAACTTTTAAATAATCCTAATGACAATACTGTATAATATTCTGGTAATTTCTTAGTTCTTTCAACAACATCCTTACCAAGTCATCACCCATTCCCCAACTAAAGTCTGCAAACAGAAACACCGAAAATGATCTTCGTGGAAAAGTGAACATCCTTGCCACAACGTTTGCCAGAAATTCTACCTTAGATGAAGTCAGTCAGAGATAAAGTTTGACTCTCTCAAAATTGCATCAATAAAGATACAGACAAGACACATAAAATATACACAACTTACCCACCAACAAAGCACCAGGCTCAGAGGGAATTCCTCCAATAGTTTTGAAAAAATGTTCCCCAGAACTCGCTCCTGTTCTAAATTATTCAGACTGTGTGTACATAGTTTTTCATTCCTTAATTCTAGGAAAGAAGCCAATACCCACCCAATTTCAAAGAATGGATGATCCTCTGATCCCTCTGATTACAGATGAATAGTATTATTGAAATTTTCATTAATAAGCACATTGTTAAACATCTTGAATCAAACAGCTTAATTAATGACAGACAGCATGGTTTTTGCCAAGAAAGATCCACTGTTGACATACCTAATCTACTGACTCGTACCATCCATCAGTCAATTCACTAACATGGAGAAACCCATGCAGTAGCCTTTGATATTTCCGATGCTTTTGAGAGTGTGTGGCATCCTTCCCTACTATCCAGACTCCCTTGCTATGGCCTATCTTCTTTTATTCCACTGATTTCTTCATATCTTAGCAACAGAAAGATTAATGACGTACGAGTATATTCCAATTTCCACTAAATTAATGCCAGAGTGCCACATGGATCAGTCCTGGCTTCAGTCCCGTTCCTCATTTAAATTAATAACCTTTTGTCTATCACACATAATCCCATTCACTCATATTCAGATGATTCAACGTTTCACAAGTCCATCACACTTAAACAACTGTTCAAAAAAATGATATCTCTAATTCCCAACTCAGCACAGCCAACTCCATAAATCAAGCCTTATCTAAGATCACTGTATGTGGACAAAATAACACTGTCTCATTTAATGCAAGGAAAATCAAATCTATCCAATTTACTAATAAACAAATATTGCCGGATTCCTAAATTAGCCTCAATGCAACCAATATCCCTACAGTATATCTAAAAGTACTGAAATTCTTGGTGTTTCGCTTACCAGTATCATCCGTTGGACCTTTCATGTTAGACCTCTTGCTAAAACTGTTTCAAAGAAGCTTGAATCATTGTACAGAATCCGTAACTACTTCACTGACAAGCAGTTAGCTATAATTTACAAGAGTCTCAGCGGGAATATTGCTCACCCTTGTGGAGAGGATGTGGAGAGGTTCCATTATAACAACTAGACGAACTTCAGACCAAGGCTGTAAGTCATCATCATCATCCGGACCTCCTTTCCCACCCTAGGGCAAGATGAGAAGTAGCAAAGTCCAGACAGCCCAAATTTGCCTAATCCAATGGGCCACGCTTCCGTTCACTCACCATTCAAGCCCCGGAATCCTGGTTCTATCTGATACGCCAAAAACATTCAGCACGTTCTGTAGCCTCATATATACGTATCCGACAGAGTCAATCCGGATGCTGTCACGTTAAAAGGGGTGCCAAATCCCTGATCATGCACTTCTCACAATATTCATCCAGCCAGCTCGATCTCTTGTTAGTCCTCGAGCCTCACCGACTTCCAAACCTCTCTTCCTCACACACTCATCCACCATATTCCTCCACCTTCTCCTTAGCCTACCTCGCCTCCTCCCTGCTTCATATTCTCTCAGATATACCTTTTTCACCACTATTGTTCTCCATTCTCTCCACATGACCATACAATCTCAGTACACTCTCTTCGAGTCTGGTGTCCACAAACTCCACATCTTTCACGAATCACATTATTTCGCATCCTATCCACTCTCTGTACTCCACATACATTCCTCAACAGTCCTATCTCCACTGCTCTCACCCTTGACTTTTCATTTTCATGCCACACCATAGTCTCACATCCATATGTTAAAGTTGGCACTAACACTCCTTCATGTAAGCCTCGTGCAGCTGCAACACTCAAGCCTCTGTTTCTTATCAAGGCCTTCATTGCACCAGCTACTTTACTTCATTATGTCACTCTGCTGTCCACTTCTTTTGCACATTTTCCTCTCTTTTCTATCATTGTACCCAGGTATTTGAACTCTCACACCAATTCCAGTCTCTCTCCATTCACTGTAACGTCTCAAAGGCTTTCGATCGAGTCTGGCATAAATCTTTAATTTCCAAACCGCCCTCTTAAGGTTTCTATCCTTCTATCTGTGCCTTTATCTCTAGCTTCCTTTCTGGTCGTTCTATAGCCGCTGTAGACTGCCATCGTTCTTCTCCTAGATCTATTAACACTGGTGTTCCTCAGGGCTCTGTCCTATCACCAACTCTCTTCCTTTTATTCATCAATGACCTTCTAAGCTGTACATCTAACCCTATCCACTCATACATTGATGACTCCACCCTTCACCTTTCCTTTCGATTCCCACAATGTCCATCTCAGCAGTTACTTCAACAAACAAGGGTTGAGGCTATGGCACACCTAATGTCTGACTTGGCTCGTATCTCTGACTGGGGTGAAAATAATCTGGTTGTTTTTAATGCATCAAAGACTCAGTTTTTGCACCTATCAACCCGACAAAATCTTCCACAGGTATACCCACTAATGTTTAATAATATTCAGCTTAATCCTGCATCATCCTTGAACATGCTTGGGGTTTCATTTACTCGGGACTTATCTTGGAAAGATCATATTACATCTCTTGTAAAATCTGCTTCCAAGAGATTGGGTGTGCTAAGCCGACTCCGTTCCTTCTTTACCCCTGCACAATTGTTGACTCTATACAGGGGTTTTATCCGCCCCTGCGTGGAGAACAACTCTCATGTGCGGGGAGGCTCCCCACATACAGCTCTTCTCAATAGGGTGGAGTCAAAGGCTTTTCGTCTCATTAACTCTCCCCCTCTTACTGACTCCCTTCAACCTCTGTCTCTTTGCCGCACTGTTGCACCTTTATCTCTTTTCTATCGCTACTTCAATGGTCACTGTTCCTCTGAACTGTCTGCATGCATTCCTCCACCTCTACGACGGGTGCATAGCAGCCGTCTAACAGCAAACTCTCATCCCTTTTCTGTCCAACTCTCTAATGCAAGAGTTAACCGTTACTCCCAGTCCTTCATTTATGCAACAGTTCAACTCTGGAACTGTCTCCCTCTGTCTATATTTCCTGCTTCCTATGATCTCCAGTCTTTCAAACGCAGTGTGTCCAGGCATCTCGAAATGAATGGATCTTGAATTTGGCTCTCTCTTGTATTTTTTCTCTTGGAAGGAACAGTTCTGTGGGCTCGTTGCCTCTGGTTCCTTCTTCCTCACATAAAAAAAAAAAAAAAAATCACACTGGGAGTCACCTTCTCACTCTATAACCATCACTTTACTCATTTCTGCATTTACTCTCGAGGCACGACGCTTACAGACATCAACAAAACTTTGCAGTAGCATACCAAGTTCTTGTCCAGTATTTGCAAGTACTACTGCATCATCATCATACAACAAATCTGAGATATTCCATTTATCACCATTCATTACCAACGTCATCCCCCTCTCCATTACTCGTGTTTATACTTGTCTCATCACCCCATCCATATAAATAATTATATTGAACAACCATGGGACATCCCACAACCTTGTCGCATGCCCACACCAGTTGTGAACCATTCACGTAGATGCTCATGTACCTTACACACGCTTTCCCCACTGTAGGGGGTCACCTTGACTTGGTGGTGGGGCTTGAAGCATGGTTGGCAGTGCCACCTACTTGGGAGCCAAGCCTACCTTTGTAGGGTTTGGCATTTGTCGGCCTTGTGGACCAAGCACCCCCTACATCACTGGTAGAGGAGGCCTACTGGTGATGTCAGACCCTGCCCATTTCCCATCTAGGGCGGGACTGTTGCCTCTCCACGTGTTTGCCGTGCGTGGCGTCCCGTAATGCTGGGAGACGGGAGTCCTGGAGGTTGAGCGATGCTGCATGGTGTGCCCTGCAGCTAGCAATACACCTCTTTGGTCCCTTATTCTGGCTAGACGGGTGGCCTGGTTGGGCCCGACCAGGTCAATCGGCTGGTCACTGGCTAGCCATCCAGGCTAGTCACCTAGTGGCTTTAGGGTCAAGCGGGCACTGGGGGACCTGGTGGCTCCTATCGTCCTGGAGTCACCCTTGTCAGGGTCCCTTGGTGGTTACCTGCGTATACTTTCCCACTACCTCTGGGGTCACCAGTGGTGCTTTCCCTGGCATATGGCCTCCCCTTGTTGAGCTCCATGATGGGTGGAGGAGTTGGGGAATGAAGGTGGTTTATTTTGAATATGGCTTCGTATAAATCTTTTGCAGCTGACGACCCTGGTTCCGTCCCTGACCATCCATTACAGTCTCCCTCCTGTGTGCCTCCTGTGCCTCTGGCTGGTGAGGCCCATATTGCCACCCTGGAACCATACCTTCCTGGTTCCAGTGGTTTATGGTCAGTGGCCACTACAAAGAAGAGCCGGCAACAGACAACATATTGTGGACATGCCCGTGAAGTCCTGCCGGCTGTCTTTGAGAGGGTTGATTTCGCAAGGTACTACACCATTCGTACTTTGGATGGTCAGCCTATTGGTAATCTGGACATATTTACTATTCATCGGCGCATTGTGTCAATCTGTGGGAGAGAGCCGAAGATCTCACCTCCAAGGGATAGTAGCCTCCTAGTGGAGGTTACATCCCCTGAGGAGGGTTCCCGGCTGGCTGCCCAGTGTAAGGACCCGGATGCACTGTTCACTTGTGTTCCCTATGCCTTTTTAAATCATAGTCGAGGTGTTGTTTTCTCAAAAGACTTATTGCGTTACAGTGAAGAGAAGCTGCTTGAAGAACTCCAGGTCCACAGGGTGGTTAAAGTGGAGAGGTTTCAGAAGAAGGTTGATGGTGTTCTTACCACAACTCCATCCTTGTTGCTGACGTTCGACTGTACTGTTCTGCCTTCATCCATCAAGGTGGCCTGGTTGTCCCTTAGGGTCAAACCCTTTGTCCCAAATCCACGACGCTGCTACCACTGTCAGATGTACGGGCATGTTGGGCGAGTCTGTCGTCGTTTGCAACAGGGCCTCCCAGTGGTGTGTGTCAGTTGTGGAGCATCCACTCATGCAGGACAGGACTGTCCTGGACCTGTTTGTTGTTTGCACTGTGGCGAGGCACATCCTGCTTCATCTAAAGACTGTGCCCGGTTTTGCTTGGAGAAGGAGATCCTCCTCATCCGTAATCGGGATAAAATAAGCTTTCCTGAGGCCAGGAGTAGAGCCATGGCATCTGTTTTCCGTAACGGAGTGTCTTATGCGTCAGTTTTGTCCGGTCATAGCCATCCTCGTCGTCCTGTCCAGCAGCAGACCCGAGTTCCTCCTGTTGTGTCAGCTCCTATGCCTTCATCTGCTGATTCCATGTCAGTGCAACACTCTCCCGCACTTGAGATGGTTGCCGCTACAGTTCAAGACTCGACCTCTACATCTATGGTATCCCCTGGTAGTCATGGTGCACATTCTTCATTTGCTAAACGTCATCGTGGTTCCTCAGAGTCTTTGAGTCTTGAAGATCCTCCAAGCAAGGTGTCGGTCGTGGAGTCCACATCCTCTGTAGTTAGTCCATCTGTGCAACAGCCCTCGGACCCTGCTTCTGGGTCTTCGGGGGCTTCTGGGGTGTCAGGTCAGTCTGGCACCTCTTCCTCCGGGGTATCGGATGTTCCTCCTCCAGTTACCTCGGAGGATCCTGTCCTGCCCCCTCCACGTTTGGAGGCCAGGACCCCAATCCCTCCTGTTCGACCTCTTGGTTCACTGGGGGCCCCGGGCAGAGTTCGGAGTAGCTCTTCCTCTCCTGCTGGGCAGCGACGGGTGTCTGTGAAGTCTCCCAACACTTCACAGACCCCAGGCCCTCATTCTAGCCATGCTGCTGCCCGTGACAAGCCCCTTAGTGGGCGTATCCGCATTCCCAAGAAGATTGTCTCCCAGGGTCGCTCAGAGGTTTCCACTAAGTGACCCTTTCTTTTGTGTATATAGTTCCTCCATTTTAATATTTTTAGTATTTTTTTATGGTTTTCTGTTTGTCCCTCTCCCCTGCCCCTTTTTATTTCAATAGTTTTAATGGCTAATATTATTCAATGGAACTGCCGTGGTTTACGAGCCAACTGGAAGGAACTCCTTTGGCTTCTGGCTGAGTATGCACCTGTGTGTGTTTGCCTACAAGAGACAATGGTTGGTGATGCTGCACCTCCCAGTCCACCTGGTTACAAGGTTTTTTATTCAGATCCTCTTCCTGGACAGGGTCATGGTGGGGGTGTGGCTATTCCAGTGCACAGTGACATACCTTTCACTGCTGTGAGTCTTAACACTTTACTGCAGGCTGTTGCTCTCCAGATTTTCCTTCCCTGTCGTTATACTGTGTGCTCTTTGTACCTCCCTCCTAGTGCCACTATTGAGAGGGTTGATCTTGAAAATCTTATTCGTGCACTTCCCTCATCCTATTTCTTGCTGGCCGACATGAACAGTCATCATCCCCTGTGGGGTGGCTCCACAGCTGATGCTAGAGGTACTATGTTAGCCTCCATTGTGGAGGATGTGGACCTGTACATTTTAAATTCTGGTGAAGTTACTTACTTCCATAGTCAAACGGGTATTTTTACTTCTATTGATTTGTCTCTGTGCTCTGCAGGGGTAGCCCTGAATTTTACATGGGCTGTGTTACCGGACTTACATGGCAGTGACCACTTCCCCATTTTATTAAGATCGACACAGAGTGCGCCTCGGCGTCGTCTTCCCCGCTGGCGCTTGGATATGGCGGTCTGGCCGGTTTTTGAGGAGCTGTGTTCCCCAAACCGATGTGTGGAGGATTTTGTCAGCACTGATGCTGCTGTTGAGTATTTCACAGACTTACTACACTCGGCGGCACTGCAGAGTATTTCGAGAACAGCTGGTCACTTTCCTTGCCGTCCAGTTCCCTGGTGGACTGATGAGTATGCTTCTGCTGTTCGGGCTAAACGTGCTGCTTTCTCCCGACTTCGTCGTCACCGAGGTGACCCTGGTTACTTAGCAGCATATAGGAGGGCCCGAGCTCATGCCCGGCGGGTTATGAAGGAGGCTAGGAGGAAGTCTTGGGCATCATTTGTTTCTTCAATTTCTTCACAGACTCCTCTCACAAAAGTGTGGAAACGGGTGAGGAAGATTTCAGGGAAATTTCCCGTTCCCTCTCCTCCTGTTTTATCTCATGCAGGTGTGGTGGTGGCTCATTCTTCATCTGTTGCCGAGATATTTGCAGCTCATTTTGCTAATGTCTCTAGGAAGGACACCTCATCCCCATCGGCACGCCGCCGACGGCACTTGGAATCTTTGGGCATTAGTTTTCCATCTACTGCGGAGGAGTCATATAATGTTGCTTTTTCTGCTTCTGAACTTCAGACGGCATTGTCGCAGTGTCGCGACTCGTCTCCAGGCTTGGATGATGTCCCATATGCCTTCTTACACCACTTGCCTGATGCAGTCCTTCATTTTCTGTTGTCACTGTATAACAGAATTTGGTGCAATGGTGGGTTTCCGACCTCATGGGGTGTTGCTGTGGTTCTTCCCATCCCTAAGCCGGGTAAGGATCACTTGCAGGCCACTAATTATCGCCCTATCTCGCTGACATCTTGCCTTTGTAAGGTCCTCGAAAAGATGGTGAACAGTCGGCTCGTGTGGTACTTAGAGAAGGGTGGTTACTTGTCTCCAGTCCAGTGTGGGTTTCGGAAGATGCGGTCGACCACAGATGCTCTCCTTTCTTTAGAATCTTCCATCTGCCAGGCTTTTGCAACTAACCAGCATCATATCACAGTGTTCTTTGATTTGGAGAAGGCGTACGACACCTCCTGGCATCATGGTATATTGCAATCTCTTTATGAGTTTGGTCTCCGTGGGCAACTCCCCACTTTTATCAGGGAGTTTTTATCTAATCGTTTTATTTGGGTCCAAGTTGGGAGTGAGCTGTCTACTGCACGTCCCCTTGAGGATGGTGTGCCACAAGGGAGCATACTAAGTGTTACCCTTTTCGCAGTGGCAATTAATAGCATTATTTCTGTGCTCCCTGATGGTGTTCGTGGCTCTCTCTATGTTGACGATTTATCAATCTCTGTCACTGCCTCACGGATGTCAATGGCAGAAAGGAGGATGCAGATGGCTCTCAACCGTGTCTCTAGATGGGCTGATGAACGAGGTTTTCGATTTTCCTTCAAGAAGACCGTTGCCATGCATTTTTGCCGCGTTCGTGGAGTCCACCCTGACCCAAACCTTTTTTTAGATGGGCGTCGTATTTCGTGTTTAAAGGAAACCCGGTTTTTAGGGCTGATTTTTGACAGCCGGTTGACTTGGGTCCCTCACTTGAGGTAGGTAAAAGCTGAGTGTCTCAGAGCACTGGGTCTCTTGAAAGTTTTAGCGCACACATACTGGGGAGCTGATCGCAAGACCCTCCTCCTCTTGCATCAGTCTCTGATTTTATCCAAACTTCATTATGGATGTGAAGTTTATTCCTCTGCCTCAGAAGCCCGGCTTCATATTTTAGATTCCATACATCATGCTGGTGTTCGTCTCGCCACTGGTGCATTCCGATCTTCCCCGATTTCGAGTTTGTTGGCTGATGCTGGTGTCCTTCCTCTAGACTTGCTCTGCTCTTCCCTTTTGATGAGATGTTGGTATCGCTTATCTCGTCTCCCAGACTCTGTGCCCTTTGTCAAGGTCTCTCAAGATTCTTGGTCATCTATTTTTGTCACTCAGCCATCCTTTCCAAAGCCCTTTGGTTTCAGGGTGCAGTCAATTATGTCTAGCTTCTCTGTTCCTTCTGTGCCGATCACTCCCCACCGTGTCCCGAGGGTGGGCTACTGGCTTCTCCCCAGGGTGACATTTTGTCGTTTCTTCTCATCCAGTAAGGCCTCCCTTCCTTCTCAGGTTTTATTTTCTCTGTTTTTAGAGCATGCCTCTTCTCATGGGGACTCCATACCAGTTTATACTGATGGATCTAAGTCTGATGCGGGTGTGGGCTTTGGTGTGGTGTTTCCCACCTTCTGTCGAGGTGGGAGCCTCCCTGTGACTGCTTCTGTTTTTATGTCTGAGCTGACTGCTATTTTATTTGCCCTTCAGATTCTCTTCACTCTCCCCCACACTGCTTTTACTGTTTTTAGTGACTCACGAAGTGCTCTTTCTGCAATGGAGTCTTTTAATCCCTCTCATCCTTTGGTTTTATCCATTTTAGAGTGGCTTTTCCTTTTAGGGCGTCGTGGACGTCGTGTAGATTTCTGTTGGGTTCCAGCTCATGTAGGAGTGGCAGGGAATGAACGAGCTGATCAGCTGGCCAAGGCGGCAGCGGCTCGTCTCCCTCTTGCACGGTCCCCTCTGTATCGTCTGCCTGCTGCAGATATGCACTCCTTTATTGCCTTCAGGGTTTGGTGCTGTTCGCAGGAGCATTGGGATGCTGTGGGTGCCAATAAGTTGCGCTCGATTTGCCAGAAGGTGGGCTCATTCAGTTATCAGGGCTTCCCTCGTTAATGGGAGACTGCTTTGTGCCGCCTCCGCATTGGCCACACCCGTTTCTCTCACGGTTTTTTAATGGAGAGGGCTCCTCCTCCATTCTGTGATGACTGTCTGGTTCCCTTGACTGTTCGGCACCTGTTGGTGGAGTGCCCTAGTCTTGAGGATTTGCTGCGTCGGTTCCTCTCTGACCACCAAACTGATGGTGGTGTGTATCATCTTTCCTCCGTGCTTGGGGAGGATGCCTGTGTCTTGGGAGGGGCAACCCTCTCCTTTGTGAAGGAGGCAGGACTTCTTAAGGATATTTAGAATTTCTCCTTTTTGATTGTGTGGCTTATCCTCTGTTTTTTGTTTTTTGTTTTTGCTTTTTACTTCTTTGTTATACGGCGGCATATGACCCTGGCAGTTGCGCCACCATGATTATTATGAAAAAAAAAAAAAAAATTACACACGCTTCACTACCATCATAAAAACTCCTCACGGCACCTAGCAGCTTACCATCTACACCGTCCATCCGTAAAAACTTCCACCATCCTCCCCTGCCTACATGGGCGTCCGGAATGAGGGGCAAGGGGGGGCAGTTGTCCCCCCCCCTTGGAATTCCAAAGTGCTTCAGTTCTTGTTCAAGGATGATTGAGTGATCTGAGTCGATTCATGCATTCTGTCACTTTATAGATTTGATGTAAGTCATGTAACTCATGTAAGTATATGCCTATGTCTGTTTGGAGTGTGTATATTTTGATATATTATGACTGCACATATATGTATAATTTCTTTTATTTTGCTCCTCTTACAAAAAATCCTACGGACGCCCCTGCCTGCCTGCTTTGTCGTATGCTTTTTCCAGATCCATGAATGCCATAAACACCTTATATACCTTCTCACATGCCTTCTCCACTATCTGTCTTACTGCAAATATTTGATCCACACATCTGCCACTCCTAAAGCCACCCTGTTCATCAGTCACTAAGACTTCTGATATATCTCTTACTTATGCCACGACAATTCTTGCACTCGCTTTGCTCACATTTATTTTTGTACAGGGGTACAATCACAACCTTTTTCCGCTCTGCTGGCACAATTTCACTCATCCATTCCATCTTACATCTTCAACAAGCACTTCATTCCGCTCTCTCCACTACACTTAATCATCTCTGCACAGGCCTACACCTCATCAACCCCAGCTGCTTTCCCATTTTTCAGCCACTTCACAGCGCTCTTCACCTGTGTGAGTGAGCTGTAAGAATTCTTAATAACTCTGCAATTACAAATGAATTACTTCTCCTACAAGTAAGATGGAATGTTGCCTCCCTTGCATTATTTTATAGATACTTTCATGGCAAATGTTCAGACGAAGTTGCATCCATTGTGCCACCTCTCCACGCCTTCCCCCGTGCTACACAGGCATCTGTTAATGTTCCTGATTGGACTGTCACACTGCCATATTGCAGAACCAGGGTCGTACACACGGGGGGGGGGGGAGTTTAACCTCCATTTGGAAAGAATGAAAAATCAGAATGAAAATACTAAAAACGCAACTCATTAAATTGATTAAATCCTGTTAAGAATGTTACGAGAGAAAAATTATAGAAAGTTTTAAAAATTCTACAAAATATAAAAAAGAACGAATGGAAGCGTTCACAAACTCCCAAAAGTTGCCAATCTTCAGCTGATAATCTGAAAAATTAAAACGCGGTCAGCTAAACTACTGTTTTGTATTTCCATTATCACTTTGTTCATAAGTATAATTTTATGAATATAATCAATAAAATGAGAAAAATGGGGCTCCAGTATGATAAAGCTGAGTTTGTACCATTTCAGTATTCTGGTCAGCTACAATACCTAAGTTTACCGTATTGCATTGCTTAGTTTAGTGGGTAATTACGGCGCTCCAATCGGATTGAGCCTGTGCAGGTTTACATCCAAGGGATGGTTGCGGATTATTGCTCACGTTATGACACTCAGGGATAAGTGAGGCTGGGCACTCTCATCTTAAATGTCAGGACCAATATGCCTAGCCCAGGGTTCCTACGCTCCTCATGGGGCAACACAGGATTAGATGATGAATGAATGAATTAAGTGAAGAAAGTATATAATGAAAAAATAAAAATAAACCTCCACCCTTTCAAAAATCCAGCACACAGGCCTGGGCAGAACCTCTGCAAATCAGAATTTCTTTATTCCCCAAACTGCTTCTCTTTGGAACTCACTTCCTCAGATTAATTTTCCCTTAAAATTCACCCTACAGCAATTGAAGTCCAACTGTTACAGATTTTTTATGAACTGAGGACATCCGTAATCTAGTGTATGGAATAACTTTCATTTCATTTATTTTTCCTTCCTCGGTTCATCTTCTTTAAAAAGGAGGGGGGGCCAGTGAAAGAACTAATCACTTTACAGTCTTATCTAGTGAACTTATAAATGCCCTGGGAATTTTGTGGTATTTTTTAATGTTAAAATATAATGCAAATTACTTTTATCAGTTATAGAAAGCGACGTATACCAGTAACAGCCAATTCCATGTTTCTACTTCCATGCTTGATAAGGCCTGAGGCTACGAGAGTTCAGGACTACGCAATGCTCCTCCAAATCATTAAAGCCACAGGACATCACCCTACCTCCCTCATTGCCTATAGTAGGAGCAACCCCAGGCTCAAATGGTCATGAAACCAGTGTAATTGCAGGCCGAAATTTCCCTCCTTCCACAGACCACGTCCTCCTTTTGAGGGATAAGGAAAGGAATGAGGAAAGGTTATATAAGTAGGTAGCTCAACTGTCCAGTCATGTGAAGGCATCCCTCTCTATCGCCATCATTGGTGGCACTGGCACAGAAAACAAAACTATCAACACTTGGACTGGAAGCACCATGACCGTGCACAGGACTGTCATTGACCCGAGACTTCACCACTTAACTACCCAACTTTATGCAAAACCATTAATTCTTATCAAAGGGACAGACTACAGAAACTATGTCGCTTTCAACTTACGACTCCTGCCATGTTGCTGTAGGACTAACTGCAGAATGTGAAGGAATGCTGAAGGATTCGTAGTCTGGTTCCGTCACAGTTAATGCCTGTATGAAGATTACATAGGTGTTAGGGTAAATTACTGGGAGATTTCACAAATGGTTATTCTATCAGTACCATAGATATACGAGTATATACAATCTATGATCAGTACCCTCTTACACAAAAATAATGTGTCATAAATTAATATGGTTTTCCAGAATTTCAATATCACTTACGAAGATGCTGAAGGTGTTAAGAAATTAATTTCTTTCGGGACTTTGGCGAAAGCTTTGCCACTGCATTTGACATCTCAAAGGGTTTCGATCGAGTCTGGCATACATCTTTTATGGGGGAGGCGGTGGCAGAATCGGTAGGCAGGCGGCCTACAGTCCTAATGGACCCAGGTTCGAATCCCGGCTGGGGCAGGGAACAGTTTGAGGATTTGAATTTCTTAATTTCTGGTGTACCAGATGACCCGCCGACAATTTATAAAAGTACCCCCGCTAATACCAGTACACCAGTCCTGTATGAGACATCCCTAGCATGTATTTAATATGGACTGTGGGTGTTAGCGCCGAAGTGGTGACGTGTGGAGATGTGTGTTATGTAAGAGGACTACTGGGACTTGGGAAGAGGCCCTGAAGCCTTTGCCCAGAGTTGGACATGTAAAAAAAAAGAGAGAGAGAGAGAGAGAGAATTAGTAAAGACCTACAGGAATCTCTGTAACCTCATATAAGAAAATTATTTATCGTCATTTTTAAGTAGTATTATAATGACAATAATTTTTGTAGGAAGATGTGGTGTTGTAGTACGGTATTAAGGTTATAATAGAAAGTAACATCAGAAATTCAGTAACCATTCACGAAAACAACAGCTGTATAAGCAATATAATAACCCTCATTCTTCTGAAACAGTATCAGAACCTGCATAATCTCTGTAAAAAGATGTGAATGGTATCCTACGTTATGATTCTTCCACAATAATATTAGAATGTCAGTATACTCTTATGAATATTATATCTCTCTACCTATCGATATAATGTATAGATAGATGCGTGGATATAGATAGATATATGGATTTCCATTGAAGGTTATTGTGGTTCTTTTGAGTTATTATCTTTAGAAATTAAATAACCTTTGTACAGAAGGTAGTGTTATAATAAGTTATCATTCCTATGAAGTACAAAGAGACTCATCATCCTCTTATAATACACGTAGCACCAATATTAGTAGTGTTAATTAACACTTCAATACTCGATTATAAAAATGTTTATTTAAAAAATCTATAAAACAAATAACCAAACTTTTACGAGAAATGTAGGTGTCATGTTTGGTTATTATTGCTCTTTTGATGAAATATTAGCATATTAAAAACTGCTTACAAATATATAGATAGATAGATAGATATAGATATAGATAGATATAGATATAGATAGATAGATATAGGTATAGATAGATATATAGGTATAGTTAGATAGATAGATAGATGAAATTAAAGACACCGGAAGCCTCTAATCTTACTGACTTTTATTATCGACATTAAGGTCAGGGTCCCACGAGGATTTTATTATTTTATTTCAAGAAAAAGTTTGCCTGGTAATTTCCCCGCAAAAGTAAAATCTGCCACCAAGGTCACAAGGGTGGCTCGGCTCGTGTCTTCCAGCTAGGAAAAAAAAAAAAAAAAAAGGGAGCGCCGCCAGCGTGACCAGGAGACGGACGATAAACTTACACGTACGAATAACGAGAGTGAAAGCAATGTTATTCCGCCGATATTATATATCATCAAAGTATTATGCCTTCAGAAGTGAATACCGCTGTGGTGTTGGCTAGAATGACATTTGTGGCAGACTGCAAACCAACAGAATGGATGTGGTGGCGACCTTCCACACCTCAGATGTGTTGTGCATCATTATCCAGCACGAGAGATGCGTGCTTTGAAGCCTTACGTTTATGAGTCTAAGGCTTACCATACCAATATAATCAGATTGCTGGGTATTTTTAGCTTAACAGGGCTACCAGCCTGAAAACATATCCTTCCCATTGAAATCTTCAAGCGTACCAAAAGGAAGGACAAATCCTTAAAAGGGAGAGAAAAATCCCTCGAAGGGATTAATTTTAAGAATACGGCCAACTGACTCACTCCCAGCTGGTGGAGGAATAGTAGGCTACAGTGCCATTATAATTAAAATGCGTGGCTTGAAGAACAGTGCCCCCGAAGAATACCACAGTACCCCCGACGACAGGGCAAGCCAAACACAGCTTAGTATGCCCGAAAATACGCCGACACCCCCACACGGACCCCACGGGGTAGCCGCCACCAGTCACCACCACTCCCGGCAACAGCGACATATGTCAGCCCGGGCCGTGTGCCCCTGTGTCATGCAGCCACCACGCCGCCGCCACCGTAGGAGAAGGACACTACCTTCGCGGTGTGAAATTGCTGAGCCAGCTAGGGGTGGAGTTAGAAAAGATACTCCAGACGGCGCCCCTCTGGTAGAGACGATCTATGGTCGCTCCCAAAGTGTTCCGGTAGAGACGATCTATGGTCGCTCCCAAAGTGTTCCAGTAGAGACGATCTATGGTCGCTCCCAAAGTGTTCTGGTAGAGACGATCTATGGTCGCTCCCAAAGTGTTCTGGTAGAGACGATCTATAGTCACTCCCATCCTCGTGAGACGATCTATGGTCGCTCCCATCCTCATGAGACGATCTATGGTCGCTCTGAAAGTGCTCCGGTAGAGACGATCTATGGTCGCTCCCATCCTCGTGAGACGATCTATGGTCGCTCCGAAAGTGCTCCGGTAGAGACGATCTATGGTCACTCCGAAAGTGCTCCGGTAGAGATGATCTATGGTCGCTCCCATCTTCGTGAGACGATCTATGGTCGCTCCGAAAGTGCTCCGGTAGAGACGATCTATGGTCGCTCCCATCCTCGTGAGACGATCTATGGTCGCTCCGAAAGTGCTCCGGTAGAGACGATCTATGGTCGCTCCGAAAGTGCTCCGGTAGAGACGATCTATGGTCGCTCCGAAAGTGCTCCGGTAGAGACGATCTATGGTCGCTCCCATCCTCGTGAGACGATCTATGGTCGCTCCCATCCTCATGAGACGATCTATGGTCGCTCCGAAAGTGCTCTGGTAGAGACGATCTATGGTCGCTCCGAAAGTGCTCTGGTAAAGACGATCTATGGTTGCTCCCATCCTCATGAGACGATCCATGGTCGCTCCGAAAGTGCTCCGGTAGAGACGATCCATGGTCGCTCCCATCCTCGTGAGATGATCTATGGTCGCTCCGAGAGTGTCTTGGTAGAGACGACCTATTGTCGCTCCCCTCCTCGTGAGACGATCTATGGTCGCTCCGAGGGTGTGCAGAGAGAGGTGAGTAGAGAGACGTCCCCTCGGCAGGAGACTGGAGCCCAGGCTTCCTGTCCCAGAGTGACCCAGACAGGCCTCCCAGCCTCCCCTGGTCTCTGTTCCCTACGCCTGGCTCTAGAGCAGACGCACCTGACGGACCCCAGTGGAAGTTGCTGCCACAGCCCTTCCCTGTTGGCGCCCCTAGACGCTGGAGACCACAGCCCACAGTCTCTCTCGGTTCTCCCCAGGACACCCGGGCGTGACCTCTCTACGCCCCCATGACGCTGGGACTTATCACAGAGGTTCCTGGAGCTATTCGGCCCCAGTCCCGAGGGCCACACGCCTGAGCCAAGCCTGGAAGCCACGGGTAGCCCAGGACGCGAGAGGACGCCCTTATGAGTTATCCTGTGCCCTCTCGGCATGCCTCGCATTGGCGGTGTCCCTAGCCCGGCAGGATCGCCGACGACGTGTTCCTGCCTATCCCCTTGGTGAATACGTGTGATATTGTAGCACGAGTGATTTAGGTTAAGTGTGATTTCCCCTAAGGCAAGTATTGTGCAGTGATTTCATATAGTGAATATCGGGGTAAATAAGATCACAGTGAGAAGTTAAAGGACGAGAGTGTGGAACAAGATCTATTGACTATACGTTTGAGTGACATCCCTGTTATACAATTAATAAGCCTGTGCCGCCGGGAGATTCCCCTATAAAGACATACCCCCATTACTGTGAAGGAATATTATGAAAGGAAGTATTAATAGTATTCTCTCCCTCCCCCATGCTACCCATAAATCTTGTTTATCACCCTCTCTCACTCCAATATCTCGAGTAAGTGTAAATCAAGAATAAAATCAATTACCAAAGTCTTTTGGCTAGTGGAAGCCATATAAACTTCAAGTCCAATATCTGCCGCCGTCCAGTATTACCATAACTTTCCCCTAGCCGTCACAAGTCACTCCCCGCACCTCCCCTATCTCCTCCTAGTGAGACTCAACCCCCCTCCCGCGCCCCTGCACGCACTTATATTTACTGCACTCCTGATACACTAGGATTCTTTGTGCTGTCATTACTATCAGAGAAGCAAGTATCCTGCGAGATACACATATCCTAGATAAGGTTTTATATTGCTATGTTCTGTGCTGTAATATCTGCTGATTTGTCCTGTGTCTGACTGTGGTAATATACGTGTAAAGGTTGTTGCCTAGAGTTTTTGTGTCCTGCCTCTCTTTATTGCACTAGCTCCGGTCTCGAAAGAGGACCCCGCTCCACGTTAGGTGAAATAGGAACGAGAAGTCGAGCCTAATTTCACCTAGCATTACACTGGTGGCCAGCGGTGGTTCTAGACCCGGGCGTAAGAGAGAGGTAATCAGGAAATATTTGGCAAAATGGCAACCAAACCGCACGTTCAGTTACCCAAGTTTGACCCTGACCAGTATGATATACACACATATCTGGCAATAATTAAACCCTTACTGGATATTGGCTTTGAAAATGACCAACAGAAAATTGCAGTCACACTACCACTACTGGGTAAAGCGGCGGCGAACATAGCGCCAAAAATCGTCCCAGAACTCACCTGGCAGAACTTTACAAAGTTCACTGTACAAGCCATCACCCCATCATTAGGGAAAGTAGTGGCTCTATCCAAATTGGATAGTTTTGCATTTGACGGGGATTTAGATAATACCCTGATACAGGCAAGACGCCTGGTTACTGCTGCCTACCCGGAGGCAGATGAGGAAACCCGGGATCAGCATACATTTAATACTCTGAAACAACACTTCACTATCCATGACCCAACAGGAGACATGGATAGAGATATACAGCTGATGCGGTGCCTCCTGACCGCCTGCCCTTCTCCACAACAAATTAACGTTGTTAAGAAATTCCCCACCTGACCCCTGGCTCCCACAGCCACACCGCGTCCACCTCTGCCTCACACCAGCCCGACCCCGATGCCTAGCCCGCCCAGGGCACACCCCTCCTGTTGGCGCCCCGCCTCGCGAGAAAACCCGAACCTAATTCTTATCAACCCGTGGGAATTCACAGCCTGCAACTCCCGCTGCCCCCTTCATGACATACGGGACCAGCTTAAAGCTGCTCGCCGCAGAATCACAGCCCCGGGTTCGCGTAAAGTGTCCGCCTTAGAAGGCGTGGCCCCAGGGGACGAGCTGACGCCTGTGGACGAGCCCCATCCAGGAGAACTAGAGCAGGAGCAGGAGAACGAGAGCCCTAGCCAGCTGGATTTTTAGGCCCGCCCCCGCACCAACCCACGGTGGCAGGGGCCATCACCCCTAAGTATTGCCCCCCAGTATACCACAAGATGAAAATAAACGGCGTGAAGGCCAGACTACTAGTCGATACGGGAGCGGCCAGGTCCTGCCTTTACAGCCACTATTTCTCCCGCTACAAATCGCAGTTTGGCCCACTCCGCCGTACTACCACTCACCTTGTGGACGCGGGGGATGGCCCCCTGCCCATCCGTGGGGAAACTCGGGCCCTACGGGTCGACACCCACCAGCCAGTGTCCGCCCAACATCCAATCATCATTTTTTATTCCTCCTGCCGGAGTTATGACGGGTATTTAGGGCTAGACTTGCTCCAAAAACTCAGAGCCACGATCGACTGTCGCCACCGACAACTCCAGTTCCGCCCCCCACCCCGTTCCACCCCGGCCGTTTGCACATGCACGCTGCGGTCCCGGCCGGAGGATTCGCCCTCTTCCTCCCCCCAGTGCCCCCCTTCTCCCCCCCTTTTTCCACCTCCCTCTCCTCCCCCTCCCGTGCCTTTCCACCCCACTCCTGCCCCCTCTTTCCCTGCCACCATCTCCGCCGCCATTACCATCCCCTCCCACCATGAGGCATGGGTGCCCCTTAACAGGCCCTCAGGTCCATCCGTTTTGTTCTCCCCCCTCCTCCTCTCCGGACCCCTTTCTGCCTGCCTTGTGTCCCCCACCTTCCTCCCTCCCCACCACGCCGCCATCCGCATCGCCAATCTCGCCCCATCCCCTCTCACCCTCCCCAAAGGGCTTATCATCGGAGAGATGGAGGAAGCTGAGCCCTGTGCCCCATCCTCCTCCCACCACCCCACCCCTCTACCCCCCATCCCTGACCATCTCTCCAACCAGCAGTCAGACACCTTACGCCGCCTCCTCCTGGATTTCCAGGATTTGTTTGCGACAGGACCAGCAGATATAGGGCATACTACATACCTGTCGCACGAAATCCATACGACAGGCCCACCTATACGACAACCTTCCCGACGCAAGAACCCCCGACAGAGAGAAGAGGAGGACCGCCAGGTGCGCGAAATGGAAGAGGCAGGTGTTATCTCCCCCTCCACCAGCCCGTGGTCCTCCCCCGTCGTTCTAATAAAAAAGAAAGACGACACAATGCGGTTCTGCATCGACTACCACCGTGTGAACGAAGTCATCATTAAAGATGCCACCCCCCTCCCCTGCATTGACGATTCCCTAGACTCCCTCTATGGGGCATCTTGGTTTTCTACCCTCGACCTCCAGTCTGGATAGTGGCAGGTCCCCGTCCACCCGGACCATCGAGGCAAGATGGCCTTTTCCACCAGTAATGGCAAACATTAAGAATTCAATGTTCTGCCATTCAGCCTCTGCAACGCCCCTGCCACTTTCTCCAGACTAATGGAATCTGTCTTGAGCAGCCTTACTTGAGAAATATGTTTAGCTTATCTTGACGACGTCATTGTTTTTAGTCAGACATGGGCCGACCACTTGCAGCGCCTCCATCAAGTTTTCACCAGAATTCGCCAGGCAGGCCTCAAGCTACATCCTTCTAAATGTGTCCTGACCGCTAAGACTGTCTCGTTCCTAGGACATGCCATTTCCCAAGCAGGAATTTCCCCAGATCCCGACAAGCTCCGTGCCATAGCAGACATACCACCTCCGCAGGATGTCCACGGCATTCGCGCCTTCCTGGGACTCATGTTCTATTACCATCGCTTCGCGAAGGGATTCGCACAGATCGCTAAGCCTCTTCACGACTTGACATGAAAAGGGGAACCTTTCCACTGGACCGAGGATTGGCGAGCTGCTTCTCAACAGCTAAAAGACAAGCTTGTCTCGGCCCCCATCGTGGCCTTCCCCGACTATGCCCTCCCTTTTCGCCTCTACACGGATGTATCCCTTACCGCAATAGGCGCCGTCCTAGTCCAGGTACAGGCTGGCCAGGAACACATCATCGCCTGCGCCAGCTGCACTCTGAACCCAGCCGAAAAAAATTATGCCGCCACCAAGCGAGAATGCCTCGGCATAATCTGGGCCCTCCAATATTTTAGGGCTTATCTTTCTGGGACCCAAGTCACGATAATCACCGACCACCAATCACTCCAGTGGTTGCACCAATCAGACTCCCATAACGCCCAACTCGTCCGGTGGCGTGACACCCTAGAGGAGTTTCAGTACGAGATTTCATACAGACCCGGAAAGCTCCACACCAATGCAGATGCCCTCTCCCGCCTCCCCATCCACGTGGTACAACCGGACCCCGACCTACTACAACTCTGGCACCACAAGGAACGGCCCCCCTGGATCCCTGCTCACCTATTCCCCAAGCTGTGCTGACAGGGCGACCACCTTCTAACCCCTTCCAGACACATCCTCTTGACCCCCGATGCAGCACGTGACACCCTGTGCCACCTACATGCTCACAACGGCATCCACTTGGGCACCAAAAAATTACTCCAGGTGTTCAATGATATTTACTGGGCCCCAAATCCCTCCACCCTCGCCAAGGAAATTATCCAGATTTGCCGTGCCTGCATGCTTGGGAAAGATATCACCCGGACCGCCGGGCCATCTGGCCATATCACCGCCCACAAGCCCTGGCAACTCCTGGCGATCGACGTAGTATGCCCTCTTCCCCCTAAATCTGGATATAAATACGTGATCACTTTTGTAGACACGTACTCCAAATTCGTAGTAGCCTGCCCAGCTAAGGAACATCATGCCGTTGCTGTCGCCGATGCCCTGCTCCGACACGTGTTCCCTTACTTTGGCATTCCCCAAGCCATCCATTCCGATAATGCCCCCGAGTTCTCCGGAAAAGTCTGGGAAGAACTAGCCAGGATTTTCGGGTACAAGATCTCCCACTCCTCACCATACTGGCCACAGGGAACGCGGTATGTTAACGTAGCCATCGTACCCTTATCAATCAGCTACGCACCAGAATCGAGGCTACAAAAGACGACGATTGGCCAGCACATGTAAAAATTGTCCAATGGGGCATGAATTCGTGCCCCCGAGAAGACGGGGTTTCCCCCCAAGAAAGAATCTTTGGTGAAACCCCCCTCCCACTACTCCTACGCCATCACCTGCAACTGCCCGCTTCCACTCCCACTACAGACCTGCTACACCTGCTAAAAGGGCGGATATACCACCTACAAAAGAACCTAGACCTTGGACCCGACACAGCCACCAACCCTTTCAACCCGGGTGACACAGTCGTCGTCGCCCAACTTCCCACTCCCCACAAGCTCGCCCCCTGTTTCACGGGGCCCCACACAATCACCAAAGTCCCCAACCCATACCAAGTAGTCGTAGACTATCACGGTACTCCCCGTACTCTCCGCAACCGTCACGTGCGGCCTTTCCGCATGCCCACCTCCCCCACTCTGGCCCCACACCCCCAGCCCCCTCCGGCTCCCGCACCACCCTCTACAGTCACATATGAGTGCTATGTTTCCTCCTCACCCTCCCACTCTGCCCCCCCTACCATCTCCACCTCTCCGGCCACCACCACCCCCAGCACCTCACCTGACGCCTCCCCCGCCACCCCTCCCTCACCCTCACCCCTTCCTTCCATGGCCTCCCCCTCAACGCCCACTCCCACATCTTCCGCCCACGCCACCACACCCTCACCACAACCCACTACCACCCCCCCTCCCCCACCCACCATCTGTACACCCACTCTGCCAACACTGCACCCCACCGCGCCCACAACACGCAAAACAACCCGCCCATCCCAGACGCCCACTTCTCCCCCCACCCCGACCCTCAAGACCACCACCACCTGCTCGGGCCGCCTCTCACGCCCACCCGCCCGATACTCACACATCCCTACACCACCCACCTCTCCATGACTTCACACCGTCAAGCTACATCAGGCCCAAATCCCCTCTACCTGTACTCCCCAGAGACTCAACGCCGCATTACCATGGCACAAAACCCGGCCCTTACCCGCAGTATCCAGTATTCAGCCCCCAACCACACCGACAGCCACACCAAGCAAGATGAGAGTGAAGTGGGCCGTATGGGCACCTACCCTTGGCAGGAACCACAGACTCCGCGGGCAACACCACCTGCTAAACCTCCTCCAGTCTACCACCGCCACCTCCACACTCTCCCTCACCTGCGACCCAGCACAAGAAGAGAACCCCTACACGGTCGCCTGGCAAACTACGCTGCAACACCTCCAGCCCGTCTACGCCACCTCCAACACACAAGCATTCCACCTCCAGCCACGAGGACGTGACTTTTTACAGAGGGAGAGTGGTAAATGCGTGGCTTGAAGAACAGTGCCCCCGAAGAATACCATAGTACCCACGATGATAGGGCAAGCCAAACACAGCTTAGTATGCCCGAAAATGCACCGACACCCCCACACGGACCCCACGGGGTAACCGCCACCAGTCACCACCACTCCCGGCAACAGCGACATATGTCAGCCCGGGCCGTGCGCCCCTGTGTCATGCAGCCACCACACCGCCGCCATCGTAGGAGGACACCACCTTCGGGGAGTGGAATTGCTGAGCCAGCTAGGGGTGGAGTTAGAAAAGATACTCCAGACGGCGCCCCTCTGGTAGAGACGATCTATGGTCGCTCCCAAAGTGTTTCGGTAGAGACGATCTATGGTCGCTCCCAAAGTGGTCCGGTAGAGATGATCTATGGTCGCTCCCAAAGTGTTCCGGTAGAGACGATCTATGGTCGCTCCCAAAGTGTTCCAGTAGAGACGATCTATGGTCGCTCCCATCCTTGTGAGACGATCTATGGTTGCTCCGAAAGTGCTCCGGTAGAGATAATCTATGGTCGCTCCGAAAGTGCTCCGGTAGAGACGATCTATGGTCACTCCCATCTTCGTGAGACGATCTATGGTCGCTCCGAAAGTGCTCCGGTAGAGTATGGTCGCTCCCATCCTCGTGAGACGATCTATGGTCGCTCCAAAAGTGCTCCGGTAGAGACGATCTATGGTCGCTTCCATCCTCGTGAGACAATCTATGGTCGCTCCGAAAGTGCTCTGGTAGAAACGATCTATGGTCGCTCCCATCCTCATGAGACGATCTATGGTCACTCCGAGAGTGTCTTGGTAGAGACGACCTATTGTCGCTCCCCTCCTCGTGAGATGATCAACGGTCGCCCCGAGGGTGTGCAGAGAGAGGTGAGTAGAGAGACATTGTTACGGAGCAGAGAAAGATAATGTACACTTTAAGTGAGAATACTAAAAATCACTACTGTCCCGTAAAGTTCCAGGTTCAAAACAAAAGAGTTAGGTAAAATTACAAGTTAAAGTTTAATGCTCAAACTAACAACAAAACATTCAGGACTCATAAGGATAATGTAATGGCAAAAAACAGGTTAAATATATGGTTAACTGCAATAGCCTCTATTAACACGAAATTAGCAAGAGTAAATTTATCTAAGTCAGCCCTGATAAAATGAAAATACACTGGGTAATGCTCAGTTAATGCAAGATAAATTATTACAGATACAAAATATTATCAAAAATGACTGACAAAAAGAACCCTTACATAAATCACAAAAAAACCTCACTAGGCCTAAGAATTAACCCTATGCTACACAGCACAAGAAAAAATGCAACAACAGTTATACTCAAATTACACAGCTGCTAGATGGTTGGAGACTTCCTGAGAACTCACAATAATAATAACTGTACAGGGGAGGACAGAGATGTGAACAAAATGAGGAGTAGACCTAAGTGGCAATGATGCAGAGACTGAGCTCATTATATAGGGGCCGGCAGAGCTTGATACAACTTGTAAGAAGGACGCGCAAATGAAGCCATGGGGACAAAGAATTGACAATCCCGCTCTGAACAACAGAAAGGACGACTTACTCTACTATAACGGTAGAAGGGGGGGACTGAGGCAGAACACGCTCGTGATCAAACATGCAGCATACTGTGCGTTAAAATTACACAAAGGATGATGAAATCATAGGCTATGTAACACCTCCCCACAAAGAAAAAGAAATTTACAAAGGAAATTTCTTATTACTCTAAAACAATCTGTCTAAAGTCTAGATAAGCAATCTGCAATAACATTTTCTTTCCCCTTGACATGTTGTATGTCTAATGAATACTCCTGAAGAAGTAGACTCCATCTTGTTAATCTCTGATTTTTATCTTTAAACTTACTAAGGAATTTCAGTGGGTTATGATCGGTATAAATGACTATGGGGTCAAAACCAGAACACAAATAAAATGAAAAATGCTGTAAACCCAAAATCAAGGCCAAAAGCTCTTTTTCAATAGTTGAGTAGTTCTTTTGAGGTGGAGTGAACTTCTTACTGTAATAAGATACAGGGTGTTCAATACCCTGATCATCCTCTTGCAGCAAAACAGCCCCAGCTCCTGTATCAATTGCATCAACAGCCATCTTAAAAGGCTTAGCAAAATTTGGAGTAGCGAGCACTGGCTGACTTAAGAGGATAGCTTTAAGTTTGTTGAAAGAGGATTCACAGTTATCGGTCTAGACAAAATTAAATCCCTTTTTCAGTAGGTCTGTAAGTGGTGATACAAGAATTGAAAAGTTAAGAACAAATCTCCGGTAATAGCCTACCATTCCCAAAAATCTTTGTAGCTCTTTCCTACTTTTAGGTCTGGGAAGATCACTTATAACCTGAACCTTAGCTCCTGGTGGTGCAACATGTCCATCACCAATTACGTACCCAAGGTACTGAACTTTAGCTTGGCCAGACTCACACTTTGATAAATTAGCTACAAGATTAGCCTGAACTAAACGGTCAAGAAATTTACTGACATGGCATAGGTGATCTTTCCAGTTGTCACTGAAGATTAATACATCATCAATATAAACAACACACCCTGCCAAACTCTCTGTTACAACATTCATGAGCTTCTGAAATGTGGCTGGTGCATTCTTCATACCATACGGCATTACAGAACATGCAAAAGCCTTTCCTAGTGTTACGAAACATGAAATCTCTCTAGCACGTTCAGTCATAGGTACTTGCCAGTATCCCTTTAACAAATCAAACTTACTTATGTACCTAGCCTTTCCGATCTTGTCTATGCAATCTTCCACACGAGGGAGAGGGTAAGTGTCTGTTTTGGTTATCTGATTAACACGTCTGTAGTCAATGCAAAGCCGCTGTGACCCACCTGGCTTAGGGACTAGAGTGACAGGAGAACTCCACTCGCTCTGACAGGGCTCAATCATCTTGTGGTCCAACAGGTAGCCAAGCTCCTTTTGGATGAGAGGAACTTTCACTGGGTTCACACGGTAAGGAGGCAGTTTAATTGGCTTTGCGTCTCCAACATCGACATCATGCATCAACACAGTGGTTCTTCCTGGAGTGGCACGGAACACTTGCGGGTACTCCTGCAGTAATGCCGAAAACTCCTGCCTTTCCTCGGGAGCTAGATGAGAAAGCTTAGTCTGGAGATCATTCATGATATCAGGATTCTTCCCCAAACTATCACTCAGGCTCATGCTGCATGGGAGAGCTTCACTTGCAGACTCGGGTGGAACAGCTACAGTGCAGACTGGATTATTTTCGTCCCGCCTGTGATGTAACTTTAGCATGTTGATGTGACAAAGTTGCTTGTTCTTTCTACGATCTGGTGTGGCGATGACATAGTTGACATCACTGAGTTTCTTCTCCACGAAATAAGGACCACTAAACTTGGCTTGAAGAGGTTGCCCATGAACCGGTAGCAGAATCAAAACCTGATCTCCTGGCTGAAAGTGGCGTAACCTGGACTTCTTATCATACCAAGTCTTCATCTTCTCCTCAGCAGCTCCTAAATTCTCTCTCGCCAGCTGTAAAGCAGTGGACAGCCGTTCTTTGAACTTCATCACATACTCCAGCAGGTTGACGTCATCTTCCTCCGACAGCCAGCATTCCTTGAGTAGCTTAAGGGGTCCTCTTACTTCATGGCCAAACAGTAGTTCAAAAGGTGAGAAGCCCAGTGATTCATTTGGAGATTCTCTTGCAGCAAACACAACGAATGGAAGACCTTTATCCCAGTCTTTCTGATGTTCCAAACAGTATTTCTTGAGCATCGATTTGAGTGTTTGATGATATCTCTCCAATGCTCCTTGGGTCTGGGGATGGTAAGCTGAAGACGTGATCTGGGAGATGCCCAACTCTTTCAGAGACTGCTTGAAAACATTTGACATGAAATTACTTCCCCGGTCTGACTGTACCTCCTTGGGCAGACCAAACTTTGTGAAGAACCCTAGCATTTCCTTAACCACGTTCTTTGCTGAGATATTTCTAAGTGGAATGGCTTCAGGATAACGAGTAGCCATATCAATCAGGGTCAACACATAAGAAAATCCTGAAGAAGTCTTAGGAAGAGGGCCCACAATATCCACCAACACACGGGTGAAAGGCGCCTCAAAAGGAGGAATGGGAACTAGAGGTGCAACCTTTTCAGTCTGATTACACTTCCCCACAACTTGACAGGTGTGACAAGACTTACAATACCAGGAAACATCCCTGAAGATACCTGGCCAGTAGAAGTGTTTCAAAATGCGTGCCACAGTCTTCCTCACTCCAAGGTGTCCTGCCAAACTGGAATCATGAGCCACTCTAATGATATCCTGCCTACAAACACGAGGGATGACAACTTGATGCACAACCTCCCATTCACAGTCGGCTGATGCTGTTGGGGGTCTCCACTTTCTCATAAGTACTCCTGACTTTACATAATAACAAGTAGAAGCACCGGCTGACTCTTCCTCACTGCAAGCAGAGTTAGCTAGACCTTTCAACTCAGGGTCAGCAACCTGCAACTCAACCAACTCTTGACGAGATGAATTATCAACACTACGGGGTACTGCCTCATCTGGTGAGTGGTCCAAATTAGCAAGAAAAGTGTCAGCTAGGATAACATCATCATCATCATTATCCTCTAAATCAGCAATAACTTTAGACTTAGCCCTAGTGACAGCACATGCAGGGAACACATCAGGGACATCACAATCCTGGGATGCAGCCACTGGCTCACTAGACAACTGAGGAGCTGGACACACTTGACTTCCACCAATATCATTTCCAAGTAAGAAAGTTACACCTGACATTGGGAGTGTCTCAACCAACCCAACCATAACGGAACCATTAGCAAAACCAGACTCTAAATTCACTCTGTACAGAGGGACAGAGAAGTAATTATTCCCTACACCTTGTAAGATTACAGTTTCATCAGAGGAATTAACATTAGAGCCTAGAACACTGGTCAGCATAAGGGATTGGCAAGCACCTGTATCACGATATATTTTAACTGATTTCCTGTCATTACTGTCCAGAGGACTGACAAAACCATCAGACAGGATATTAGCACATGAACTCTTGAGAGTGTCACCCACGTTACTGCTCAAAAGAGGAGCTCCATCATGAGAATTTAAGTTACCCCTCAAAGCAGGTTCAGTTAACTCAGTTAAAGAATTCTGGGAACTCTCAAGGGTGGACACTAGACCAATTGACTGAATATTTAAAGACTCCTTTTTGTTCACATCACGCTGTCTCCTGAAACATTTCTCCGTAGTATGACCAAGCTTACTACAATAAGTACATTTACTTTTCTGAAATCTAGAGGTGAAGCTGGTATTTACTTCCTGAGAAACATCATCTTTATTCTCTTTCCTGTTACCTGTACTCTGAGTAGAGGCAACGTACTTACTCTCAGCTTTCCCTTTTTCTTTAGAATATCTCTTGTGAGTGAGAACATATTCATCAGCTAAAACTGCAGCATCAGACAAATTATCTATTCTTTTCTCATCGAGATATAGGCTTACATCTTTATTAACACACCTCTTGAAGTCCTCTAGGAAAATCATCTGCTTAAATTTACCAAAATCAGAATCCACATTCTTAGAATTTAACCACTGCTCTAACAGATCTTCTTTGATTTTTGCATACTCAACATGGGATTGCTTATCTTGCTTGTAAGTTGTCCTAAATTTTACTCTATAGGCTTCAGGAACAAGTTCATAGGCCTTGAGAATCAAGCTCTTAACTACATCATAATTATCACATTGATCCTGAGGCAAAGATGCATAAGTTACTTGAGCTTTACCGGTGAGAACAGTTTGAAGGAGTACTGGCCAATACTGTTTGGGCCAATTAAAACCTGTAGCTACCCTCTCAAACAACTGAAAATACTTGGTTAAATCAGATTCATTAAAAGGAGGGACAAGTTTAACATTTTTAGCCACATCAAAATCATCAGAGCTAGATGATCCAGTTCCACCTTGTTTCATGAGATACTCATGGTCTGCCTGAATCCTAGCAATTTCAACTTGTGCCTCAGCCTCCTTAGAACGGGCCTGAAATTCAGCCTCCTTAGCACTTGCTTGAAATTCAGCCTCCTTAGCACGAGACTCCGCCTCCTTAGCCTGAGCCTCCTGCAGGGCTAGCTGTAACTTAGCTAATTCAATCTGCGTTCGCTCATTTGGAGGAGTTACATTAAACAAGCTTTCATTAATCATGTCAACAATTTGATCTTTAGAATGATGAGAGCGAATAGCAATTCCCAATTGTTGAGCAACAAGCTTAAGTTCATTCTTTGTTCTGTTTTCTACATCACACACTGTTTGCACATTTGACAAAAAATCTTTGGCTTCATCAAGAGTAGTAATAGTAGACATCATGAATTAATCATAGTCGCAAAATATCAAGGAATATGCTTATGATAATATCCTGAATATCCTGCCAGGGTCGCCAAATTTATGTTACAGAGCAGAGAAAGATAATGTACACTTTAGGTAAGAATACTAAAAATCACTACTGTCCCGTAAAGTTCCAGGTTCAAAACAAAAGAGTTAGGTAAAATTACAAGTTAAAGTTTAATGCTCAAACTAACAACAAAACATTCAGGACTCATAAGGATAATGTAATGGCAAAAAACAGGTTAAATATATGGTTAACTGCAATAGCCTCTATTAACACGAAATTAGCAAGAGTAAATTTATCTAAGTCAGCCCTGATAAAATGAAAATACACTGGGTAATGCTCAGTTAATGCAAGATAAATTATTACAGATACAAAATATTATCAAAAATGACTGACAAAAAGAACCCTTACATAAATCACAAAAAAACCTCACTAGGCCTAAGAATTAACCCTATGCTACACAGCACAAGAAAAAATGCAACAACAGTTATACTCAAATTACACAGCTGCTAGATGGTTGGAGACTTCCTGAGAACTCACAATAATAATAACTGTACAGGGGAGGACAGAGATGTGAACAAAATGAGGAGTAGATCTAAGTGGCAATGATGCAGAGACTGAGCTCATTATACAGGGGCCGACAGAGCTTGATACAACTTGTAAGAAGGACGCGCAAATGAAGCCATGGGGACAAAGAGTTGACAATCCCGCTCTGAACAACAGAAAGGACGACTTACTCTACTATAACGGTAGAAGGGGGGGACTGAGGCAGAACACGCTCGTGATCAAACATGCAGCATACTGTGCGTTAAAATTACACAAAGGATGATGAAATCATAGGCTATGTAACAACGTCCCCTCGCCAGGAGACTGGAACCCAGGCTTCCTGTCCCAGAGTGACCCAGACAGGCCTCCCAGCCTCCCCTGGTCTCTGTTCCCTACGCCTGGTTCTAGAGCAGACGCACCTGACGGACCCCAGTGGAAGTCGCTGCCGCAGCCCTCCCCTGTCGGCGCCCCTAGACGCTGGAAACCGCAGCCCACAGTCTCTCTCGGTTCTCCCCAGGACACCCGGGCGTGATCTCTCTACGCCCCCACGACGCCGGGACTTATCACAAAGGTTCCTGGAGCTATTCGGCCCCAGTCCCGAGGGCCACACGCCTGAGCCAAGCCCGGAAGCCACGGGTAGCCCAGGACGCGAGAGGACACCCTTACGAGTTATCCCGTGCCCTCTCGGCACGCCTCGCATTGGCGGTGTCCCTAGCCCGGCAGGATCGCTGACGACGTGTTCCTGCCTATCCCCCTGATGAATACGTGTGATATTGTAGCACGAGTGATTTAGGTTAAGTGTGATTTCCCCTAATGCAAGTATTGTGCAGTGATTTCATATAGTGAATATCGGGGTAAATAAGATCACAGTGAGAAGTTAAAGGACAAGAGTGTGGAACAAGATCTGATTGACTATACGTGTGAGTGACATCCCTGTTATACAATTAATAAGCCTGTGCCGCCGGGAGATTCCCCTATAAAGACATACCCCCATTACTGTGAAGGAATATTGTGAAAGGAAGTATTAATAGTATTCTCTCCCTCCCCCACGCTACCCATAAATCTTGTTTATCACTCTCACTCCAATATCTCGAGTAAGTGTAAATCAAGAATAAAATCAATTACCAAAGTCTTTTGGCTAGTGGAAACCATATAAACTTCACGGCTAGTGTCTGCCGCCCTCCAGTATTACCATAACTTTCCCCTAGCCGTCACACAGTCACTCCCCGCACCTCCCCTATCTCCTCCTAGTGAGACTCAACCCCCCTCCCGCGCCCCCGCGCGCGCCTATATTTACTGCACTCGTGATACATTTATTAGGATTGTTTGTGTTGTCATTAGTATCAGAGAAGCAAGTATCCTGCGAGATACACATATCCTAGATAAGGTTTTATATTGCTATATATTGTGCTGTAATATCTGCTGATTTGTCCTGTGTCTGACTGTGGTAATATATGTGTAAAGGTTGTTGCCTAGAGTTTTTGTGTCCTGCCTCTCTTTATTACACTAGCTCCGGTCTCGAAAGAGGACCCCGCTCCACGTTAGGTGAAATAGGAACGAGAAGTCGAGCCTAATTTCACCTAGCATTACAATAATTAATCAGGAACAATATACTAAAGTTATTTTTACTATGAGTGGGGATGGAGGGATGGTACAATACCAGTATAAACACTCAGGAACAATATACAAGAGTTATTCTTACCATGAGTGGGGATGGAGGGATGGTACAATACCAGTATAAACAGTCAGGAACAATATGCAAGAGTTATTCTTACCATGAGTGGGGATGGAGGGATGGTACAGTACCAGTATAAACACTCAGGCTCGCATGACTCACTCTCAAATGAATGCAGTCATATGGCAATTGCCGGAATAAACTAGAGTTAGCCTGACCATGAGAGGGCTTATGATGACATGAACATTAGGGCTCCACTACTGCTCTAGCACCTAAATAAAGTCGTCTGGCATTAGCTAACACAAAATGCTAAAGCTGTCCTGATCATGAATGGGTTGCAGAAGCGTAATACGCAAAATAAATCGCTAAGTATATGGTGCTGCGAGATTTCCTGCACCAACAAGAGAACAGTAAAAAGTTTTCCACCAACGTACCTAGATATAACAGCAGGAAGTCTGAGAAATGGCTGAAAAAGTATAAAATTCCCAACGCATAACCACAAGCACTGAGCTAACGTATGTAACAGGAGACTAGTGAGTGTTGAGGCGAGGGTGAGGGAAGGCAGAGGAGGTGCCAACTGTAGCCAAACATGCTAACAGAAGCCGCTACATGTCTAGGGATCGTATTTGTCTCTTTATCTACTGTCTGTCTGTTTATATTTATTACGCACTCTTGTTTTTTGCCCATTAGTAACGTAGGGGCCCGAGGCTAGGTACTCAGTTCCAATATTTAAGGCAAGGGTGACCAGCACATACCATCCCTCATAAGCAACAAACCCGTTTCTCGGACATACATCCTTACCGGGCCCATTGGACTGAAGTTCTTAACCCAGTATAGCCTACCACTAAGCGTCAGTTGGTTATATGGTTACCATCCAACGTAGTAAATCGTTCCTCGAGTTCTAAAAGAAATGCTACGTCGAGTGAGTGGATGGTGGATACCTCTAAGGAAGAAATCCGGAAACTTGCTATGAATATATATAAATTGCTCTAGTGCTGGTAAAACTAATGGTGATTTTTTCTTTGGCCATTTATTCTGACCATCAAACCTTATTAAAATATTTATTGTTGTACAGGTACAAAGAATATTTATACAACAAAAGAAGGTGTCTTGCCACACACCTTTAACAGACATTATACACAGTCAGTGGTCATATATGTGTGGTGGTAGCCACATGCCCTTTAGCAATGATTAGCTACAGTATATTATAAAATGTAAAGGAATTTGTTAGATATATTACACACAGGACAGAAAAGTTGCATTAGAGCAGGACAGAGACACAGCACTGCAGCATTGCCACAGCCTAAGATATGACCTCGCACCGCCTTTTCAGTGGGCAGGGGCGCCGAGAGAATTGAACTGTGCCTGGGCAGGGCTAGTTTGGGGCCCCCACCCCTGCAGTAGGTAAAGGTAGAGGTGGGGGGCGTACGCTATATGTATGTGTAGCATAATTTTTTTATTGCTTCACCAACTTAGAAATCCATTGAAATGAACTGTTGACCAGAAATAGTTTCATCCACTAGAGTGATAAGACATCCACATGATACACATAGGTGTAATTATTACAAAAAATACAAGAAAAGCAATAACCAAGCACTAAATTGATAATAATACAAGAAAAGCAATAACCAAGCACTAAATTGATAATAATACAAGAAAAGCAATAACCAAGCACTAAATTGATAATAATACAAGAAAAGCAATAACCAAGCACTAAATTGATAATAATACAAGAAAAGCAATAACCAGTTGCTAAACTGATAATAATGTAAGTAAAATCATAATACAATACATAAAGATTATATACAGAATACATATATGGCTCATTCATTTTACAAACAATGGTGCTTTCCGTGCTTTCCTCTTGGCAAAATTATGAAGCATAACATCAAGATCAAGAGATCTTGCAAGTCGAGACTCAATACTGAGTCTAGCCAAGTCCACAAGTCGTGCTTGGGTCATTGTTGTTCGTAGAAACTATTTTATCAGCTTGAGTTTGCTGAATGAGCTCTGCAGAGGCGACAGTGGCAGGGATTGTTAGCAGAATGCGCAGGCTGACAGATACATTTGGGAAGAGCCCTTCTAGTCTGTACTCTGTCAAGCAATTCAAAAGCTGCAATGGGCTTAGTTGGTTCTGCCCAAAATTTGAGCGATGAACTGTTGGTAGGTGCCTCATTTCCATCACTATATCATGACTGATATCGGCAGGATACTTATCTGCCAGCGAATTTGATTTCAGTTCCAGCTCCTCTGCTGATATTGTTAGGTACTTCCAGAGGAAACTGAAGTTTTCAGAAATATTCTTGGCAGCTTTGAATCTAACAGTCAGTCCACCAATTACATGATCCAATAATACATAAAACACAGACTTTCTGAAATATGCTTCTTCAGGTGACTCATTTGCTTCATTTTGTACTGATAATTCTGTATCTGCTGTGGCATCACCATCAACATGAAATCTTCTTTTGCGTTTAGCTCCAGCTGCCTTACCACGTCCAAGATACAGATTCACCTCGATGTCCAGGTTTGCAGCAACTAACTTTGCTTCATTCCACATAGCTTTCCAGTTATTTCGGAGATCTGTCAGTTCTACAAGCAAGCCCTCTATGTTTGACACTTCAACATTCAGTGTCGCATCTCTGGCTTGAAAATTTTGTGACCCATTTATAGCCTGTGTGTGCGTTTGATTACTTTCATAACAAAAAGTACCTCAAGAAATCATTTAAACTCTATATATATATATATATATATATATATATATATATATATACATTATTTGTGTAAGTCACAATTTGAAAAAATAATATTACAAGAAGATAACACATAAAACTTTGGATATTTGTGTTCAAAAGCTAAAACAACCATTGTCGTCTGAGAACACCCAGTTTGTTTACTAATAGCATGACCCACATAAGATGCACGTGCTCTTAGCCTCATTTTCAAAAAATAAACAATGGCTATCTGCATAAGGTCCATACAACCCTACAGGCTACAATCATACCGGTAATGCATAAAAATAATGAAAAGTAGACTGTAAAAACACGAAAATGGCGTACCCAAAACATTCACCTGACGTTCATGGACACGAAGAGCTACAGGCCTATATACAGCCTTTGTAATGGCTATCTTATCCCCCTTAGGTCGTATGTATGGTCCATAGTCAGTCCACCTGTAAAATCCGGCTTCTGGCCCAATTCGTCCCTATTATTGAAAAACTGTATACTGTACAATAGAGGTTTTGAATTTTTTTTTTTTTCCAACATACTCATGGGCCCGCCCAAGACCCCATGGGCCCCGGGGCAATGTACCGGCTGACCTCCCCTCTCGGTGGGCCTGTCAGTGGATCTTATGGGGTCGGTGAGTGATGACCGAACACCCACGAACACCACACCACGCCTCTCTCTCTCTCTCTCTCTCTCTCTCTCTCTCTCAACTTCGCTACTTTTAGCTTTTTACTTATTTAATACATGTCCCTCATTGGTGTACATTAGTGTTTTACATTGGTCTGAGTATTTATTAGCGACTATGGCTAGGTTGTGGAAGACGTAGGCTGTGATGTAAATGTACTGGCGAAATATGCACAGTACTGAGTAACGTAATGAATATTGACTATATATATAAGACAGATTGAAGAATAGCATCTATTTGTATGTGTAACTATACATGTAATGAATGTGGTGCTTTCTAGAATTTAGGTACAAATTCAGGATATTCACGGAGAATGGAGAGTAACAGAGTGTCCTTGATTAACCATGGGATTTGCTCAGTCAGCGTAATAAGCTGTAACACACTATAACCTCTCAGTGGGGAACATCGTGTCCTACCTTCCATAAGGTTACCAAGCCTAGGTCATTAAAGCGAGTCCGTAAACCACTGACATGCCAGGTCAGAAAGGTACAAGTGGAGCTAATCACTGGACGGCAATTTCTCCTCAAACTGCTCCACCTTCGCTCCAAATTGCCCCAGCACCTTTGCAATTCCTGCCAGCTCTCAGTGCACGTCATCGAACCTCCCTTGAACAGGCTTTTCATCCTGAGCACGGAAAGTTGTTCTGGCTTTTCCCATAGCACGAGTTTCCTCCATGGTCGTGTGTTCGTCTGCAGGCTCCTTTCTGCCGCCAAGACCTAGAGGAGTGGAAACCTCAGGAATGTCGCACATAGCTGCAAAATCTTCATGTTCTATGTTAGACTTGACAGAGACTAGACAAAGTAGTCCTCCTGTTGTTTCAAACGCGTGTCGACTCACTGGAGTCTCTGGGATAGATCCTGCACTGCCAAGTGGAGATCCCTGATGGCATCCCGGAGACTGGTTTCGTGCTGACTGGAACACCCATCTGGAGGCTCTGACTTGCCGAGGATTCAGCAGCTCGTACTGGTGGCTGAATATACACAGGTGCAGCAGTGGTTGTTTTCCCCAGCTGTAGGAAATTTGAGGTCTGTAATTTGGCCTCCCAAACATTGGTTGGTGGCGGCAGTGATGCTTGTGCTGCCTGGGCTTGAGCTGCAGTGTGCCGTGGTGCCGGGGTCGCCCGCGGTTTCTGGGGACACGGAAGAGTGGGCATTGTGTTCCCATTTGCAGAACTTGGGTTTGAAGTGCTTGCCTCTTAATTTTTTCCAGACAGGTGCTACCTTCTTGCCTCCCAACACAAAAATGACTCCTGTATGCAGCACTACACTTGCATGCCAGATGCCCCCACCTGCTGCAGCGGTAGCAGAGATCAGGCTCCGAAACTTAGCGTGCAACCTTCGTGTGTCCCAGTGGCCTGATGAATACCCTTTCAGAATCTCACCCTTTGACAAAGCAATAAGCTGTGGTCTCAAATACATGCCAATCATTCTTCCCTTCATCCACAGGACATTTTCTGGAGCCTCATGGTCCTCCACCGCCCAGTAGACAGGAACATTATGAATAATAATCCTGGTCTGGGGACAGTTGGTGGCAGCTTTCAAAAAAACGCCATTAAATCCATCTCTGGTCAAATAATCCACAGCATGGCCCGTCTCACTGTCACATACGGACGTGTCTTACCTTCTCTGAACAGTACCTCAAATCCAGGAAACTTTTGCTACAGGAACACTCCATTTAGCTTTTTGTGAGAGGGAGTGCTCGCAGTCCAGGACAGAATTCAGCATCACTCTAGCATCACGATTTTGCTCCAGTTCACCACATTCCAGTACATGCTCAGCATTTGGTGCATTGCTGTCCTCCCTCGTGCGTTACGTTTGCTGACACTGGGTCTTGTGTCATGCGTGGTACATGCTGTTGTTTGTGTCGCGCCACAAGTACTGCCATCCATGTTCGTTTCTTGTGTCTGGGATCGCTCCTGCCCTTCCTCGTCACTCTCCGAGGTCGAGGGACTCTCACAGGCGCCAGTCTGCCCCATGATGCTGTAGGTGTGATCAGAGGGGTGAGGCCCTCGGCGTTTACGGTGACGGCTGTGTGTGGGCATTTCAGCACGCACGCCTGCATCCTACGACCGCCCGGCAAGTACTGGTGTGCACATAACACCTCAGCATCGTCGTATATGTCACTGATGCAACTATGCCAATACCGTAAACATTAAAAAAGGAAAACAATGATATGCTGTAGTTTTAGTATGATTTTAACCATATTTGGTGGAACACCCTTGAATCTGCCAAATAATATACCAATTCCTCTTTAGCACAATCGATACAAGGTCAAGATTGAGAGAAAAGATTAAGACTGTTTTTATCTGATTTAAAATAAGCAATATGGAAGACTTTAGGATGAGACAAGAACCAAGTAATTCAATTTTGAGAAAAGTCAAAGGTCACGCTCACAGACAAGATCAATGGTCGCCCGTGCTCATTCTTATCTTAATTTTCTTACCTAATTGTATTTTTACAGGATTGAGTCAAGCTTGTTGCGTCCCATCTTTTAATATCTTATCATATTTTTCTTTAATACTGAGAAGTTTTTGGCACACACTACTTTTTCCGGTAATAATTTCCACTAATCTCTTGCCCTGTCTTGAATGCTGAATTTTCTCACATCTTTCTTTAATCTTTTCTTATATAATTTCTTGTTGTGTTCCCCTGAAGATAACTGTCTGTGCACTATATATTAATTGATAATCTTTTCATTTCCTTCGACACATTTATACAGCATGATCATATCGCCTCTTCTCCTTCTCTCTTCCAGTGTTGGTAATTGAAGAGTATTAAGTCTTTCTTCGTAGCTCTCTCAGGCTTGGCGTCCATTTTGTGGCTGTTCTTTGTACCTTCTCAATCATCTCAGCATGCTTTTTCAAGTGTGGGTTCCATACTACTGTTGCATATTCAAATGTTGGTCTCATGAATTACGTAATTTTCTTCTTTACCGTTTCCTTACTGATGTATGTAAAGGCTATCTCAAATTCGCCAACAGGTTGTACATGTTCCTTACTTTTTCATTTGTATGGTCTTCTGATGACAGTCTGTTACTGATAATTACTACTAAATATTTCTCTTTGCCAGATACCTGTAAACTGTCGCTTCCTAGTTTGTAGTCCCAGTCAGGCCTTTTTACACTTTCCAAATTATATTATATGGCAGTTTTACCCGTCCCCGCCCCGGAGGGGCTCGGGGACGGGTTTTGTTTTCACTTGGTTTTTGTCTGTCTGTCTGTCTGTTAACAACTTTACACGAAAAATACTGGTGCGATTTTCGCCAAAATTACAGGGATGATGGGCTATGACCTGATCACCTGATTAAATTTTGGGCCAAGATCCAGGCTGTAGGCCCAAAAAATGTTTTTAAAAATCGTTTTTTCGCCATATCTCCTCTCCAATGCGTCATATCGACATGAAACCAAAACCTAAAGGTGCACCTTTCAAATCTGCATCGTATAACATGCCTCATTACATCAGGGGGTCACCCCCCAGTTAGCGGTAGGGGAGGGGTCAATGTCAGGTGGGTCGGGCCTAAAATTTCAAATGGGCATAAAATCGTCAATTTTCACCCGATTTACTCCATTTTTGATGTGACATCTTTTACTAGATATCCTGTTGTATTTATACGTCAACACTAAAATGACTGCCGGGGACGGGTTTGCTGTACCTTGGCACCGCTTCTTGCTCTGCATCGAATTCCTTCTGCCATATATGGCTCCATTCATATAATTTTGTTGGATCCTTTTGCAATTCCTTACAAAAGGATATAACAACATTATACGAATAGTCATAAATGGCAGATGGAATTCAATGCAGAAAAATGCCGTGTGTGTGTGTGTGTGTGTGTGTGTGTGTGTGTGTGTGTGTTGTAACAAAATAACTAGTTTTGATCATATTTTAATGAGACTTGGTAAAAACGCTGGGGGTCAGACCAGAGGTAAAGCATTTTTCTCTCTCTCTCTCTCTCTCTCTCTTTTTAACAACAGTTGGTCAAAAGTCAGTCAGAATGCAAGATCAACTTAAAGAGTTTTCATCCAATTTCGACTCAGCTTTGTAAAACTGAAGGTACGTAAACAGCAACACAGCACCTTTTCCTTAGTCCTGTATTCTGCACTCAACTCAGCATCGTCGTATTCTGCACACAACTCAACATTGCCGTATTTAGCACCTAACACCTCAGCATCGTCGTATTCTGCACACAACTCAGCATCGTCGTATTCTGCACACAACTCAGCATTGCCGTATTCTGCACCTAACTCCTCAGCATCGTCGTATTCTGCACACAACTCAGCATTGTCGTATTCTGCACACAACTCAGCATCGTCGTAACTTGCACCTAACCTCAGCATCGTCGTCTGTCAGTGATGCAGCTATGCCGATATTAGCACAAACAAAAGAATGATAAGGTGTAGTAAACAAAATCGCAATGGAAGTGATGTTAGGAAGCTTTCTATGCTACCTACAGTAGGGTCTTAAATACGGTACTGAACCTTCAAAGCTAAAATCCTCAAATGTTTGCTAAAACATTATTAAACCTCTTTGATGAAGCTAATGGGAGAAATTATAATATCGGTATACTCCTTGCCAAAATATTAGCTACATACAAGTTAACAGACACTCTTGGTCAGTACAACCCTAGTATCCTATTCTATTCCAGCTAACACCAACGATTTTATTCAGCGGACAGTGAGTCGTCACAGGAGCCTGAAATTCCCAACAGGCAGAGACTTATCTGCTACTGTAGCAGAAATAAACGCACAGCCTTTGGTGGCCAAGAAACCTCTAGCATTCTGTTCCACCTACGCCAGACGATGTTGTTCACCTCAGTTTGGGTTATAGAAAAAAAAAAAAAAAAAAAAGCCCTTAACTAGAAATTAACTTCCTAAAACCTAGCGGAAGTAAATGCTGTCTTGGCAACACTGAGGACACTTCAGATGCCAAAGGCAGGTTGACAAGTAGTTAAACTTCCGAACACTCTCTTGTCGTAGATGAACGCTTTTACAAGAAAAACCTGGGAAGGAGAAAACAGGCTCTTCCCATGAGTGTATAATGTCTTTTTATGTCTCTAAAGATCTCCCCACAACAGTAAATTTTAATCTGGAGAGGACAGTTATCGTACATTGCTATGCAGCTCAGATCAAGGGCATGGGTGTGGATTTTTTTTTTTTTTTATCCCAGGACATACAGTACATGTTGTGGCAGTGTTGCTTCTGTCTTGGGAATGTTACAGAGAAAAAGTCTTGAGGGGAGGGGGGAGGGACTCTACTTTTATTTATTCCAGGACGGAATAGGTGATTGAAAAAGAGCTTGTCTATCCTGAGATTAAAACATGATGTAGTTATGGTTTAGTTATCCTGGGACGGAGCATAGGCTACACACGGTTGGAGTGGGCAAGCACGTCTGGCCTGGGAATAAAAACGTCTTATCGACCACGTCCTGTTCTGGTCCATGCCACAGACGTCTTTTTGTTCTATGTTCTTTAACTTAAACACCACGTAATTATGTTAAAAATGTGTCACTTAATTGACAGTATGTATTCTGTTAAACCATGGGTTATTTCTTTATCCCAGTACTAAGATTAATGTTTGGCTAAAAGAATGCCTTGTATAGATTTAATATGAACTTTCCATAATGTAACCCTCATACCATAAGTGTCGATAAAACTTTACCTCAGTCAGTCTTGCTACCTCCAGACGATTTTATTCAGCTTCCTAGAGCCCCTTCGCTGTTACTCGGTCCCTCACGGGCAATACAAGTGTGTATTGTGTGACTAACGATCCGAGCAGTGGTGGACTAGTTTTACCAGTTTAGACTCGATTTCAGCTAAACCTGGTGAAAGGTTTGACGGTCAGCCAATAAACTCACAGCTTTTGAGAACAGCAAATCAAAGATCAAGGTTACAAAGCAGGGTCATTTCAAACAAATCTTATTTGATTTAAACCAAACGTGGTGGAGGGGCTATGAGTCAGGAAAAAACGAAGGAAGTTGACAATAAGATTTGTCAAAGATCCACATCGCATGACAAGATGTACAGTAAGTTCGACCTGTGTATGTCTGTGTGAACTGGATAAAATGATCTGGTCTGATTTGGACCAGACTTGGTGGAAGGGTTGAGGTTCAGACAGGGGTTAGATGTTTTGTTGCTTAAAAGAACTGGTTAAATGCTAAGGAAATATGACAAGGTTAACTTAAGTTTTATTCGATTTACGTCAGACTTAGTGCAATGGTCAGCCAAGAATGAAAGGTTACTATTTTGCAAACAACCCATCAAAGGTCAAGATCACAGGAAAAGGTCACACTTTCACCTGCTTGTCCTGTAATGTACTAATATATGCCAGATAAATGTCAGCAGTCATTGTGCCCATCTCCTACAATCACATTTTTCTTCCAAATACCACACGGTTTTATTCACTGTACAAGAGACGTTTTGAAGAAGTAGGTCCTTTATTAACCCATTTAGAACCTAGCTTAATGAAATAATTCAGTCATGGAAAAGGGGAAGAAAGCAAAACGTTGTCGAACTGAAGGAGTAATACTGTCTAGGCACGTGCAATAGTCTCTCTCTCTCTCTCTCTCTCTCTCTCTCTCTGTCAGTGCAGTGCTACAAGGCTATTGCTTGCCCCCCTCCCCCCCAAACACAGCCAGTGGAGGGCATCACGGGTCAGTTACAACCCGGCAAACAAAACCGTCAATTTATAGCCTCATCAATAGCACATGGGCCTACACTTTCCCTTTTCTGTTTTTTCCTCTTTTTATTCGCATTAATTTTCCTTTCCTCTCTTCGTACACCTTCCCTGTATCAAGGTTTTTGTGTCACAGAGGGTGAGTCTGTGGCCAGAATGTCCTTAGAAGGGGATAGCCTGTTGGTAACACGTTCATGGTGTCACTCGTGTTTTGTATGCGTCACCCCTACGTCACTCCCGATGATCAGCCAACACTCTATCTCTCTATCTATTGCCAGACGCCCTAATCCCGTAAGGGATGGCCACAAACACATCGCCTCCATGTCGCCTTGTCCCCCACCATTTCACTGCCCTGTTCCCAGCTCACAACTCCGTCTCTCATATACCTCTCCACTCCATCTTTGAATGGCCAGTAAATTTTGATGTAATCTTCCTCACCAGAGAGGGCAGTGTCGACCGTAGGCTCACTCGGATTCCCTTCTCATTTCCATTCGAGGGGCAGTGAGACTTGTTTTTGTCTTCACAAGAGGTGTTGTGTTAATCAGTGTTTGTCCTTCGTCCTGCATCTGCACCCTTGATCATTCTCACCTGTTAGCACACGAGCCTCCAGTGTACTGAGCTTAGCACCAAGTCCCCTGAGTGTGGTTACACACCTGCCCTCTGGCCAAAATATTAGCAAAGTACCACTTATTCACGTAGACAGTCTGATCGGCCCAAGGGTGATGGTATCTGTAGAATGGCAGTTTGCAATATACCATCAGGCCGATTAAACACCTCCTAGAGCGAGGCCTGGTAGCCACCTCGTTGCTGCGGGTGTAAAAGGTGTGGAAGCACCACATGTACTGATGTTTCCTTTCGTATTCCCACACGCCGACCCACTGCAGTGAGGGTGACAGTGAATCTAAATTAATGCTGCCACGATGGTTGACAAATATGTGCAGAAAAGCCTCTCTCTTAGAGATGTATAATCGACCTGATGGTACCGTATAATACAAAGTGAGGGTATCTGTTTTCCCCAGTGCCTGTGTGTTACGTGGTGGAAAATGTATCAAGAAAACTGCCCTAGTAATGCAGTGCAGTGATAATAATGAGGGTGTATTGAATCTTGGGTGGTCGGTAAGGAATTCTGTTGTATTTCTTCTCGCAATCAAATAATTTTGTAGCGTGAAGGGTTGATGAATGAGAATCTCACTGTTTTGTTCATCTCGTAAAAAAGTTGTATTATAACAACCCCAATAAGCTTGCAGTTATCCGCAAATACTGCTCTTTGCCTACGTTCTGTACATAAATTGATAGCTAATGCAGTTTGTATAATGAAAAGATAATTACTGTTAATGACAACTCAGTTAATGACTGGTAAGATAAATTGTCTGGAGGTGGGTTCACCATACACGTACACGTACAGAGTCAGTTCCATCGTAGCACTGGCTGAGCTATCCATCCAGAGTGGGAACAGATGGGAATAAATGGGGATAGATGGGAATAAATGGAAATAGATGCTAATTTTCCTTGTGTACTATTTTTGCACTTTTTCTTATCCAGGAAAGTCTAGGTTAGGTTAGGTTTGCTTTTTTAGGGTCTAGTTAGGTTAGTTTGTTAGCCAGTTAGGTTAATCTGTTAGGTAAGGTTAGGATAGGTTACGCTAGATTTAAAATCAGAAAAAAAAAAAAAACGCAATGAAGAATGTTCATCCTAGTAAAATCAAACTTTGCGCGTCTGACGGGATTGGTATAGGGTCTCCGGATACCACCAGCGAATCAAGTGGCATGCTATCGTCCGTCAGTGGCGGTGTCTGGCAGCCTGCTTGAACTCAGCCAAGGCCACCCACTGTAGATAGCTACACTCACGCCAGAGCCCAGAGCAGTGTCGACTCTGTACACAGTGGGGCGATGAGTCAGGTTCTCGTGACCATAGTTATATACATGGATGCCGCATCGCGCTTTGCAGCATAGGGCCGATGTACGTCAATACCGCCGCCATATTGGCAAGGTCGTCGGACTGAAAATAAACAATGGGAATCAATGGGCAACGGGTGCAGATGCTGACGTTTTCTGGTCATAACTTTCTTAATATCGCATGGATTTCCTTATGTGACGGCTTATTTTAAAGCTCATAAAATATTCCAATATAATATTCTTGCTTGGTCCGTGTTTGTCACAAGCACACCTCTAAAGCAATCCACAGTAACAACACCATGCAACACATACTTCTGAGCCAACTGCAGTGACTACTGCTGAAATGTGCCTGCAATACAATATGACTCATGACAAACCTGACACCTGCATGAGGTTGAATTCTCTTTTAGCATCATATAAAATATATGAATGATATGATAACTGAAATTGAGTTTGATAAAGAAATACAAGAATGACTCAGAACGTATGTAAATAATGTCACCATTGTAAAAATATTGGTTATACCTTTTATTTATGTCAAATATGAAATGCATATTTATATGTATAATGGAATTCAGGGAGTGTTACGGTTTACTGCTTACAAGGACCTGATGAACCAGGGAACCAGTGACAACTGCTGAATTCAAGAAAGCCCCCGCCACTCAATTAGCGTGGCAAGATGAATGAATTATACATCAGATTTTAGGGGAAAACAGAGGTGAAAGAAGTATCGGAAACATAATTCCCATTTTTTAGGGGGGGAGGGGGATGAAAATATTTGCAAAAAGTTTCACGGAAATTTAAAAGGCTTGATAGTTGATGGCTAGAATCTTATGAATTGAAATAAACATAGAACTACAATTCCCCCCAGATAACCTTGGAAACGTTGAACCTCTGATATTGTTACAGTAGGTTCATAGATGGTTAGGTTGTGTTAGGGTAGTCATTTCACCAGAAAATACACTACTGGGACCCAACATTGCCTTTCTGGAGTAAATACATTTCCAACATATTCACCATACTCTAATTTTGCTTGCGTAGTGTGTACACAGTGCCATCCCAACAAAAAATTGCAAGAACAAGCGAAAGTGAGGTGGCGAGGGCTTTCTTGACCTTTACCTTACGTGGACTGAGAATCTGAGTACTGTACGCTAATTACCACAGTGAAATAGAGTTTAATGCATTGTAGTACTGTCAAACGTTATATTAAAAGGTTAGCTGTTATTCACATTGACTAGATTGTTTATATTACGACTAAACTCATTGTGGAAGTATTGCACGTCTGCATGCATCAGTCTGAGCAGTGCAGGGCTGTAGGGCATTTGTATTGATTTTAAAGTACAAAGTGTATATACTTACTCATGAAAATTTATTCCCTGTTGTCTGGTGCCAGTTGTTCGCTTGTTAGTGTAATACTGTGGCATTTCAGAGAAGTTAAAGGTGGTACAATTGTACAGTACACCATAGCAGACGACGTGCACTCGATCTTTCCAACATGGCGGCCAAGCTGACGCATGTCTTGCCTCCCCGTGCGGCATTTATGTTTAATTATCTATGCTTGTGACGGCCTCTAACTACCCGCTCTCCTTTTTTGCTTGCCGTATACCTCTACAGAACAACACCTCTCATTTATCCATCATTGTATCATCCCCTGGTACCACTGGTCTGTCCCACATGATACTGCTGTCTTGTGGTGTAAGCAAAATTCACCATAACTTTGGAATTTTTCTCTATCTATAGCCCGACGCCCCAATTCCGCAAAGGGTGGCCGCAGACAAAACGCCTCCAAGTCGCTCTGTCACCCATCATTTGACTGCCCTCCACCCCAGCTCACTCCCTCCTCCCTCATATACCTCTCAACTCCAACCCTTCACCTCATCCTCGGTCTCCCCCTCCCTCTCCCCCCCCCCTCCACTTCACCTACATACACCCTTTTAGTCAGTCTTTCATTCTCCATTCTCTCCACATGTCCAAACCAACACAGTGTATTTCTCCTACTAATTTTCTCAACCACATCCACAGCCACCCCACAACGTTCTTTCAGTTCTTCATTCGTCAACCTGTCCCTCCACGTCACTCCACATGCTCCTATCATGTAACTCATTTCCACTGCTCTCACTCTTGACTTGTTCTCCTCTTGCAAGGTCCACGCCTCGCTTCCATACGTCAGGGTAGGGATCACAATACCATCATGCAGTGACTTCTTAACTTCCATACTCACCTCCCTATTTCTCATCACTGCTTTCAGTGTACCCACAACCTTCCTTCCCTGCTGTACCCTTTCGCGCACTTCATCCCTCAAAGTTCCATCCTTACTCATCACACTACCCAAGTACTTGAATGCACTCACATTCTTCATATCCTCACCATCCAACCTCACCGTGCATTCTGTGACTTCATTCCTCTCAAACACCATAACTTTACTCTTGTTTACATCAACTTTCAGATTCCTCCTCCTACACACTGTCCCAAATTCATTCACCAAACCTTGCAACTCCCATTCATCTTCACTCAACAATACTGTATCATCAGCAAACAGCAACACCGGAATCTTCCACAGATTATCCTCATTCATTAGAGCCACACCCACATCAATTGCCCTACCTTGCGTCTCCTTTACAACCCCATCCATGTATATATTAAACAACCAGGGAGACATCACACAACCCTGTTTCAGTCCCACATTTAGAACATAGAACTCACTCAGCTTACCATCCACTCGCACCGTAGCCCTAGCTCACTATGGTCAGACTCAAATATGAAGTCCGTTTGGGTGGGGCCCGAGAGGGGATTTCCCTCTCTACAGCTCTGTCGCATCAACCCCAGTACCTATCTCTCTCTCTGTCATATGTCAGCTATTTACTATTTGAAATTGTATATTAAATATTCTGTACTTATTAAATATATGAAATAAGGCTATATAGTGCTATGAATGTGTTGCATTTTAAGATAATAGCAATGATTTGTATGAATTCCACACCACGTGACAACGTCGCTTTCCAACGTTGCCAGAGGTTAAGGACACCCACCTCAGACTACAGGTGACCGGTCACTTCCTGATCCCCACCCACGATGGCAGCTACTCCGACTCGCTCTCGTGTGCTCCACAGTCGGAAGAAAGAACTTATTTACAATGTGAACAAGTATTTTTTAGAAGAAAGATCAGAGAGAGGACTTATGCCTACTGGGGAAACCTCTATTAAAAAAAAACGCGCCAAGACTTTTACCTCAGTGATGGTGTGGAAAAAAGGTCGAAACAATATAGAAGAAAACAAAACTTATAAATATATAAAAACTTTCTCAATCAACTGAGAGAGAGAGAGAGAGAGGAGGTTCGGCAGAGCTGTAGAGAGGGAAATCCCCGCTCGGGCCCCACCCAAACGGACTTCATATTTGAGTCTGACCATAGTACATACTCTTCACAGCACTCAACAATTTCCCATCCACTCCATATATTCTTAATGCCTTCCACATACCTTGCCTATCTACTCTGTGAAAAGCCTTCTCCAAGTCCATGAAGGCAGCATACAGTTTCTTTCCCTTCTCTAGATACTTCTCCACTAAACATCTTAGAACAAATATCTGATCTACACACCCTTTTCCCTTCCTAAATCCCCCTTGTTCTTCTCCAACAAGCTCCTCTGTTATATGCCTAACCCTATCAATGAGTATTCTACCATATATTTTTCCAATCACACTAAGAAGGCAAATACCCCTTTGGTTACCACATACTTCTCTCTCCTCTTTTCCTTTGTATAAAGGAACAATTATACCTGATTTCCAGTCCTCTGGAACCCTTCCCTCTTCCCAAGCCAATCTACACAACTTCCATATCCACTCCACAACAATCTCACCCCCATACCTAAGCATTTCACCACACACTCCATCAATTCCTGGGGCCTTTCCCATCTTGATCTTCTTCATCGCTTCCACTACTTCCGCCCCACTGATATCTTCCTCCCTCCTCTCATCTCTTCCTCTCCCATCTCTCTGCTTTATACATTAGTTTTATGTACTAATATTATACTAATTCTATAATTACTTAGGAAAATGTTAGCACAGTACAAACAGAATTTACACATGGAATAGGCACACACACACACACACACACACACACACACACACACACACACACACACACACACACACACAAACACACACACACACACACCTATATATCACACTGTACGGCTACAGGTATTTGGAAGAATAATGTTAGGGAAGGTAAGGAGTACACGGAAATATCCGATGAGTTACGAACAGGGAGGCTTTAGGAGTGGAAGGGAATGTGCGGATCAAGTACATGAATTGAAATCAAGAGTGGAGAAAGCTGGTGAAAAGGACTGTAAAGTACTTATGATATTGACGGATCAGTGAATGCTGATATATATATATATATATATATATATATATATATATATATATATATATATATATATATATATATATATATATATATATATATATAATATTGTCCTAGGTCGTCCCAAGACAACAAAAATTAAGATACTGGGGGCTGAACTGGAACTACCAAGTATACTGAAAAAATTGCGTCAGGATGATTACTTACGGGTGTGAACAACTGATGTACTTTAATAACAATACTCGTTCACCTCCAAAAACGTATCTTGGTTGTATGTACAAACTCTTGAGCAGTTTCAGCGTCATAACTCCTTGAATTAATTTAATACAAACATAAGGTGGGGCCACCTGGAGTCCTGGTAGAGTGACTGTGGACGCAGAGAAACTCCACAAGCCCAAAGATCATTGGCTGCCTTGTGAACTTAAATCACACTTCATGACGAAGTTAGAGACAATGAGTCATCACCAGTGTGTGTACACATACATTCTGACGAGTCTGTTGATGGCACTAAGCTGTGTGGGATATTCATGAGGGAGTATGAATTTCCCACACAGTACGTGGACTCTGTCATTTCAAAAAGACTCCCTGGCTGTCTCTCTTCTACAAAGGCTGAACTATATTCAATAGAAAAAGGACTTGGTTGTCTAGTATCTATATCTGAGGATGCTTACTTCTTTGCTGACAGTCAGGGAGCTCTATATGAAATACTGTCTGGTATTTCCACAGATTGTGATAGTCAATAGATGTCTATCAACCATCCGGTGTACTGAAAACACAGCTCATACGTCCATATCACATGGATTCCTTCCCATGTATGGATACCCTTCAATGACGAGGCTGACGATCTAGCTCATAAAGTTCTGCTTTTGGACTCTTCTGATGTTATTGATGTTATTGCCTGAGTAAAAAAATTAAAAGATAGAAGAATGATCATCCTGTGAAAGTCACACTAAGTACGTTATGGAAAATGGTGTACAGAACGGAAAATTGCAGCCAGGTATCCACAAATGTGGGGGGAGGGGGGAGAGGGACCAAACCTTGTTCTGGAAGACGCCACTGCGCCCACTGTATACGGGAGTTTTCTTTACCCGTCCCCGTCTCGGAGGGGCTCAGGGACGGGTATTGTTTTCACTCGGATTGTTCTTTTTCATTGTTTGTCTGTCTGTCTGTTAACAACTTTCCACGAAAACAACTGGTACGATTTTGACTAAAATTATAGGGCTGATGGGCTATGACCTTCTGATCACCTGATGAAATTTGGGGCCAAATTGGTCCCAGGCCCAGGCTGTAGGCCCAAAAACTGAAGAAAGAAGGCGACAGGTAATAATAGTTTTTTCGCCATAACTCCTTTCAAATTCGTCATATTGACACGAAATCAAAACCTAGAGGTGCATCTTTCAAATCAGCATCCTATAATATGCCTCGTTAGTCTACATCAGGGAGGCCACTCCCCTGGTGTAATGAGGCACCTTTAGGTTTTGGTTTCATGTCGATTTGGCGAATTTGAAAGGAGTTATGGCGAAAAAAAAAAAAAACTTTTTTTTTTTTTTTTTTGGCCTACAGCCTGGGCTTGCCCTAATCTGGCCAAAGATTTACTCAGATGATCAGAAGGTCATAGCCCATCATCCCTGTAATTTTAGTCAAAATCGCACCAGTATTGTTTGCGTAAAGTTGTTAACGGACAGACAGACAGACAAACAACAAACGGACAAACCGAGTGAAAACAACACCCGTTCCCGAGCCCCTCCGGGACAGGGATGGGTAAAAAACAAGAACAAAATGAAAGAAAAGCATTCGGGGGCCGAATGCTAATTGCCCGCCAGAATATGCTGTTGGCCATGTCCAAGATTTAGGCCATATCATGATACCCTGAAGGTTTCATGTTGACAGCTCAAGCTGTTCATGAGATATAATGGTGCTAAAGGCGGGCGATAAAATCTAGTTGACCTTTGGCAGCCATTTTGGTAACTTTCACCTTGACCCCGAGTGCAAATCTTCGACGTCGACCAAGATTTTGGTCATATTTTGATAACGTGAAGTTTTCATGTTGATAGCTCAAGCCGTTCATGAGATATAATGGGAACTGATACACACACATACACACACACACACACACACACACACAAGCAGGCAAAAACATTATCGCTCTGCCTTGTAAAGGCTGGCAATAATAGAGTGCCAAATTCAAACTCTATTCTTTTCGAGATGCCTGGACACACTGCATTTGAAAGACTGAAGTCATAGGCAGTTGGAAATACAGACAGAGGAAGACAGTTCTGGAGATGACCTGTTGCATACATGAAGGACTGGGAGTAACGGTTAACTCTTGCATTACATGGATAGAAAAGCAATCAGAGTGTGTTGCCATGTGGGTGCTACGCGCCCTCCATAGTGATGAAGGGATGCAAGCAGACAGTTTAGAGGAGCAGTGACCATTGAAGTAGTGATAGAAAAGAGATAAAGATGCAACAGTGCTGAAAAGAGACAGAGGTTGAAGGGAGCCAGTAAGAGGAGGAGAGTTATGAAACGAAAAGCCTTTGACTCCACCTTGTTGAGAAGAGCTGTATTTGGAGAGCCTCCACACACATGAGAGTTGTACTCTACACAGGGGCGAATAGAACCCGTGTATAAAGTCAACAACTGTGCATCGGTAAAGAAGGCACGGAGTCGGTTTAGCACACCTAATCTCTTGGAAGCAGATTTTACAAGAGATGTAAAATATAATCTTTCCATGATTAATCCCGAGAGAATGAAACCCCAAGTATGTTTAAAGACGATGCAGGACTGAACCGGATATTGCTGCAAATTAGAGAGTACTCCTGCAGAAGACTTTGGTGGGTTGAGACATGTAAGAACTGAATTTTTGAAGCATTAAAAACAAGATTACTTTTATAACAGTCTGAGATACAAGCCAAGTCAGACATTAGGTGTGCCATAGCCTCATCCCATGTTTGTTGAAGTAATTGTTGAGATAGACTCTGACGGAAGCGAATGGAAAGGTGAAAGAGTTGAGTCATCAGCGTGTGAGTGGATAGGGTTAGATGTACAGCTTAGATGGTCATTGATGAATAGAATGAAGAGAGTTGGTGATAGGACAAAGCCCTGAGGAACACCACTATTGATAGCTCTAAGAGAAGAACGGTGGCTGTCTACAACATCAGCTATAGAACAACCAAAAAGGAAACTAGAAGTGAAAGCACAGATAGAAGGACAGAACCCGTAAGAGGGTAGTCTGGAAGTTAAAGATTTGTGCCAGACTCGATCTATTCACTATTCACATCTTGTACACCCTAACTTACGCACTCCATATATGTTCCTCAGTAACCCATTTCCACAGCTGTTACTCGTGACTTTTCGTTCTCCTGCCACACTAAAATTTCACTCCCATACCTTAATGTGGTTACTAAAATACCTTTATACAATCCTCTTGCAGCTTCCATATTCAGACCTCCGTTTAGCATCGAGGTCCTCAAACACTAGTCACTTTCTTCCTTGTGCGAATCTATTTTCCACCCTCTTCGCACATTCCCCTCTTTCCTATTACTGCACGAGGAGAAAGGTAAACTCCCGTGCCAAGTTAAGTCTCTCTCCATTCACCAGCACATCTTACTGGGAATCAGCTTCTCCTTTAACAGACATCACTTTTGTCTAATCAACTGTTGTTATCAATGCACGACGCTCACAGACCTCAACTAAATTACAACATCTGGAATCTTTGTGTTTATTATCAGCAAGCAATATTATATGTATACATCATACCTGGGTTATTCCATCATCTACAATTCATTACCGCCTCTCTCTCTCTCTCTCTCTCTCTCTCTCTCTCTCTCTCTCTCTCTCTCTCTCTCTCTCTCTCTCTCTCTCACACCAGTACACCTCTCGTCTCTCCAACACCGATCTCAACCCATCACTCATTGCCCACCTGCCCTAACTCATGTTTCATCACTGTCATTAAACTCTTAGCAGCATTCACTAATCCGTCAATGCCATAAACTCTTACAGTCCTTTTCATAAGCTTTCTCCACTGTTGGTCTTAATTCAGGTACTTATTCCGCACATTCCCTACCACTCCTATAGCCACCCTGTTCGTAACTCACCAGATATTTCCGTGTACTTGCATTATTCTTCCAAATACCTTTCATATACCCCGCCGGATCAGTTTAGTGTGATGTTTTTCCCACTTATTTCGATCGCCTTTGTTTCTGTATCAAGCATAATCATAGCCTTTTTCCACCATAATGGTACAACAGCAGTCACCCAATATTTCCTACATATTTCCAGCCAACACATCAATGCTCTTTATAATCTTATGCATCTCTACATACACCTCATCAACAACTAATGCCTTCCAGTTTTTCAGCCTCTACACAGCACTCCTCACTTTTGACACTTCCGGCAATGTCATAATTCCGGCACCAAATAATTGATTAGTTTATTGCTTGAAGTTGGCCGAGAAGATAGTAGTTATTTTATACTTCCATTACTTGAGTGCTTTATGAAGAAGATACTTTTGTACTTTTACTTGAGTACGTTCACCTCATGTTACTTTGACGTAACAACTGTGGTGATGTGACTGTGCAAATTAGAAGACGTCAGATATTAAATTTTTCGCCATCCTTAATTTCCTTTTCCCCACTTAACGATGGTGTAAATTAGGGTCCAGAAAATAATCAAGGAGAGACCACGAAAGAAGAAAAACGGTCAATAGCATCAATGGCGATTCTGGGGTTTCTTTTTTGTTCCCTGGGAGTACTTGTGTAAGAGCTTGGTGCTGTACCCAGATTGTGAGCAACTGCCGCATTTGTTGGGTAGTTTGTTTACTGTGTATTCCTAAGTTTAACTGCTTGCATCCGGGAGACGTGTTTTTTTTGTTTAGTTTTGTTGCTATCAGGTGACTGTATTCAGTCTAGGAAAGGCCTGTGGCACGGCAGGGGTTTGGTAAGGCTTCATCTAACCCCTCCTGTTGGTAGAGTCTATCCTAAGCTAAATAATATCGTCATAATGTAAGAAATGAAACTGAAAAGTCTTGCCTGGACTCAGTGGGTTAATATGCTTCCTCATTTTATGGCTGCACATCATCACTATCATTGTAATCTCTATATACCTTCACTGTACATCCATATCTTCACTGTACTTTGCTAGTTTCATTTTCCATGTTAGCCTATCTTGCTTGTGATTGAGTCCTTCCTATCTTGCTTGTGCTTGAGTCCTTCCTATCTTGCTTGTGCTTGAGTCCTTCCTATCTTGCTTGTGCTTGAGTCCTTCCTATCTTGCTTGTGCTTGAGTCCTTCCTATCTTGCTTGTGCTTGAGTCCTTCCTATCTTGCTTGTGCTTGAGTCCTTCCTATCTTGTTTGTGCTTGAGTCCTTCCTCTTGCCTGTGCTTGAGTCCTACCTATCTTGCCTGTGCTTGAGTCCTTCCTATCTTGCTTGTGCTTGAGTCCTTCCTATCTTGCTTGTGCTTGAGTCCTTCCTCTTGCCTGTGCTTGAGTCCTACCTATCTTGCCTGTGCTTGAGTCCTTCCTATCTTGCCTGTGCTTGAGTCCTTCCTATCTTGTTTCTGCTTGAGTCCTTCCTATCTTGTTTCTGCTTGAGTCCTTCCTATCTTGCTTGTGTTTGAGTCCTTTCTATCTTGCCTGTGCTTGAGTCCTTCCTATCTTGTTTGTGCTTGAGTCCTTCCTATCTTGTTTGTGATTGAGTCCTACCTATCTTGCTTGTGCTTGAGTCCTTCCTATCTTGTTTGTGCTTGAGTCCTTCCTATCTTGCCTGTGCTTGAGTCCTTCCTATCTTGTTTGTGCTTGAGTCCTTCCTATCTTGTTTGTGATTGAGTCCTTCCATCTTGCCTGTGCTTGAGTCCTACCTTGCTTGTGCTTGAGTCCTTCCCTTTGCCTGTGCTTGAGTCCTTCCTATCTTGCTTGTGCTTGAGTCCTTCCTATCTTGCTTGTGCTCGAGTCCTTCCTATCTTGCCTGTGCTTGAGTCCTGCTTGAGTCCTTCCTATCTTGCCTGTGCTTGAGTCCTTCCTATCTTGCTTGTGCTTGAGTCCTTCCTATCTTGCTTGTACTTGAGTCCTTCCTATCTTGCTTGTGATTGAGTCCTTCCTATCTTGCTTGTGCTTGAGTCCTATCTTGCCTGTGCTTGAGTCCTTCCTATCTTACTTGTGCTTGAGTCCTGTCTTGCTTGTGCTTGAGTCCTTCCTATCTTGCTTGTGCTTGAGTCCTATCTTGCCTGTGCTTAAGTCCTTCCTATCTTGCTTGTGCTTGAGTCCTTCCTATCTTGCTTGTGCTTGAGTCCTATCTTGCTTGTGCTTGAGTCCTTCCTATCTTGCCTGTGCTTGAGTCCTTCCTATCTTGCTTGTGTTTGAGTCATTCCTATCTCGCTTGTGCTTGAGTCCTTCCTATCTTGCTTGTGCCTGAGTCCTGTCTTGCTTGTGCTTGAGTCCTTCCTATCTTGCTTGTACTTGAGTCCTTCCTATCTTGCTTGTGATTGAGTCCTTCCTATCTTGCTTGTGATTAAGTCCTTCCTATCTTGCTTGTGATTGAGTCCTTCCTATCTTGCTTGTGATTGAGTCCTTCCTATCTTGCTTGTGATTGAGTCCTTCCTATCTTGCTTGTACTTGAGTCCTTCCTATCTTGCTTGTGATTGAGTCCTTCCTATCTTGCTTGTGCTTGAGTCCTTCCTATCTTGCTTGTGATTGAGTCCTTCCTATCTTGCTTGTGCCTGAGTCCTGTCTTGCTTGTGCTTGAGTCCTTCCTATCTTGCTTGTGATTGAGTCCTTCCTATCTTGCTTGTGCCTGAGTCCTGTCTTGCTTGTGATTGAGTCCTTCCTATCTTGCTTGTACTTGAGTCCTTCCTATCTTGCTTGTGCTTGAGTCCTATCTCGCCTATGTTTGTCATCTTTCACTATACATCCCGTGCTTCAGTTTCCTCTCTTCCCTGTTGCTCTACATTGTGTTCCCAGAAATTCATCAAGCCTGGACCTTCCCTGCCTTCACGCTTTCTCCAACACACAGGACAACACTTCCTTGAGAACTACGCATAATATCTTGCCTAATGGATGAGTGCAAGAAAAAATGGGAGAAGTAAAGACGGGAGCCGTTAACATGTTTTATTTCTTGAATGAGTGATGCTGTACACCCCATTACATTATCAACCAAGCGTATAATAACCAAACGTGTTCTGTGGTATCTCTCTCTCTCTCTCTCTCTCTCTCTCTCTCTCTCTCTCTCTCTCTCTCTCTCTCTCTCTCTCTCTCTCTCTCTCTCTCTCTCTCTCTCTCGACTTCATTATGTAACAAATTTCCCCCTAAATTCTTTCACTGGGGCAGCCTGCCTCTCTGTCCCCTCCCTCCCACTACAGTACTTTCACCTTAACCTGGCCCAGATTTTCGTACCTTTGCAGCTTATTTCGCGTAACTTAGTGGCAGAAAAAGACAATACCATGGCCCTATAAATACCATGGCCCTCCGTAACTAGCTTCATATTCTAGCGGTAATTACTGCTACAACTCAATATTCGAGATGGAGATAGGACAGTTTTAGGCCAAGTTAGATCTAGAAAGGAACGGATCTTGAATTTGGCTCTGTTATATAATATATATATATATATATATATATATATTATATTTTTTTGGGGGGGAACAATTTGCGGGATCCTGGCCTTTGGTTCCTTTTCCTTGCATTAAAAAAAAAAAAAAGAAGAAGAAGAAGAAGGCATAGCTACGCCCCTGAACAGCATGCCCATGAAGTAGGTCACAGAATTATTCACACATATATTGTCCTGAGTAGCTGCACCTCACATGCGTGTTGATTTGCCCATGTGTGTGTGTGTGTGTGTGTGTGTGTGTGTGTGTGTGTGTGTGTGTGTGTGTGTGTGTGATTTTCTTTGCTAATGCGTTTCACATAAAGTCAGTCCGTCTGAACATCAATTTATAAACCATTAAAGTATAACATCGATCTTTATCCAACCAACACAACCCCGTTACTTTCCATACTTCACTTTTACACACACACACACACACACACACACACACACACACACACACACACACACAGATTGCTTATTAACCAGACTATTTTTTTTTTTTTCAAACACATAGCATATAGTACACTGTAATGATTGTGCACATGATCACAGATAAAGTAAAGAGCGAGCGAGCGAGAGAGAGAGAGAGAGAGAGAGAGAGAGAGAGAGAGAGAGATGTTTTATGTACAAATAAGAAAACACTAATAATACAATCACCCAACTGTTGCCCATCTGTAGGCAAATATTTCCACAGTACATAAACATTTACTTCATCATTTGCTCAATTGTAAGTTTTCAAAAGCTCATAAATTACCTTACACATAACATCTAGGGCTAAGTTTTCTGAGAATCAATCTTGAATCATGTTAAATCCATATATTTTTCTAAGGTGTTGCGTGTTGGGGCAGTGGTACACAAAATATCTGTACCTGCCACCAGCTAGACGGTCGTGTAGCGGCAGACGAACTCGACCGCGCCTATTCCAGCGCCCCGTCTCACACGCCAGGCTGTAACCACTTAACTTTTTTTTTATGCAAGGAAGAAGGAACCAAAGGCCAGGAGCCAGCAAACCGTTCCTTCCGAGAAAAAGAAAAAAAAATACAAAAGAGAGCCAAAATCAAAATCCATTCATCTCGAAACGTGTGAAAGCCATTCTGTGAGATTCATTTATTGTGTGTCTAGTATTGTAAATAGCATGAACGATGAAATTAGGATTTATCTCTGCCTAAGTTCAGCCTCTGGACGAGTCGCTGTTCACAATATTTGACACTGTCTTGGTTGTCGGCCTGTGTGTCTGTCACGTCACTCGTCACACACTTGCTAATGAGTCTGGATGTTACTGTGTTACCGTTAATCGTTATATTTATCGCAAAAGTAAGAGGATCATCGTTAACAGTTGATCTTTCTATCCACACCCTACGGAAAAGCCTGTGTTATTTTTCACAAACTGGAGAAGAGAAGAGTACCCTGCCTCTATGTAACACATCTCATTCCATGTAAATTTTCTGACTCCTAGCAGCTCCTTAAGACACCAACTGTATTGCTTTACCATAGATTTTAGATCAGCAGCCAACCATGATTCACAGCCGTACAATAAAATGGACACTAGTGCTGCATCAAACACTCGTCTCTTTACCATAAATGAGTTGTCATTACTTTTCCTTATAAATGACGCGAATTTGAGCACATGGACAATCTTTGATGTGGCGTTTGCTTTGATGGGGGCTGCTGTGGAGCCGTCTGCAGTGAACGGTGAACCCAAGGATACGAACAGTTGGCCGCACTCCCGCGAGGGCCACCTTAGTGTTGTCAACGCTGGCCGAGATAGTAACCGCGAATCATTAGTAGTGAGCTCTGATCGAAGCATTCACAGGACTGAGGGAGGGAGCGGGTTTGAGGCGGGTAGGTGGGTGCCTGTACACGAGAGGCGAGATATGACGATTGTTGAGGCGACAGAAAAGTGTAATATTTATTAAAAGAAATTTTTTTTTTTCGGTGTTACTTTTCTATCTATCTATCTATCTATTGCCAGACGCCTCAATCCCGTTTGGGGTGGCCACAAACAAATCGCCTCCAAGTCGCCCTGTCCCCCGCCATTTCACTGCCCTGCTCCCAACTCACACACCCCTCTCTCATATACCTCTCCACCCCATCCCTCCATCTCATCCTCGGCCTCCCCCTCCCTCTTCCCCCCTCCACCTCACTCACATACACTCTCTTCGTCAGTCTTTCTCCCTCCATCCTCTCCACATGGCCAAACCACCTCAGTGTGTTCCTCATAACGCTTCCTATCACATCCACATCCACACCACAACGCTCCTTTATATCCTCATTCGTCAGCCTGTCTCTCCATGTGACTCCACAGGCTCCTCTTAAATAACTTTTGCCATCATGAAAAGTAAAAAGATCAACTTTAAATATTATACTGCAAAACAAAGACAACCGATCAAGATTCATAATAGTAGACTTTAATCGTATTTTATTTTATTGTCGTTTCCAAGCAATGGACGCTGTAAAATACAGACAAAAACTGCCTGAAAATAATGAATCAGAATGCTGTTTATTAATCACATGTAACAAATGTAAGTAACTTCATCCGGAATGTGGCAGCTGCTGACACCACTGGCACATATCAACATCGCCCATATCTAGCGTTACCTAACAAGCAGTTTAAAATCGCATCGTTGCGTCATCGCATCGTGGAGTTATCAGGGCTCCCATTCACCTTCACATGATAGCAGATTAAATAAATATATATATATATATATAGAGAGAGAGAGAGAGATAGATAGATAGATAGATAGATAGATAGAGAGAGAGAGAGAGAGAGAGAGAGAGATCACAAATTGTTTAAAGCCTCATTGGTCAAGACGCCCATAATTTCATTTTTACAAACAACCATCTGTTGCCATCGTGTCCGTGCCTCTTTGCCTATCTCGTACTATGTAAATTTTTACATAGCAAAATCTGACTATAGCATTTAGCGTTTAGTATCATTAATCAGAATGTAGAAAAAATAGTAAGGTAAAAGAGTGATACAGCATCCCTAAATGCGGTGTTTGTTGTCGGGTGTTAGGAAACGCTTGATAAGGAGGATACGGAGGTGTGTGCTAGGGGTGTCAGCAATTACCGCATGCAGTATTAAGGATTCACATTTGCTATATTCAATAGCATTATGCTTTATGGTTTCCAAGCATTAACTGTGCCACTTTTCACAGCGGTAATAACTTGACAATAAAGGTATTAAAATATATATGATTTGTTACCAGGTATTGTAGATTTATATTATATATAGCTTCCAGCCTTCCACTCATCTGTTTCAGACGTCATCCCTCACCTTTCGTGCACAGGTATCCCCCCACTCTCCTCAAACCCCCTTCCTCCCCCCCAAACTCTCTCTGTACGACTCTCTCTTACTGGCTGTGGATGCTTCGAACGCATCTCTCTACTAGTGTTTCTACTAGCGTTGACAACGCTGTGGCCCTCGCGGGAGTGCGGCCAGCTGTACATGTCACACCACACCACTACCAAGTCGCCTGCACGTACCGGTTCCTCATCATCCTTATAGCCATTTACTACAAAGCTTCATTTTTCGCTGCATTCACTTTCACCCCGTACTCAGTGCAGTAGTTTAGCAAAACCTCAGTTTGATCATGTTAGGTCTCGTTGCAGCAACCAAAACTGTGTCGTCCATGAGGACTAAAATATGAAGCCAAGACAAGAACCCGTCTATCTCCGTTCCATCCTTACCATCTTAATGAGGTCATTAACAAACGTGACGAAGAGAAGACATGAGGTGGGTGAGCCCTGGCGGACCCTCATCGTTACCGTGACCACACCGAACCGAAAACGTTTTCTGTGACGGCATACACGGTGACCAAGGCCGCCAGCATCACTGCACCACACCCTAGTCGTCTCAACACATGAAACAGCACATTACCAGGAACCAAGTCGTACGCCTGAGAAAAATCCACAAAAATAACATAGAATTTATCTCTTCCTCCTTGCAATGTCACACAAAATACGTAAAGTAACAATGTGTTCCATACACACTCGTTTTTCCTGTGCACCAGCTTGCTCCTTGTATGGTGTGAACCATCTTTTCAGCCGTGAACATAGTATCGTATCATGCAGTTTAACACAACTGTTAACTAGAAAGCACTCAGAGAGCGCATACCTCCGACAATACCATTGCCATTAAAAAGGATTCGGATCCGGATCAGTGGAGATAGTATCTGAGTCCTGATCCGGATCCACCCCAAATTTAATCAATTCCTTCCTGGCTTATGCCCCACCCTTTCACAAAATTTCATTTAAATTAATTGAAAAGTTTCGGAGATTTTGTGCGAGATACTCTGGATCCGGATCCGGATCCTGTCCAAAATTTACTCACTTCTTCCTTAGCCCATGACCCACCCTTCCACAAAATTTCATCGAAATTCATTGAGAACCTTTGAAGATATCGTCTGGACAGACAGACAGACAGGCAGACAGACAAACATAGGTGAATACATAACCTCCTCCTGTCATGTGGTGACAGGAGAGGTAAAGAATAGTATGGGACTATTTTTATTTGTCTTGGAAATATTAACAAGTCTCTCACACGGACGAGTATAAGTCCCGGGTAGCTACCTCCCTGTCTCGCTATCTGTCTCTCTCTCTCTAATTGCCAAGCCCTTCTCCCTGTGACCTGTCTCCTCTGAGGCCTGTCTACTCTGTTGCCTCTTCTGTGGCTAATCTCCGTCTGCGCTCTCTTTCCTAAATTCTGGTGTAGCAGGGGTGTGTCACGTGTGTTCCTCGTGGATGGACTAGGTCTTTGTTCACGAGAGGACTGCTGACAGCTAATTGCATCATCTCCTTACTGGCCGCTGTCGTCAGCTTTCCTCAGTGTAAGCATGTTTAGCATTGCTCGATTCTCGCAGACACAACACCTCTCATCATCTGACTCCCTGCTTCTATCTATCTATTTATCTATCTATCTATTATGATTAAAAATATAATATGTAGTCTACCACACTGCTCGGTCGCGCGAAAATGGCGTACCATCGACATTTAATAGTCATAACATATTAATACATATTATATATACATTATAATGAACTTATAAGCTAATTAAGTGAAATATATAATATTGTAAAAGTAACATAACTGTATGAATATTGTATACATATATTATTCATAGTAAATAGTGATTATTCAGTAATAATACATTTAAACAAGTTGTATACATATTTGAATAAATGCAATGGTTGTTGTATAACACTTTGTAAGACGTGCATGTACAACAGACGTACGCATATAATTGTGCAATGGTAATACTGCTAGGTTATACATTACATATTTGAGTTATCACTTTAGTAATGTCTAATATTTCACCTAACTTGTATGATGATACTGGTAATACAGAATTGTGCTATAATTGTATGACTTATAATATTGTACTAACATTGTGGTACTACATAATTGTAACATTTTATGAATTGTTACAAAATATTGTGTTAATGCATAATTGTGTTGGCCTTATAATTGTAGTTACATTTGTTAATGCAACTCTTACATAAGTGTCTTGGCCTTATAATTGTAGTTAAAGTCACATAAAAGTTACATCTTGTTAATGCAACTGTTACATAATTGGCAAAGTGTAACATAATGCAATCGTTTGTCGTTACATAATTGTTACATATCGTTTGTAGTTACATAATTGTAGTTAGTGTAACATAATGCAATCGTTTGTCGTTACATAATTGTTACATATCGATTGTAGTTACATAATTGTAATAATTGCAGTCCGAACATATGCTGCGGTCGATGATAGTGATGATGTGCCATGCCACTTGTTTGTGGAGACAACAATTTGCTTTTTTGTTTGTAGTTTATGTAGTATTTTGGCATATGTAGTAACACTTACACTTATTTTCATTTGTTTGTTATGTGATCTTAGTCTATTTCTCTTATTTCTTTCTTACTTTTAATTTCTTTCTTTCTTTCTTTTTTGTATGTATTGATTTTCTATAGTTTGTTTCTCTTTGCTTGTGTACGCTTTTTCCATGTTGATCATGGTTGCATAATTACTGGCTAATTTCCTTGGGATACTTTTTTTTAAAGTTTAGTTTATATTGCACAGAGATTATAAAATGATATTATATAGTCCCATATTTTGTTATTTTATATAAAAAATATATACACTATATACAGTATTAACTATACACACTGATTTGTTGTTCACCTGTACCTATCGTGGGTAATATGTGTGTCAGCACTGTGTGGAAATCATTGTCTTCACGATTGTGTTGAAGATGTTCACTCTTGCTAACGGCATTTGTGTTGGCCATTTTTTTTTTTCTAGTTTACCTTGTAACTTAATTTATATGTTTCCACTAGGTAGCTTTAATTAATAAATGTTTAATACAGTTCTTTTAATTGCTCGCTGAGTAACTGTGATGGTATATTTTCTTTATTACTTTGTAGATGTAATAATGTATAGCTGTATATATGAAACACGTATTTTATGTAGGTATAAATGGTAACACTCGTTGGTAGTAAATAAATGCTATAATAAATGAATGAATATATACAGCGTAGGATATTTATTGTTGGTGCAAGTATTTAATGATTGAATTATGAAGATAATTGAAGTAGGTATGTGTATTTAAGTTGTAACTATACAACACGTTTTATATGTTTGTGCAGAAGCTTATTGTCTATCACTGTGTATTGTATAAATGAAGTAACTATGTAACTCACTAATTTTTACCGTGGTGGGAAATGGTGTGAGTGGTGTTGCACGTGGTGATAGCGTTGTCCTTCGCGGGTTGATTGGCGTGCTGTCGTCTCAGCACATGGTGACGTCGGCTTCCCACACTGGTAGCTGTGGTGAGTGAATGAGTAGCGATGAGTAACTTGAGTGAAGACGGGTGAGTAAGACGAGTTGTAAATATGGACTTGGTGTTTTGCTGCGTGTCTTGACCTCTTCACACCTGCGTAAGCGGTGGGGGTTGGGTGGATGTAGCAGAGAGAGGAGGGTGAGGTCTGGTGGTTATGAGTTGTGAGTCGTCTCTCACTCTTCCTTTGTTTGTTTGTTTGTTTGTTTTCTTTCTTTCTTGATGTATTCTTGGTCCTTTTTTCTTGTGATTTACTCGTTGTAGGATGAAGACTGCCGCTTCTTGTAGGTGCGTGTAGAAGATTATACAGACGACGTAGAGTTGTTAATTGTAGTTGATTGTAGATGGTTGTGGTTCGCTGATTCGTCGTAGAAATTGCAATATTGTATCAATATTTTGTTAAACTACTTGCAAGGCGTCGTGTGATCTCTTGACCTCTGCATCAGCATGATGATCTGGGAGACGGAGGGGGCTGGATGGAGAGAAGCGTCAGGAGCTGGTTGTGTTGTTGATTGAGAGAGAGATATTCTTGTTTTCAATCTTGATATTTTGTAGGAATTTAATGTTGATTCATAGACGAGGTTCGTATACGTTCGCTGCTACCAAATGTCATGTAGTGACATTTGGGTCATCCCTCTTCTTGACCTCCTGCCTGTCTCCTCTGAGGCCTGTCTCCTTCTCCTCCTCCCTGTTCCGTGGCTAATCTCCGTCTGCGCTCTCTTTCCTAAATTCTGGTGTAGCAGGGGTGTGTCACGTGTGTTCCTCGTGGATGGACTAGGTCTTTGTTCACGAGAGGACTGCTGACAGCTAATTGCATCATCTCCTTACTGGCCGCTGTCGTCAGCTTTCCTCAGTGTAAGCATGTTTAGCATTGCTCGATTCTCGCAGACACAACACCTCTCATCATCTGACTCCCTGCTTCTATCTATCTATTTATCTATCTATCTATTATGATTTGTAAATATAATATGTAGTCTATCACACTCCAACTTCGTTGGCGAAGGTAATTACACTTATGCCCAGGTAATTATTCGGATGTGACCCATCTTCCCTCTTACGTATCACAAAGAAATACTTTGCACGAGGCTGAATAATAGGTTAAAAAGTGTTGTTATGAGAAGTAACCAGGGTGTGGGTAAAATCCAAAGACTCCAGGAGTAAGACCATCTGGCCCGCAGCCCTTCTGTGGACTCACTCACACATCTGGCTGTCTCACCACTCCATTAACAGATATCCGTTCATCTAATATTGGTATGGTTACATTACTTACAATATCATTCACGTCAAGCTGCAAGTGGGCTGTTGAATGTTGTACACTTGCAGTGAACATTGAAATCGTGATCTGATGGTCTGCCACAAGGATTATTATCTGCCTTGATTTCACCACACCAGTCCACAGCTCTTCATGTCGCTATATTATCCTGATTGCTCAACATTCTCTCCCATCTACTCTGATTCTTTTCCTCACTGTGATTATCATCGTCAACTCTCGTTGTTGCCATCTACAGTATACCCAGCACTCCTCACACACTCATACAGTGACTCAGTTATTCGTGTCAGACGCTCATCGGCATCCATAGCGGAAGTCTCATTCTCAGCCAGCTTCTCTTGTAACGACTCTATATTCATGTCTTTTACACTGGTAGGTTTAACTAACTTGCTCCTGGGAACATGTTCGTGTAAAACAGAATGATCATCTAACCCTATAGCACGAGCTTCCAACTCTTTCAAGTATGTTTGACAGACTGACATGGTTACTGCCAGGGGGACGTGATCACTAGTCAGATGACCCTGCTTGATAACATGCAGATCATTCACTCTACTCAACATATTAGGACTCAAAATACAAACATCTAATTCAGACACCCATTCTTCGCCCTTACTATACGTTTTGTCTGCTCTGAAGTGACTATCATGTACCTGTAAGTTATTCAAAACTATCATTCCAGTTTCTTTATAAATAGCAGACAGGATGCTTGCATTATCGCTTGAGTGCCGAATGGGGTCTGGTGTGTGAAGGTAGGTATATATCATCCCGTTTGCCAGTTATGCCAGAGTGGGGCTCTTCCAAGCAAAACTACCTAACCTCGCATTAAAGTCTCCAACTTGAAGGAAGCTATTTACTCTTACTGTCATCTTTAATTTCTCTGGAATCAATGCAGAAGAGCTGTTTGTATAATACTGAGAGACGGGAGGAGGGCCGTAGCAAAAAGGAAATAAGGTTCTAGGTGCAGAACAAGATTGCACCCATATCTGATCCTCAGTACTTGTGTCGACACCTGCAACAGTATTAGCAATATAGTTTTTAATGAGGATCACTGTACCTCCACGGTGCAATGACCCTCCCACTGTACTCTTGTAACTAACATATCCTGAGAAAGATACCGGAAGGTTAGTCTTAACTTCGTTAAGGCTGACAACATCATAATTCGGTAATAAGCTTTGGACTTCACCCTTGTCTAATTTCGTCTTGCCACCACGTATGTTCCATGGCAGTATTTTCAGATCCTGATGCTTCTGTGGTCTTACTGGAAAACCTTAGGGATCCATGTGTCAATAATGACTCCGTCCCGAAATAATTTCTTTTCTCTGGTATCCAGGCGTATCACACATCCCGCGTTTTCTGGTCGTTCCTTCTCTCTTGCCTCGGCATCCCGCAGTCGTTTCCACTCGGCTCTGACGCTGGGATGAAGGTCCTTTTAACACAGATTCTTGTGTAGTCTTCTCCAGCAGTCTTGAAGGTGTTTGACATTGCCAGCAAGTGGTCTTTGGCATCCCTATTTGCACCGCCAGATTTTAATTATAATCATTAATCTGGCATCCCTAGTTGACATAATGACAAGCGCAAGACGTTCTCGGTCTCCTGGTCGTCCCTGTGTTCCCAGCCTTCGATATGGCACGATCTGCTGTTCTACTTCAATTTTTTCCCACGTACTTGCAATCTTGTCTGTATCCGTAGTGGCGCCATGCAAGCTCTCATTCTCGTCCGGCAGTCCTAGGATGACTAAGTTTTTCTCCCTTTCTTTGCTGTCTAGCACTTCGAGAAACTGTTGCTGTCTCTTGATGATGCTTGCTTGCTTGTTGACTTGTGTTTGCAGGTCATCAAATCTCTTGCTTATCACGCCATCAAGTGATGTCAAGACTCGCTTCAGCTATCTTTGATTGACTCAGAAAGTATGCTGAGCTGCTCATTACTCGTGTCTTGTTCAGGTAATGCCAGGATCTTATCGATAAGTTCATCTTTTGGTACACGAGAAAGTTGGTTTCTCTGCAGCTTCCTTAACTCAGACAGCGGTTCTGCCATGATGAGTGGTTGTTACAGTGTCACGGGGGCACAGTGAGGGGGCATGGTGGGGTGTGGCAGTTACCCAGCATCGTCGTCACCATGGTAACCGCCACGACACAGCCCTACTGCGCATGTGCAAGTCAGTGTTTTGGACGAAGGAAGGGTTCGCCAAAACACGGTGATTTTCTCAGGCAAGTAATGGCTAAGTCCCCAAATCCTCCTCAGCATGAAGTCACCCAACACACTCTATGAGTTGGTGTGGGAGAAACGGCAGGTCACAGAGGTCGGTAAGTTCTTAAAATCAGGAAATTATTAGCAGCATATTCGCCTGTTGTTTACATCCCCGCCATCACACACACACACACACACACACACACACTTTTTTTTGGTCTGTCACGCCCCCTCTAAGCTTCAGAATTATTCATATACTGTATACTCTTTCCACTACTAAAATACCCACCACCGGATCACCCACCCCGCCACCCCCTACCCCACCACCGAGCTGCTACCACACCACCATCCCAGGAAGACACAACGGTGGGGCTAGTGACCCAGAACAAGAGGGTCACCGGGACACTACTCTCCTGAGTCCCTTTTCCCCGCAACTACCCCAACACCAGGTGAGCGGAAAGAGGCAACGACCTTGCGAGCAGGACAGCCGTCACCAGAATCGGGGTGGGACTGAACGAGATTCAGTCCCAGGTGACACCGCGTCAGCGGCCACTGTACGTGACGGGCAAGGAGCGGCCACTATACGCCCTTCAGTTACCTCCCCAAGGGCAGGAAGGCCCAAGGCTACGGCCAAAGTACGTATCAGGGTAGACAGACCCTTGGCTATGGCCTCAGTACGTACTGGTGAGGGCGCAGCCTCTGTGCATCCCTCTCCTGCTTTTCCCTCCTACAGGAGCAACACCGCGTCGACGGCCACTGTACGTGACGGGGATGGAGCGGCCACTGTACGCCCTTCAGTTGCTTCTCATAGGGCAGTTAGGCTCACGGCTACGGCCGCAGTATGTACCAGGGTAAGCAGACCCAAGGCTACGGCCTCAGTACTTACTGGAGAGGGCACGGGCTATGTGTACCCTTCTCCTGCCTTTTTCTCCTGCGGGAGCAGCACCGCCAGCACGGCCATTGTACATGCGGGGGAAGGAGCGGCCACTGTACGCCCTTCAGCTGCGTGCCCTAGGAGTCACGAAACCGTTCACGACCACTGTACGTGACGGGGAAGGAGCAGCCACTGTACGCCCTTCATTCGTGGCTCTGAAAGCACTCCTGATGCAGGCAGTCCCTTGCACGGCCGACCCCTTCCCTCTCGGCTGCGTGGGACGCCCTTTGTCACCATCCGCGAGTGTTGCCCCGGAGGTGTTGCCGGAGTGGTGGCAAGGCCCGATCCAGGTCCTACCGCCTACCCCCGGGAGATCCCTTCTCCTGCCGGACACCCGACGGAGAAGGTGCCGCAGCTCACCCCTGTTGGCGCCTCCCCCTACAGGCGACCGCAGTCTTAGGATCGCCAGGCCCAACCACCAGCCTCCAGGTGAAGGCAACCCAGGCTCTCTCTCCCCACGAAGCCAGAGGCAACAGGCCCACCTCCTAGAGCTGTTTGCCCCCAGCCCCAAGGGCCACCTCTCAGGTCGAGGCTCCCAGACCAGAGGGCCTCCCTGAACCCCACCAACGAGGCTCCAGTACGAGGGCCTCCTCCCAGGTCGAGGCCCCCAGACAGGCGGGCCTCCCCGTACTCCACCGATGACCAGGACCCGGGCAGTATATTGCCCTCTACAGGAAGGCTCCCCCTAGGGCCTCCCCCTCACACCCGAACACCAGAGTGATTTGTACCCAAGACACACGGGTAAATAGTGACGTTAACGCCCCTTGTATCACGAACAGTCAAGACGGGGAAAATAACAGTGAATAGTGACAAAGTGAGGGCCAGAATAATACCAGTGAAAGTTACCACTAACCTATTAAAGACCGATACCCGGCAGAATAGAAAATAGCCTGAGTCCCAGATAAGAGAACTTATAGTAATTGTGAACCAAGACTAGGGTGCGCAGAAGAATCAAAAGTCTGTGTATAAGTGCCGTCGCGACTAAGTGACTCCATCAAGTGTTGCGATCCGCACCCTGTCTAGTTATAGTAGTATTCACCCCACTGACTCTTGGCCCTGTTCATCCCCAGTGCATTGGACTAAATATATATAATATTAATTCTGCCCAAAGATGAAATAAGGGTATCGCGATATTACAACTAACAACATAAGTATGCAGAATACTGTGTCTCAAGTGTAACTGTAAATCTTGGTGTTAAAGGCTAACTCTGTGTCCCTGTCTGCTGTATATCCAATACCTCTCTGTGTTATATTGTAACGGTGTAGAAATTAAGGCAATAGATGTGTTAAGGTATACTGCCTGGTTTTTATGTCCTGTTCCTTTGTGGGTGCTTTACTTCCGGTCCGGAAAGAGGACCCCGCTCAGTCGCTGGTGTTCTTAGGATGAGAAGTCGACCTAAAAACACCCAGCATAACACTGGTGGCCAGTGGTGGTTCCGGATCCGAATAAAGCACAGAGGAACGATAAAGGAAAACTTTCACAATGGTAGCCAAACCTCACATCCAATTGCCGAAATTCAACCCGGAGCAATATGACATCGATGTTTACTTGGATATGGTTAAACCCCTCTTAGACATAGGGTTCGACTCTGACAGAGTAAAGATAGCCGTCACATTACCTAACCTGGGCAAAATAATCGCCAATGTCGCACCAAAAATCGTCCCAGAATTGACATGGGACCAATTCTCACATTGTGAGACAGGCTTTCATGCCTTCTATGGGCAGAGTTGTCGCTCTCTCTCAACTCGACGCCCTCACCTATGATGGTAACCTAGATGACACCTTCGTCCAGGCCCGGTGCCTCGTCAGCGCCGCTTATCCCAAGGCAGCCACAAATACTCGGGATCTACACACTTTCAATGCCCTGCTGAGGATTCTCCCTAGCACAGTCAGGGAGCATTTCACCATCTATGATCCCTCAGGGAACATGGATCAGGACCTGCAACTCGTCCGACGTCTCCTCGCCGCCCGTCCCATACCACAACCTATCCACGCGGTGAGCAAATTCCCCACAAGACCCCCCCACCAAAACCAGTGCTGCCGCCTCACCAACCTCCCACGGAGCCGCCTCCTACTGTGCCCAGGGCCCACCCGCAGAAGAAACGCCCCAACCCCAGGGATCAAGGCAACCTCATCACAATTAATCCCTGGGAATTCACGGCCTGCAGTCGCACCTGCCCCCTGCACGACATTAGAGAGCAGCTCAAGGCAAGCAAAAAGGTCTCCTCCTTAGAAGACGACACCCAAGAAGATGACGCGCCGCCCCTAGCCTACCCAGGACCGGACGACGAGGAACACGACGAACACGTCCACACTCAGCAGATGGATTTTTAGGCCTGCCTCTGCACCTCCCCACGGTGGCGGGGGCCACCTCACACAACTACAGGCCCCCAGTCTATGACAAAATTTGGCTGAACGGGGTCAAGGCTAGACTACTGGTAGACACGTGAGCAGCCTGGTCATGCCTCTACTCCCACTTCTACTCCTGCCACACCTCTGCTTTTGGCCCTCTTCTCCCCACCTCAGCCAACCTCGTAGATGCGGGGGATGGCCCCCTGCCCATCCATGGGGAAACCCAGGCCCTTCGGACCGACACTCACCAACGAGTATCCACCAATCACCCCTTCATCATATTTGATTCCACATGCCGCCAGTATGATGGATACCTTGGGCTGGACCTCCTCCAAAAACTTCACGCGACCATCGATTGTCATCAGCGCCACCTCCACTTCAGTCCAGCCCCCCCCCCCAACAAGCATCAATCACAAAACAGAAAAAAAAATAGAAGAAGAAAGAAACACAACACCACCACCCACACACTACGCTCACACACACACCACCCTAACACTCACCTTCCCCAATTCATCTGTACATGCAACCCCACCCCAACCTCACTCGACGCCTCACTCCATCACTCTCCATCCCCACCTCCCGCTCCACCTCTACTGGCCCCTTCTCCATCTTTTCCCACCACTATCACTTCCACTGAGAAGAGACGTGCATATGAAGTGTGGCTGCAGAGGAAGGATGAGATGTCATATGAAAGGTATAAGGAGAAGAGGAATAGAGCTAGAAGGGCTGTGCGTGATGCTAAAGTGGCAGCAGATGAGAGGTGGGGTAGGCGGCTGACAGAGAATTTTCAGCAGAATAAGAAAATGTTTTGGAAGGAGGTGAAAAGGGTGCGAAAGGGAGAGTCTGGGAAGGAAGAACGAGTAAAAGCAGAGGATGGAAGGATGTTAATTGAGATGGATGCAGTAAGGAAGAGATGGGCAGAGTATTTTGAAAGATTGTTAAATGTAGAGGAGGAAAGGGTGGCTGAGATTGTGGCGGATGGAAGGGTGCAAGGAATAAATGTGTTGGGAGAGTTGAATGATTCTTTGATCACGAAGGAGGAAGTGGAGAAGGCAGTAAAGGAGATGAAAACAGGGAAAGCTGCAGGTATGGATGGGTGTGCTGTGGAATGCCTGAAGGGTGGTGGAGTGACTATTGTTGACTGGTTAGTAAGATTGTTGAATGTGTGCTTTGAGAAAGGTATGGTGCCAATTGACTGGGCAAGTGCTTGTGTGGTCCCGTTGTATAAAGGCAAGGGTGATAAGTATGAATGTACTAGCTTTAGGGGTATAAGTCTGTTGAGTGTTGTAGGTAAGGTGTATGGTAGAGTGTTAATTATGAGAGTTAGAGAGGGTACAGAGGGAGTGATTAGTGATGAGCAGTGTGGCTTTAGGAGAGGGAGGGGATGCGTTGATCAGGTGTTTGCTGTGAGACAAGTGTGTGAAAAGTATTTAGCGAAAGGCAAGGATGTGTTTTGGGCATTTATGGATTTAGAGAAAGCGTATGATAGAATTGATAGGGAGGCTTTGTGGACTGTTTTAAGATTGTATGGACTTGATGGTAGGTTACTAAAAGGGGTGAAAAGTTTTTATGTAAATAGTAGAGCGTGTGTAAGAGTGGGAAATGCTGTGAGTGATTGGTTTCCCGTGAGACTGGGGCTGCGACAGGGATGTGTGATGTCGCCTTGGTTGTTTAATATTTACATGGATGGTGTTGTAAGGGAGGTGAATGCAAGAGTTTTAGGTGGTCTGAGTCTGGTAAATGTTGATGGAGGAGAGTGGAATCTGAAGCAGCTGCTGTTTGCAGATGATACTGCACTGGTGACTGATTCAGAGGAGAGATTGAGACAGTTGGTAGAGGAGTTTGGAAGGGTGTGTGAAAGGAGGAAATTGAAAGTAAATGAGAATAAGAGTAAAGTGATGAAGTGTACGAGGTTGATAGATGGTAGGGGGATGAATATAGTTTTGAATGGTGAGTTGCTTGAGGAGGTAGATTGTTTTAAATATCTAGGGTCACATGTTGCTGTGGATGGAAGAATAGATGCAGAAGTGAAGTTTAGAATAAATGAAGTAGGAAAGGTGCTGGGAGGAATGAAAAAAGTGTTTAAATGTCGTTCGCTTAGAATGGATGTAAAGAGAAGGCTGTATGAGGGTGTTGTGGTACCGACTGCAATATATGGGGCTGAAACATGGAATATGGGTGTAGCAGAGAGGAAAAGTTTGAATGTAATGGAGATGAGATGTCTGAGGAGTATGTGTGGAGTGACGCGTATGGATCGGGTGCGGAATGATGAAGTGCGAAGGAGAACTGGAGTTGTTCGGGAGATGGCTGGTAGAGTTGAGCAGAGGGTGTTGCAATGGTTTGGGCATATGGAGAGAATGGATAATGAGCGATTGGTGAAAAAGATAACTAGATCTGATGTGAGAGGTGTAAGGCTGAGAGGAAGACCACGAATAGGATGGATGGACAGTGTGAAGAGAGCGCTGGATGCGAGAGGGATGTCTGTTGAGCAAGGAAGAGTGGTTGTGCGTGACAGAAATAAATGGAGAGAAATTGTGAATGAATAAGTGATGACGCAGCCCTGAGGGGATATTCTCCCGCATTTGGTCTGATCAGCTAGTCAGGTCAGGTGCGGGTAAGGGGATGGGTCTGTTATGATGTGGCAGGGGTAAACCAGTTCTGCTGTCGGGCCCTGCTGCGGATATCACTGATTGCATTGCCCAGTTGACCCTTGTGCGGTGTGGTGCGGTGAGGATCTGTCCGTTCTCCCCTTTGGGGCTAAGATGCGAATGAATGTGTTTGAATGGATGAGTAAATGGAGAGTGAGTCGTCCTGTCTCGGCTACCTCCCTTTCCTTGGGGGAAGCAGCCTAGGTATATAGATAGATAGATAGATCACTTCCACAGTCACCATTCCACCCCACCACGAAGCTTGGGTAGAACTAAACAGACCCTCCTGTACCTCCGTCCTTTTCTCACCTTCCTCACCCACCGGACCCCTCTCATCCTGTTTAGTGTCCCCCACCTTCCTTCCTCCCCGTGCCCAGGCAATACATATCGCAAACCTCGCCACAACATCACTAACCCTATCGCGAGGACTCATCATTGGCGACACGGAAGAAGCCGAGCCATGCCAAACACCACCCTCTAACCACCCCACTCTCCCTGACCTACCATCACACCTATCCCCTTCCCAAACCAACAGCCTCTGACAACTACTCCTGGACTTTCAGGACCTTTTTTCCTCCAGCCCAACAGACCTCGGCCACACTACTTATCTCAGTCATGAGATACACATGACCGGACCTCCCATTCGCCAACCATCGCGCCGGAAAAATCCTAAGCAGCAGGCAGAAGAAGATCGGCAGGTCCAGGACATGCTCGATGCCGGTGTCATCTCCAACTCCACCAGCCCGTGGTCCTCACCCGTCGTACTCGTGAGAAAAAAAGACGGAACCATGCGCTTCTGCGTTGATTACCGCAGAGTAAACGACGTTACCATCAAGGACACCACGCCCCTACCCAGAATCGATGACTCCCTTGACTTCTTGCATGGCTCAATATGGTTCTCTACCCTAGACCTGCAATCAGGTTACTGGCAGGTCCCCATTCACCCAGACGACAAGCAGAAGACCGCCTTCTCAACCTCGAACGGGAAACACTATGAATTTAACGTCCTTCCCTTCGGACTCTGCAATGCCCCCGCCACATTTTCCCACCTCATGGAATCTGTCCTGAGCGGTCTGACCTGGGAAACCTGCCTGGCCTACCTGGGTGACATCTTAGTCTTCAGTCACACCTGGGCTGACCACCTCCACTGCTTCAAACAGGTGTTCCAACGCATACACCAGGCTGGGCTTAAACTCAAACCCACAAAATGCGTCCTGGCCGAACGATCTGTCTCCTTCCTAGGACACGTGATCAGAGCCGAGGGCATCTCACCTGACCCCAACAAACTACGTGCGATTGCTGACATCCCTCTACCTCGTGACGTACACGAAACCAGGGCCTTCCTAGGTCTAACTTCATATTACAGACGCTTTGTAAAAGGGTTTGCCGACATCGCCAAACCCCTCCATGACCTGACAAAAAAGGGCAAACCATTCATATGGACAGAACCGAGAAAAACTGCATTCAACACCCTCAAGTCCAAGTTGATCTCTGCCCCCATCGTCGCGTTCCCAGATTACAACCTCCCCTTCCGTCTGTACACCGATGTTTCCCTCATAGCCATAGGGACTGTCGTTGCCCAAGTACAACACGGCCACGAACACATAATCGCCTGTGCCAGCCGCACCCTGAGTCCAGCTGAAAGGAATTACGCGGCCACCAAACGCGAGTGCAGCGGACTCATCTGGGCTCTCGAATACTTCCGTTCGTATATCTCCAGCACCCACATAGTCGTCATTACTGACCACCAATCCCTGCAATGGTTGCGCCAATCCAATACCAACAGTGCCCAACTCATACGATTGCGAGAAGCAATCAAAGAATATGATTTCGAGATATCATACCGACCAGGCAAGTTGCACACTAACACAGATGCCCTTTCCCGCCTACCCATCAATGCCATTTGCCCAGAACCAGACCTAATCCAAATGTGGAAAAATAAGCAACGTCCTACCTGGATCCCGCCAAGCACATTCGCCAAGCTCCACCTTCACGGCGATCACCTGTTTGATCCCAACGGCCACATCGTCCTAGACCCTACCACCGCACATGACGCTATGCTGCACCTTCACGCCAACAATGGCATCCACTTTCGGACCAAGAAACTCTTACAAGTTTTCAGTGATATGTATTGAACAGCTAACCCAGGTACCATTGCCAAAAACATCATCCAATCCTGCCGCGCATGTGCTTTGGGGAAAGACATCACTCACACACCCAGCCCTTCAGGAAAACTAACGGCACAGAAACCGTGGCAGTTACTTTCCCTTGACGTCGTCGGCCCCCTCACACCTAAAGCGGGATACAAATACATTATCACGTTCGTAGATGTGTACTCGAAATTCATCATCGCATGTTCCGCCAAAGATCACAACGCTGTATCAGTTGCCGACGCCCTGACCCGCCACGTCTTCCCTTATTTTGGCATTCCCCAAGCCCTACACTCAGATAATGCCCCAGAGTTCACTGGCAAAGTCTGGGAAGAACTGGCGAAAATATTCGGTTATCATGTCTCCCACTCATCCCCCTACTGGCCCCAAGGTAACAGCATCTGCGAGAGGAGCCATCGCTCCATAATGAACCAAGTCCGGACGCGAATCATGCAAACAGGGAACGACGATTGGCCCGCCCATGTCAAAATTGTTCAATGGGGCCTCAACACGTGCCCACGAGATGACGGCATAACCCCCCACGAGCGAGTTTTCGGGGAAACCCCGCTCCTCCTACCCCTCTGCCACCACCTCCACCCACCCACCCCGTCCTCCACCACTGACCCCCTTCACCACCTCAAACGCCGCCTCCACCACCTCCAAGCCCAACAAGACCTTACGCCCGACACCAACCACTTCAACCCCTACAAACCAGGCCAGTCCGTCGTCATGGCACACCTACCCGCCCCCACCAAAACCTACCCCCGGTTTGATGGTCCCTTCAAAATATTCAGACTCCCTAACCCCTACCAGGTGATCATTGGCCACGAAGGACAGCCACGCACGTATCGCAATCACCACTTGCGACCTTTCCACCCCTCCAACAATGACCAGTCTCACATCTGTGCGCCCCGCACCTCTTCCCGCGCCACAGTCCCCTCTGCGTCTTCTAAGAATTACCCCCCAGACTCCTACTCTTACTCCTTCTCACCCCCACCCTCCACCTCAGCCACGAGCATGCCGCCTCCCACAACACCCACTCCTGACACACCACCCCCCAACACCGACCCTAACCCCCAAATCCCCTCCCTCAATCACGACCATCCTACCTCTATACCACCTCCACCGCCTACATCACCGCACCCGCCGCCCATGGCCGAATCCTCGGCCCATCAGCCAGACCATCCCCCGCCCGACGCCGTCACGTCCCCGCAACCCACCACTCACCCCCCTCCCACCTGTCCACCCACCACCTCCCACACCACACCACTCTCCAGCCCACCACGCACAAGCACCACCCACCCCACCACACACCCCCTACCCCACGACCATTCTTATTATACGAGCCACACCGAACCCCCACCCGCCTCCCCCCCCAACAGCAGCTCGCCCTCACCACCACCACATGCCCAACCACCCTCACCACCCACACCGACCCTCACCACCACCACCACCAGGTCAGGACGTCTTTCATGCCCACCCTCCTGATACACACCAACACCACCGCCCACCACCCACACACCCCACCATTCACCACCACAAACCACCCACACCCCAAACACCTCCCCCATAACCCTCCCTCTCCACCAAGCACGATGGAATCCTCCCAAATCCCAATTCCCCACAGTACAACGCTCCTCCCACTGACCCATCCCCCATAAAAGCCCCAATCTCCCATCACTCGCCAGCATTCAGCTGTTGCCTCCCCACCAAGCACCATTGCCCGAGATGAGGATCACCAGAATCCTCTGGCTGCCCCACGACCGCCCACATGTCAGGATCCGGGAGACACACCACCTTCTCCGCCTCATACGCAGGACCGACCACCCATCCTCCCTCCGGCTCACTCTCAACCCCCAACAAGAGCCAAACCCCGTCACCTTCCACTGAACCAGCCTCCTACAACATCTCACCCCGGCCCAACAGACATCCACCACCACAACATACCACCTCCAGTCACGGGGCCGTGACTTCTTTACCACGGAGGGTGGTAAAATACCAGCTGCCGGACCACCCACCCCGCCACCCCCCACACCACCACCGAGCCGCTACCACACCACCACCCCAGGAGGACACAACGGTGGGGCTAGTGACCCAGAACAAGAGGGTCACCGGGACACTACTGTCCTGAGTCCCTTTTCCCCGCAACTACCCAAACACCAGGTGAGCGGAAAGAGGCAACGACCTTGCGAGCAGGACAGCCGTCACCAGAATCGGGACGGAACTGAACAAGATTCAGTCCCAGGTGACACCGCGTCGACAGCCACTGTACGTGACAGAGAAGGAGCAGCCACTGTACGCCCTTCAGTTACCTCCCCAAGGGCAGGAAGGCCCAAGGCTACAGCGAAAGTACACACCAGGGTAAGTAGACCCTCGTCTACGGCCTCAGTGTGTACCGGAGAGGGCGCGGCCTCTGTGCACCCCTCTCCTGCTGTTATCTCCTATGGGAGCAATACCGCATCGACAGCCGCTGTACGTGACGGGGAAGGAGCGGCCACTATACGCCGTTCAGTTGCTTCCCAAAGGGCAGGCAGGCTTACGGCTATGGCCGAAGTACACACCAGGGTAAGTAGACCCTCGGCTACGGCCTCAGTGTGTACTGGAGAGAGCAAGGCCTCTGTGCACCCCTCTCCTGCTTTTCTCTCCTACGGGAGCAACACCGTGTCGACGGCCACTGTACGTGGTGGGGAAGGAGCGGCCACTGTACACCCTTCAGTTGCTTCTCTAAGGGTAGATAAGCTCCCGGCTACGGCCAAAGTACGTACCAGGGTAGACAGGCCCTTGGCTACGGCCTCAGTACGTACTGGAGAGGGTGCGGCCTCTGTGCACCCCTCTCCTGCATTTCCCTCCTACTGGAGCAACACTGCGTAACGGCCACTATACATGACGAGGATGGAGCGGCCACTGTACGCCCTTCAGTTGCTTCTCACAGGGTGGGCAGGCTCATGGCTACGGCCGCAGTACATACCAGGGTAAGCAAACCCAAGGCTACGGCCTCAGTACGTACTGGAGAGGGCACGGGCTACATGTACCCTTCTCCTGCCTTTTCCTCCTGCGGGAGCAGCACCGCCAGCACGGCCACTGTACGTGCAGGGGAAGGAGCGGCCACTGTACGCCCTTCAGCTGCGTGCCCTAGGAGTCACGAAACCGCATTCACGGCCACTGTACGTGACGGGAAAGGAGCAGCCACTGTACGCCCTTCATTCGTGGCTCTGAAAGCACTCCTGATGCAGGCAGTCCCTTGCACGGCCGACCCCTTCCCTCTAGGCTGTGTGGGACACCCTTTGTCACCATCCGGGAGTTTTGCCCCGGAGGTGTTGCCGGAGTGGTGGCAAGGCCCGATCCAGGTCCTACCTCCTACCCCTGGGAGATCCCTGCTCCTGCTGGACACCTGACAGAGACGGTGCCGCAGCTCACCCCTGTCGGCGCCTCCCCCTACAGGCGACCGCAGTCTTAGGTTCCCCAGGCTCGACCAGCAGCCTCCAGGTGAAGGCAACCCAGGCTCTCTCTCCCCACGGAGCCAGAGGCGACAGGCCCGCCTCCTACAGCTGTTTGGCCCCAGTCCCGAGGGCCACCTCTCAGGTCGAGGCTCCCAGACCGGAGGGCCTCCCTGAACCCCACCAATGAGGCTCCAGTACGAGGGCCTCCTCCCAGGTCGAGGCCCCCAGACAGGCGGGCCTCCCTGTACTCCACCGACGACCAGGACCCAGGCAGTGACTCCCCTGCGGGCAGTGTATTGCCCTCTACAGGAAGGCTCCCCCTAGGGCCTCCCCCTCACGCCCGGATTTATACCCAGGACACACGGGTAAACAGTGACGTTAACGCCCCTTGTATCACGAACAGTCAAGACAGGAAAATAACAGTGAATAGTGACAAAGTGAGGGCCAGAATAATACCAGTGAAAGTTACCACTAACCTATTAAAACCCGATACCCGGCAGAATAGAAAATAGCCTGAGTCCCAGATAAGAGAACTTATAGTAATTGTGAACCAAGACTAGGGTGCACGGAAGAATCAAAAGTCTGTGTATAAGTGCCGTCGCGACTAAGTGACTCCATCAAGTGTTGCGATCCGCACCCTGTCTAGTTATAGTAGTATTCACCCCACCGACTCTTGGCCCTGTTCATCCCCAGTGCATCGGACTAAATATATATAATATTAATTCTGCCCAAAGATGAAATAAGGGTATCACGATATTACAACTAACAACATAAGTGTACATGCAGAATACCGTGTCTCAAGTGTAACTGTAAATCTTGGTGTTAAAGGCTAACTCTGTGTCCCTGTCTACTGTATATCCAATACCTCTCTGTGTTATATTGTAACGGTGTAGACATTAAGGCAATAGATGTGTTAAGGTATACTGCCTGGTTTTTATGTCCTGTTCTTTTGTGGGTGCTTTACTTCCAGTCCGGAAAGAGGACCTCGCTCAATCGCTGGTGTTCTTAGGACGAGAAGTCGACCTAAAAACACCCAGCATAACAACTACGTACTCTGCATCCATTGCCTCCATAGGATCATATCATCCTCAGAAGCAAACTGTCCTTTATATACTTTATTATCAGCGGAGTGCTTTTGCGGATGAAATCATTTTTTATAGTAGCTACTCTAAGCACTCCAGCCCCACCTCCAGCACATAACATATCTCCCAAATAACAAAACTCTTCCATACACTCAAGAGACTCACCAGCAAGTTCAATCCTTTAACGCCTGACAATCTCCACATGTTCTCTCCAACACACCGCACACATGAAATCAGCATTATCTTGCAGTCTACCTCTAATGCCACTACATCTCTTATGCACCCACTTATCATAAACACTGCATTATCTCGCAGTCTACCTCTAATACCACTACATCTCTTATGCACCCACTTATCATAAACACTGCACGGGATGGAATTACTTCCCACGCCCTTGTGGCAAATCGCACATGGCCACTCTCCCTTTTCTTTGACAGTACCACCACCAGTCCTAGATACCATCACTGTTTTATCTGCATTTACTCTCAAGCCCTTGTACCTCATTCTGTCTCACTACGTCCTAGGTCATTCCTCCGTCTCCCTTTCATTCTCTGCAATCAACACCAAATCATCAGCATACAGTACAAAGTCTCCCACGAGAGTCCATTTCTGATGTCACGTGAGAGGGCTTCAAGTACCATGATAAACAACAAGGAGCTCAAAACTGACCCCTGATGCACACTAACATTCACAGAAAACTCATCACTCCATTCACCCTTACCTGGGAGAGAGCACCCAATACATGGCCATAACCACCCTAACCAACCTGGAAAGGAAAAATGCCTTCTGCACCAAGTATTGTAATGGGATGTATAAAAGCCCGCATTGCTTAGAGGCAAAGCGAGGATCCTCTCTTTGGTTCAGTGGTAATGTGCGCGCGTATGAGGCGCGAGGGCCCGATTCAAATCCTCTTTGTCTCAGTGGTAACGTGCGCGCGTATGAGGTCCGAGGGCCTGAGTTCAAATCCCGGTCAGACCAGTGATTAATTTGTTAAGTTTCAGTTCGGTCCTTTACAGTATCTCCCCTAAAAAGGGAAAAAAAAAAATAGTTGCACTGAGGCATGAAGAAAGCATTGCAGACATCGCGGTGACAGTGTGAGTCATATACAGTGCGTCATAAACCCCATCTGTATGAACTGTCTTCCTGAACACACTGAGCTGGGACACCAATTGTTTATTTTATTCTTGCCATCTCCTCAAGATAACTTAAGACAGTTTTTTTCAAACTATTGAGGGTTAGATATAGCCGTGATAAACTTTCAGTATAAGAGGCCTTTCTTAAACTGAATATAATTGCCTGGTGGCAGGAAGAATAGATTTAAAAGGGGTTCAGCTGGATATAAGGGGTTAACCTGAAAAAAGTTGTCTGTATGTAGTAAGAAATAAATCAGGTTTGGGAGGTTGAAAGGGAAATTAAAATAGCATTATGGTAACTGTGTCGGTGAAGTAGCAAGTGTACTCTACTAACACCCCCTTGGTGGTAGGTGCAGACAATCATCCACTCGCTTGATGAAGTAATTCTTAATTCTTCCTTCCCCCTTCTCTTTCTATCTGTGTCTGCTGTACTCTCTTCCCGCTGCTCCCTTTCCATTCATTCACTTTTATTACTCATTTTTCCAGTTGTGGTGACTACACTGAGAGACAAGCTTAATCACCATTTACAATGCTGGGTGGTAACCATACATCCAGATTATGGGGTGTAGTGGAGTCTACTATGGTGCCCCTGTTAACTGGGTGGAGAGATGCAAATGCAGCGTCCATCCAGGAACGAAACTTCCTCACTGTTCCCCGTATATTTCTGTGACGAGGTGATGTCAGCCACAAAGGGACACTGGTACATTGCATGGGACAGGTTTGCGAGGGGGGGGGGAGTTGCTTGCTTGTGATTGATGGGTCTGCTCAGGCAGACAAACTGGGGTTGATCAACAGCAGGTAACACCTTCACTACTATGACATAATATTACACAGTGGTTAACGTCAGACGATTTTAATTGGAATAGGAAGCACCTTTGATGAGGAAGGAGTTGATAAGGTTGTATCCAGCCACACCAGTTATGTCTCCTGTAAGCTGAATACTGTATAATTATCTGGAGACAGCAAGAATATTCTAACAATATACCTTCAGGTGAAAGGAATCAGTGCATAGAGTAGGATGATGATGATGATGATGATGATGATGATGATGATGATGATGATGATGATGGTGGTGGTGGTGGTGGTGGTGGTGGTGGTGGTGGTGGTGGAGTTAACGTTACTTCTATAACCTGCTTGAGCACAAGGATGTGTACCATCTTGTTCCTGCTGCTGCTATACTCTGTTCACATTAACTAGGCATAAAACTGCCATCACCATGTTGAAAGCTGAGTTGTAACATGCACTTCACACCAGAATACGGTGCTAGTCACAAAGAAGTGCTGTAAAAGGATGTGCTAGAGTAGTCATTCATATTCTGCCATTTAGGTACAGGACATAAGCTTCAAAAGGATGAAAATCTGCCAAGTTAAAATGAATGAACTGTAGATTATTTTATTTAGGTGAAAAGGTCATCCAAGCAGGAAAGGGGTTAATGAAGGCTTTATTTACCAACCATTTAGTGTGTTAAGTCCCTCCAGAACTAAAATAAGCTCAATGTAACATGAATAAAATGAATCTATCTGTGCATTGCCAGACGCCTTAATCCCGTAAGGGGTGGTCACAAACAAATCGCCTCCATGTCGTCTTGTCCCCCACCATTTCGCTGCCCTCCTTCCAGCTCACACACCCCTCTCTCATATACTTCTCCACTCCATCTCTTCATCACATCCTCGGCCTTCCCCACCCTCTCCCCCCTTCCACCTCATTTACATACACTCTCCTCGATCTCTCACTCTCCATCCTCTCCACATGGCCAAACCACCTCAGTGTATTTCTTCTAACGCTTTCTATCACATCCACATTCACACCGCAACGCTTCTTCACTTCCTCATTTGTCAGCCTGTCTCTCCATGTAACTCCACATGCTCCTCTCAAATAACTCACTTCCACTGCTGTCACTCTTGATCCCCTGCTGAGGGGGGTCACCTTGACGTAGTGGCGGGGCTTGAAGTGTAGCTGGCAGTGCCACCTACTCTGGAGGCATGCCTGCCTTTGTAGGGTTCGGTATTTGTCAGCCACGTGGACCAAGCACCCCCTACATCACTGGTGGAGGAGGCCTGCTGGTGGTGTTAGTCCCTGCCGTCTAGAGCGGGACTGTTGCCTCCCCACGTGTTTGCCATGCGTGGCGTCCCGTAATGCTGGGAGACGGGAGTCCTGGGGGTTGAGTGATGCTGCACGATGTGCCCTGCAGCTAGCAGTACACCTCTTTGGTCCCTTATTCTGGCTAGACGGGCAGCCTCGTTGGGCCCGACCAGGTCAATCGGCTGGTCATGCGTTGGCTAGGGTCAAGTGGGCACTGGGGGCCCTAGTGGCTCCTATCATCCTGGAGTCACCCTTGCCCAGGTTCCCTGGTGGTTACCCACGTATACTCTCCTTCTACCTTTGGGGTCGCCAGTGGTGTTATCCTTGGCATATGACCTCCCCTTGTTGGGCTCCATGGTGGGTGGAGGGGTGGGGGAATGAAGTTCTTTTCTGTCTGAAATATGGCCATGTATTCTCAAAACTATGTTGACGATGCTGCCTCTGTCCCCGGACATTCTCCGGACTGTTCTCTTATTGCCACCCTGGAGCCTTTCCAGGCCCCTGGCCCCTGGGGACTTTCCTCTTCTTCCCCAGCATTCAACTGGGACTAGGAGGAACCGCATCGGGTTGGTTTCTCTCTGGAGTTCTCCCCAGAAAACATGATGCCACAGTCATTCACAAAATATCTAGTGCTGAAATCCTCTGTGGGTGGATCAGTGACAGAGATGGGTATTTTTTAATTATATCATGCAATTTTATCAGCCTGTAAGAAAGAACCTAAAATCTCGTCTCAGAGGGATGGAAGCATCCTTACTGAGGTCTCCTCACCGGAAGAGAGCATCCAGTTGATGTCTTTAACCTTAGTTTCTCGTGCAGAGGTTTCATGCGTTCCACACACTACTTTTAACCGATGTAATGAAGTAATATTTTGTCATGACCTACGATACTCGGAGGCGCATTTGCTGGAGGAGGAGCAGCAATCTTCTGGTGTGGTGAATGTAGAGCACCTGAAGAAGAAGGTAGATGGTGTCTTGACCTCAGCTCCAACCTTATTCCTAACATTTGACAGGTTGACCTTGCCTGCTTCTGTGAAGTTGGCTTGGCTATCACTTCCTGTGAAACCAAACATACCAACCCCAATGTGCTGCTTCCATTGTCAGGGGTATGGTCACGTCAGCCAATTTTGTCTCCGTGCACAGGCTGGCCTTCCTGGTGTCTGTGTCTCCTGTGGTGGACCAAGCCATACCAGTGACTGTACAGGACCCCTTAAATGCTATTACTGTGGAGGACCTCATGCTGTCTCTTCTAAAACCTGTCCAAGATACTGCCTGGAAAAGGAGATAGTATCCATTCGTACACATGAGAGTGTTTAATTTCCTGACGCGAAAAGGAGAGCCCAGACGTCTTCTTTCAGCCTGGGGTTACTTATGCTTTTGTCTTTTCTGGAATGTCAGTATGTCGCCTTGTATCTCAGAGGCAGCCTCGACCCATACCATTGCCCACTCCTTCAACTCGTGATTTGCAGGATGCTGTCCCCATGGTTAGTACTGTTGGTGAGAATGATGTTTGCCCGACCGCTACCCCAACTGTTTCCGCCCCCACATCGGTGGCTGATGGCTTGCACACTTCTGTGGTGGTGGAAGATGTCCACGTTGACCAGACTCCTCCCGTCTTACCCAGTATGCCTGAGGTTCCATCTGTACCTGGCAAACGTCACCATTGTTCGTCAGAGTCCTCTAAGCATGAAGACTGGCCACCTAAGGTCTCTGTTGTTGAACCTTGTGTCGACACCTCTCCTGTTCCCTCTGTCCAGCAGGCTGAGGGATCTAGCCAGGTGACAGCTGAAGTTGATGGTTCACCTCTGTTCCGGTCCCCACCTGGGGATGTTGTTGGACAACTCGTTGGTGCTTCAGATCTGAAGCGTAGGATGTCCTCCTCAAATTATTCAAGTCCTGTGGACTCTACTTCCACTTCTGGGGCTTCTGGTGGGGGCACTGGCCGATGTAGTCCTATATCTCCAAAGGCGGCCCCCAAGCCGCCGTCCAAACAAACTGGTATGCCCACTGCAAGAAGGAGTGTTGTAAAACTTACTTCCTCATCCTTATGTTTGCCTTCAAATGTTCAACAGAGGGCGCGGGTTTCTGATGTTTCAGGCTCCTCCGAAGGGCCTTCATGTGCATCAATCCAAACCCACTCACTTGTCAGGTGTACAGTCCCACACTTAATCATCATCCCTGTACTATGAGTTCTATCATTCAGTGCAAATGTTGGGGTTTACGTGTTAACTATGAGGAACTGTATCATCTTATTTCTCAGTTTACTCCTCCGTACAAGTGCATCCAGGAGACCATGATAGGTGATGCTGTTCCTCCTGGTCCTTCTGGCTACCATGCCTTTTATTCTGATCCTGTGCCAGGCCAAGGTCATCATGAAGGTGCTGCTATCTTCCTTCACAAGGATATTCCGTACAGTCATCTGGACATCTCCACTCCCCCGCAGGCTGTCGCTGTCCGTATGTTTTTACATCGGCATTATACAGTTTGCAGTCTTTATCTTCCTCCTAGTGCTACTGTTGAAAGGGTGGATCTGGAACGCCTTATTCATGGCCTCCCTTCTCCCTTTCTGTTACTAGGAGATATGAATGTTCATCATGCCAGGTAAGGATCACTTGCAGGCCACTAATTATCGCCCTATCTCAGACATCTTGCCTTTGTAAGGTCCTCGAAAAGATGGTGAATAGTCGGCTCATGTGGTACTTAGAGAAGGGTGGTTACTTGTCTCCAGTCCAGTGTGGGTTTCGGAAGATGCGGTCGACCACAGATGCTTTCCTTTCTTTAGAATCTTCCATCTGCCACGCTTTTGCAACTAACCAGCATCATATCACAGTGTTCTTTGATTTGGAGAAGGCGTACGACACTTCCTGGCGTCATGGTATATTACAATCTCTTTATGAGTTTGGTCTGTGTGGGCGACTCCCCACTTTTATCCGGGAGTTTTTATCTAATCATTTTATTCAGGTCCGAGTCGGAAGTGAGCTGTCTACTGCACGTCCCCTTGAGGATGGTGTGCCACAAGGGAGCATACTAAGTGTTACCCTTTTTGCAGTGGCAATTAACAGCGTTATTTCTGTGCTCCCTGATGGTGTTCGTGGCTCTCTCTATGTTGACGATTTATCAATCTCTGTCACTGCCTCACGGATGTCAATGGCAGAAAGGAGGATGCAGATGGCTCTCAACCGTGTCTCTAGATGGGCTGATGAACGAGATTTTCCATTTTCCTTCAAGAAGACCATTGCCATGCATTTTTGCCGCGTTCGTGGAGTCCACCCTGACCCAAACCTTTTTTTAGACGGGCGTCTTATTTCGTGTTTGAAAGGAAACCCGGTTTTTAGGGCTGATTTTTGACAGCCGGTTGACTTGGGTCCCTCACTTGAGGTACGTAAAAGCTTAGTGTCTCAGAGCATTGGGTCTCTTGAAAGTTTTAGCGCACACATACCGGGGAGCTGATCGCAAGACCCTCCTCCTCTTGCATCAGTCTCTGATTTTATCCAAACTTCATTATGGATGTGAAGTTTATTCCTCTGCCTCAGAAGCCCGGCTTCGTATTTTAGATTCCATACATCATGCTGGTGTTCGTCTCGCCACTGGGGCATTCCGATCTTCCCCGATTTCGAGTTTGTTGGCTGATGCTGGTGTCCTCCCTCTAGACTTGCTCTGCTCTTCCCTTTTGATGCGATGTTGGTATCGCTTATCTCGTCTCCCAGACTCTGTGCCCTTTGTCAAGGTCTCTCAAGATTCTCGGTCACCTATTTTTGCCACTCAGCCATCCTTTCCAAAGCCCTTTGGTTTCAGGGTGCAGTCAGTTATGTTTAGCTTCTCTGTTCCTTCTGTGCCGATCACTCCCCATCGTGTCCCGAGGGTAGGCTACTGGCTTCTCCCCAGGGTGACATTTTGTCATTTCTTCTCATCCAGTAAGGCCTCCCTTCCTTCTCAGGTTTTATTTTCTCTGTTTTTAGAGCATGCCTCTTCTCATGGGGACTCCATACCAGTTTATACTGATGGATCTAAGTCTGATGCAGGTGTGGGCTTTGGTGTGGTGTTTCCCACCTTCTGTCGAGGTGGGAGCCTCCCTGTGACTGCTTCTGTTTTTACGGCTGAGCTGACTGCTATTTTATTTGCCCTTCAGATTCTCTTCACTCTCCCCCACACTGCTTTTACTGTTTTTAGTGACTCACGAAGTGCTCTTTCTGCAATGGAGTCTTTTAATCCCTCTCATCCTTTGGTTTTATCCATTTTAGAGTGGCTTTTCCTTTTAGGGCGTCGTGGACGTCGTGTAGATTTCTGTTGGGTTCCAGCTCATGTAGAGTGGCAGGGAATGAACGAGCTGATCAGCTGGCCAAGGCGGCAGCGGCTCGTCCCTCTCTTGCACAGTCCCCTCTGTATCGTCTGCCTGCTGCAGATATGCACTCCTTTATTGCCTTCAGGGTTTGGTGCTGTTGGCAGGAGCATTGGGATGCTGTGGGTGCCAATAAGTTGCGCTCGATTTGCCAGAAGGTGGGCTCATTCAGTTACCAGGGCTTCCCTCGTCAATGGGAGACTGCTTTGTGCCGCCTCCGCATTGGTCACACCCGTTTCTCTCACGGTTTTTTAATGGAGAGGGCTCCTCCTCCATTCTGTGATGACTGTCTGGTTCCCTTGACTGTTCGGCACCTGTTGGTGGAGTGCCCAGTCTTGAGGATTTGCGGCGTCAGTTCCTCTCTGACCACCAAACGGATGGTGGTGTGTATCATCTTTCCTCCGTGCTTGGGGAGGATGCCTGTGTCTTGGGAGGGGCAACCCTCTCCTTTGTGAAGGAGGCAGGACTTCTTAAGAATATTTAGAATTTCTCCTTTTTGATTGTGTGGCTTATCCTCTGTTTTTTGTTTTTGCTTTTTTTACTTCTTTGTTGTACAGCGGCATATGACCCTGGCAGTTGCGCCGCCTTAAAAATATAAAATAAAAAAATTGAATGGTCATCATCCACTATGGAGAAACAATGAGGCCAACCCTCGGGGTGTCATGCTGGCCTCTTTTGTGGAAGATGAGGAGTTGGGCATTTAAAACTCTGATAAAATGACTTATTTCTATAGCCAGACTGGAACTTTTATTGCAATTGATTTGTCCTTACACTCATCTGATGCTGTTGTAGATTTTACCTGGGATCTGTTGCCAGGCCTTTATGGCAGCAACTATTTTCCATTACTCATAACTGCTGGTGCAGGTGGACCTCAGCCACGTCTTCCTCGCTGGCTTCTGGATAAGGCTGACTGGCCACTTTTCAGGGATTTAAGTTCCACTTCCCTTTCTGTCAATGAGTTTGGCTGTCTTACTAAGGCAGTGTCATATTTCAATGACTTGTTGCACTCAGCAGCCCTCTTATCTGTTCCAAGAATGAGGGGTCAGTTTCCTAAACGTTCAGTTCCTTGGTGGAACTCTGAGTGCAGTTCCACAGTGAAAGCCAAATGAGTCGCCTTCTCTCGACTTCGTCGTCACCGTGGGGATCCTCAGTATTTGGGGGCATATCAGAAGGCGCGAGCTCTTATGAGGCAGGTTTTAAAAGAGGCTGGGCATTCATCCTGGAAGGGTTATGTTTCCTCCATCAATTCGAGGACTTCCATCACCCAGGTGTGGAACTGGGTGAGGAATATTTCAGGGAAATTTACTGTTCCCTCCCCTCCTGTTTTATCTGCAGCAGGTGGAACTGTGGCTGATCCTTTTGCTGTTGCAGAGTTGCATGTTGATCATTTTGCCAGTGTGTCACAGAAGGATGCAGATACGCCTTCGGCTTGCCACCGTCTGCGCCTAGAGTCTCGTGGTCTCAGTTTTGCCTCATCTGGAGGAGAGTCTTACAATGTTCCATTTTCTATTTCTGAGCTCCAGGTGGCTCTGTCACAATGCCATGATTCCTCTCCTGGTTGTGATGATATTCTGTATGCCCTTTTACGTCACCTGTGTGATGAGTCCCTTTTGTTTTTTCTTTCATTATTTAATAATATCTGGTGTTCTGGTGAGTTTCCGGCTTGGGGTGTTGCTGTGGTTATCCCCATCCCCAAACCAGGTAAGGACCACCAACAGGCGACGAATTATCGGCCTATTTCTCTGACGTCTTGTATATGTAAAGTTCTGGAAAAGATGGTCAGTGTTATGATTGTGTGGTTTTTGGAGAGAGATGACTTCTTATCCCCTGCCCAGTATGATTTTCGAAAAATGTGATCTACCTCTGATGCATTACTGTCCTCGGAATCTTCTGTGTGTGAGGCTTTCTCTACTAACCAACACTAGGTCACGGTCTTCTTCGATCTGGAGAAGGCGTATGACACTGCCTGGCATCATGGCATTTTACTTTCCCTTCATGAATTTGGTCTTCGTGGGTGCTTGACTATTTATATTTAGTAGTTTTTACTGAACCGTTTTTTAAGGGCCTGAGTGGGAGGAGTGCTTTCTAATATTCGTGCACTAGATGTTGGAGTACCACAGGGGAGTATCCCTAGTGTTACTGGCTTTGCTGTGGCCATCAACAGCATAATCAGAGTACTTCCTGATGGTGTACAAAGCTCACTATATGTCAATGACCTCTCAATTTCCCTCACTGCATCGTGCCTGTGCATTTTTGTCGTCTTCGAGGAGTTCATGCAGATCGTGACTTGTATCTCTATGGTCAGAGAATATCCTGTGTGGAAGAGACGGAGTTTCTGGGTCTTCTGTTTGATAACAGCTAACCTGGGTTCCTCATATTCGTTCTGTTAAGGCTGCTTGTCTTAAAGCTTTGTTTCTTTTGAGGGTGTTGGCTCATACCTCTTGGGGTGCTGACCGTCAGACCCTCCTCCTCTTGCATAGATCTCTTATTCTTCCTAAACTTGAATATGGGTGTGAGGTCTACTCCTCTGCAACAGATGCCCGCCTCCAGTTGTTAAATTCTGTGCATCATGCTGGTGTACGTCTGGCATCGGGGCATTCAGGTCATCGCCAATTTCAAGTCTGTTGGTGGATGCTGGTGTACTCCCCTTGGATTTGCGATGCCAGTAGTTGATGATATGTTGGTATCATCTTCACCACATTCCAGACTCAGTTTCTTGTGCCATCATCTCCCAGGATTCCCAATCCTCTGTTTATGACACCCGTCCTAGTTTCCAAAGCCCTTTAGTTACAGGGTCCGGTCTGTTATGTTAGCCCTCTCTGTTCCCAGACTGGCAGTTTGTTCACATCAGATCCCAAGGATGGGTATTTCGCTACTCCCTCGTATGACATTTTTTAGGTCTGTTGCTGGTAAAAAGGGCTCACTTCCCTCTCAGGTGTCACTCTCTCTTTTTAGAACAAGCCTCCACTCATGAGGGTTCTGTCCCTGTCTATACTGACGGGTCTAAAACTGATACTGGAGTAGGCTTTGGTGTTGTCTTCCCTTGCTTTAGTAGGGGCGGTAGCCTTCCTGGTATTCCTTCATTGTATACGGCTGAACTGAGTGTGATTTTATATGCTCTCAAAATCATTTTTACTCTCACCCAGTCTGTTTTTGTTATTTTTAGTGACTCCCGTAGTGCTCTTCCTACACTGAAGTCTTTTAATGCATCCCATCCATTGGTTTTATCCATTGTAGAGTGGCTTTTTCTTCTTGGCCGTCGTGGCCGTCATGTGGACTTCTGTTGGGTTCCCTCACATGTTGGTGTGGTGGGCAATGAGAGGGCAGATACTTCAGCTAAAGCTGCGTCTTCTCAACAGCCCCCAACCGACTACCCACTTCCTGCTTCTGATGTAACACCTTACTTGCGGTACGCAATTCGTACATGTTGGCAGAGAATTAGGATGGTGCTGCTCATAATAAACTAAAAGAAATCTTCCAGAGAGTGGTTGTGCCAAGGGTTCTCCCCTCCATGCCTCAGCAATTGGAGGTGGCTCTTGCTAGGCTTTGCACTGGGCACTCTCGGCTTACACATGGGTTCCTGATGAATGATGAGACTCAACTGTACTGTGATGATTGCCTTGTTCCCCTTACTGTCCGTCACTTGCTGATCGAGTGTCCAAGTCTGGGGGACCCACGTCAGAGATTCCTTCATAAACATAAGGGGGCAGATGGTGTCTACTGTTTGTCCTCAATGCTTGATGGAGTCTCTAGCGATTTTACTGATGTTTTTAGTTTTCTTCAGGAGCAGGGCCTCCGTCCACTTTTATAAGTAACTGGTATTTTATAAACTATTCTTTTATTTTTCGTGTTTTTTTTTTTTAATAGCGGGTTTTAACTTTATTTTGAATATGCACATTTTATTTGCGGCGTCCTTTACCTTGTCCGGCGGCATATGACCCTGGCAGTTGCGCCGCCAGATTTTTGTTATATTCAGTCAATCAAAATCAAACGTTACACCTCATTGTGATGAGGCGCTGTCTGCCACAAGGGACCGTCAGTTCACTACATGGGACCACCTGGCAGGGGCTGTTGCTTGCATGCAGTTGATGGTGATGCTCGGCCAGACAGACTGGGGTTACTCAACAACAACAACTACATACTCGTTCACTGAAGTACCTAAGCACCTTTCTGTGTTTCATTAAATACACCAAATTGTACAATTATAAAATGTGCTGGAATATACGTGAATATTAGTTTCCAATTCAATCGGAAATAAAAGTAAAGATAGACAAAAGGTACGTTAAGGGAAGGTATAGAATTAAAGATATTATTCATGAAAGCGGTTTGTTGTTTGTGTGTAATGCTATATGTTCTGGCCACTACCACAGCACTTGTGGTTGTGGTGAAGGGAGTGTGGGGACAGTATGGCAGCTACAGTGTATTTCTACACCCAGCACACCAACCCACCACCACCATACTGCATTGCTGATGCTGTTGCGTAACCCCATTCTGACTTGCTAAGCAGACCCGTCAAAGATCAGCACTTTCTTCTATCGCGCTGCCCTGCATGTACAGTACAGTACATGAACCGTGCAGGGAACCAGCATCTTTATCTGGCAGACAGTTCCTCACCAATGTAGGACCTCCAGATACAGTATGGTAAATACACAGTAAAGGGAACTGGTGTGGTAGGCAGAACCACACCAGGGTCAGACAAGGGTCCTTCCGCATAGCGAGGTGCAGGGAAATAATAGGTGTGTCTGCCAGGTGTGTACCACCGCTGGTCTGCTCCACTCAGGGTGCACAGCACCACCATAGGGTTCTGCCTCAGTACCCTTTGCTTCAACAAAACCAGATTAAAGTAACAAAGGGACTTGATCTTAAATTTGCTTCTTCGTCTGCAGCTGGCTGGTGTGGTGAAGGTGGCAGGTGTGGAGCCATTGTATAGAGCAGTGGTTCACAAACGAGGGGCAATGATACATCATCAGGGGGACCATGGGGTAATCTTTTAAATGTCTTAAGCCACTGGTGGCACAAGTTTATAATACTGTAATTTTCTGGACGCGTTATTTGTGAGGATTTTTTTTTGCCACTTGTGCCAGAGGCCGTGCAAGATTCTATCTATCTATCTATTGCCAGACGCCTCAAGCCCGTTTGGGGTGGCCACAAACAAATCGCCTCCAAGTCGCCCTGTCCCCCGCCATCTCACTGCCCTGCTCCCAACTCACACACCCCTCTCTCATATACCTCTCCACCCTATCCCTCCATCTCATCCTAGGCCTTCCCCTCCCTCTTCCCCCCTCCACCTCACTCACATACACTCTCTTCGTCAGTCTTTCACCCTCCATCCTCTCCACATGGCCAAACCACCTCAGTTTGTTCCTCATAACGCTTCCTATCACATCCACATCCACACCACAACGCTCCTTTATATCCTCATTCGTCAGCCTGTCTCTCCACGTGACTCCACAGGCTCCTCTTAAATAACTCATTTCCACTGCTCTCACTCTTGACTTGTGTCCTTCCAACAACGTCCAAGCTTCACTTCCGTACGTTAGAGTTGGTATCACAATACTGTCATGTAGTAACTTTTTCACTTCCATGTTCATTTCTTGTTTCATATCACTGCTTTCAAAGAACAAGCAACCTTTCTTCGCTGCTGTACCCTTTCACGCACTTCACCCTCCAAACCTCCATCCTTACTCATCACACTACCCAATTACTTAAACGTACTCACATTTTCCAATTCCTCACCATCCAACCTCACTGTACATTCACTGACTTCACCTCTCTCAAAGACCATCACTTTACTCTTCCCTATATTCGCCTTTAGATTCCGTTTCTTACACACTCTCCCAAACTCATCCACCAAGCCTTGCAGCTCCTCTTCGTCTTCACTCAACAACACAGTATCATCTGCAAACAACGTACAGGGAGTTTCCAAACACTATCCTCTCTCACCAGGGCCACTCCCAACATCCACTACCCTACCTTGTACCTCTTTTATTACCCCATCCATGTAAAGATTGAACAACCATGGAGACATGACATATCCCTGTTTCAACCCAACTTTCAAAGAGAAAAATTCACATAGTTCACCATCCACACGCACTGCAGCCTTCGCACCATCGTACATACTCTTCACAGCATTCAACAACTTCCATCTACTCCATCTATTCTTAACACTTTCCACAATCCTTGTCTATCCACCGTGCAAGATTAACTCCTAAAAATAATGTAGAAGTGACTCATTTTCCATGAACGAATGTTTAAAAAATAATGGAGATTGTCAAAAGAATGGGTTGCTACCCTGGTGCACTATCAGTAAACTGGCTGTCTGAGTGTTTCTTCCGGTCTTTTCTTCCTCTGCAAATAGTGTTTTCAAACCTGCTAAGCATTCAGCTGGAAAAGCATAATCATTTCTTCATGGAAGATATTTCTTTTGTACCCTTTTATGTTTGTTTGTTTCAACCACTGATACCCCATTTGGTAGCAAAAATGCAAGCGGGGTCACTTAAATGACTTTTTTTCATTCAGTGTGGCTGTCACTTCAAGGATAAAAACCTGTGCTAAGTGGAAACTCGTTGCGACATAATATAATTGCTTTAAGATTCATTCAAAACAATTCTACAAGAGTGATGATAAAAGATCGGATCTTTTAGTGTCAAAACGCATAACATGCAACTTTGACAAATAGTTCCTAAATTTTTTGGGAAAGACGCCCAATTGTTGATTAAATTCAAGAAACATTTCACAGGATGAAAAAATAATAGCTACTGTAAGGAGTGAAGTAGTATATATTTAAAAAAAAATGATTTGCATGTGAAAGAAGCTGGAATTGAGGATGAAATTGCAGAATAGATTTCGTTTGATAAGGGTGTCGTCGAAAAAAAATGAAAAATGTAGTTCTGAAATGATATTATTTTTATTTATGTGAATAGGGCTATAATGTGGCATCTTGATCCTCTTGATTAAACAGAAAAAATGAATTTTTTGCACATTATACAGGGTTGTGTCAGACCATAAGACATAATTCCCAGGTTAAAGTCACTGATAATCGCAATAACTCGTATGAAAACAATTGAGGAGGTTTTTTCAATCTTATAAAAATGAACACGACAAGCCAAAAGTCGTTCCAGTACTGAGATATGAACCAATAAACATTTAAAAGATGGTTGCTCAAGTCCATAAATTTCTCATGCATGGCATGTATAAATGTCCCTTTGGCAATGTTTTTATTTTTACTTTAGCAAGCAGGGTCTCTTTTGTGACTTTTTTTTTTTTCATTCAACGGAACTCTCAACTGAAGGATATAAAGCAGAGCCAAGGGAAACTCGTTATGATTGTTGGTAAAATTCAGGAAACATTTCAGGTAATGAAAAAATGAGATTTAGGGGGGAAAAAAAAAAAAAAACGCTTCTGTAAGGGGAGTGAAGTTGCACACAGATATCGATTCACACATGAAATGGGATGGCATTTCAGATGGGAACTGTACAATAAATTTCACTTGATAAGTAAGTCGTCAAAAAAAGTGTTAATGTAGAGTTAGAAGGAATTTTTTAAAATCAATATGACTGTTTATTTACAATGGCATCTTGAGCCTCTTCACCAAATTGAAAGAAAAAGGAATTTTCACACATTATACAGGGTTGTGTTAGACCTTAAGACATATTTCCGTGGATAAAATAACTGCGAGCCGTGATGACTGGCATAAAAACATTTATGGACGTTTTCACAGTCAAATAAAAATGAATTCGACAAAGTGAAAATGTCATTACAGGACTGGAACATGAAACTGATAAACCTTTATAACCTGGCTTCTAAAGTCCATATATTTCTCATCCATGACAGACACAAAAAATAAAATCGCAGCCTGCATGAACATTGGCATGAACGGTTATAAATGTCGCCTTGGGAATGTCTTAACTTCGCAAGAGTGGTCTTTTAATTTTCTTTTTTCTTTCGGCATAGTTGTCACGTCAAAGATAAAAAAAAATTGTGCCAAGCATGAAGTCATTACGAAAGATAGTATAACTGCTTTAAGCGTATCTCATAACGATTCTTCTGGACTGATGATAAAAATCGCGTCTTTAAGGACGAAAACGATAAATATGCAACTTCGTCAGATGAACTCCAGATTTCTCGGGAAACATCCAAATTTTGATGAAATTGAGGAAACGTGTCAGATGATGAAAAAGGGAGAGAGAGAGAGAGAGAGAGATGTTGGTATGAGGAGAGGTAAAGTAGCATATATAAAGAAATTGATTCACGCGTAAAATGAGTTGGCATTTGAGGTGGGCATTGCACAATATATTTCGTGTGAAAGGGCCTTATCGAAAAAAGGTGAATAATGGAGAGTTATTAATGGTTTTATTTTAATCTACAGTATATGACTAGTATTTGAAAATGGCATCGTTAGGCTCTTGATTAAATTTAAAAAAGGGGGGGGGATTTTTTTAACAATACCGAGGCTCGTGTTGGACCATAAGACATAATATTTCAGTAGGTAGATTCACTGTGAGGGGTGATAACTAACAAAAAAAAATGGTTTTGATAAAAATAACTCGACATTCAAGGCGATAGTGACCAGCCTGCCAAGCCCCTGAGTGGCATTATACAAACAATAAACCCCAACCACGCCATCAATAATAACCCTTACAGACCCCAACCGACTGAAGTGCCTTACCCCACTAGTCCACAGGGTGTCTATATGATTACCACTAAACGTAGACAATGTTTTGCTGGTTTACAGGAGGCATTTACAGGGAGGCAGTTACAGGGAGACAGTTACAGAGAGGCAGTTACATGGAGGCCTTGGTTTGTCAACAGAGTCGCCTGAATACTGCATTACATCGAGTGCAGGGCTGCATCCAGCACTTTGGAGAAGAAAGGGATGATTTCAACTTAAATTAACATTAATGCATTTAAATCATCAAAAAAAAATCAAATACACATTATTTTACTTGTTTTTATCAAAGGAATTTAGAGATGAACAGGTGCAGTGCGATATTTATTGTACAGTATATATATATTTTGGTAAGACTATAAAACCTTCACTAATTTAGCAATATTTAGGTGGAATATCAAGAAGTGAGTTCCTGTTGGCCTTCACGTAACATTTATTGCATTGTCAGTGTACACATACAGTATGGTGCGCCAAGCCTCACAACACCAGCATACTGTAACATATAACGAAATAATAGTCGTGGTGGTAGTAGTAGTAGTTGGTGGTGGTGGTGGTGGTGGTGTCGGTGGTGGTAGTAGTAGTTGTATTAGTAGTAGTAGCAGTAGTAGTAGTAGTAGTTGTTGTTGTTGTTGTTTTTGTTGTTTTTGTTGTTGTTGATAGTAGTAGTAGTAGTAGTTGCAACTCCAGGTTCATCTGCATGTGAACCCAGTTGTCTGCAGGCTTAAGTTCCCCCCCCCCTCCTACATTCCACCATTCCCCTTTCCTGGAACAAGGAGGGAGGTGAGGGACGTTTGCACACCAGACATAGAAGCCGCCTTGTGGCAATTAAACCAGGAAGTTCAGTATTTCAACCAGGAAGTTCAGTATTTCAACCAGGTAGTTCAGTATTTCAACCAGGAAGTTCAGTATTTCAACCAGGTAGTTCAGTATTTCAACCAGGTAGTTCAGTATTTCAACCAGGAAGTTCAGTATTTCAACCAGGAAGCTCAGTAATTCAACCAGGAAGTTCAGTAATTCAACCAGGAAGCTCAGTATTTCAACCAGGAAGTTCAGTATTTCAACCAGGAAGTTCAGTATTTCAACCAGGAAGCTCAGTATTTCAACCAGGAAGCTCTGTCTCGAATTAAACCTGGCAGCTCAGTATTTCAACCAGGAAGCTCTGTCTCGAACCAGAATGAACGGCTATAGACGTCCAGAAGAGGAGAGTTCAGAGCCACAAACTACCTAACTTGGAAGCAGAGCAAAGGCACTGAGGGTCTAAACGAACTGGCCAGGGATGTAGACCAATATAGAGGCTTGGAGGGGGCAGACGTGGGTGTTGGAGGTGCCTGGTCTTCCCTTCCTCTCCACCTTTGCCTATTAAATTGAGATCTGGCTTAACTTGTTCATGTTTTCTGTATATTAAGTCTTGGGTCTAACCGCTAGAGGGAGACCTTCTACCTAAGTCTGTTTTTATTTTGTTCTCAAGATGTTTTAATTTGTTCTAAAAGAGCTTTATTTATTTATGGTGCATGTCAAAATAATGTAATTGGCTAAACAGTGTCAAGAAAAATACACTGAGATGGTTTGACCATGTGGAGAGAGAGAGAGAGAGAAAGAGAGAGTTCATTTCCTAGATCTAGAATATGCTTATGACGTTGCTGTCCCTGCATATACCCCAGAAGCACTACAATAGTCTCTCACCATCATTTCCAACATATACCATGCAATGGGGCTCGGAATAAATGTCAATAAAGCAGAAATACACTCATGTCTCAGAGAAACAACACAGCAGAGCCTCTTGCATTGTAGATAAATGACAAAGAACAGGTGGAGAATTTTACCCATCTTGGAAGTGTGCTCACAGATAAACATTACACTGATGCAGAAGTCCTTGCCAGAATTAGCCACGCCTCAGCCTTTTCCGGGCGTCTCAGATCCAGGGTCTTTGAAAACACCAACTTGAGATTCGAGACAAAGGTATCAGTATGTACAACCGTGTGCACATCTACACTGTTATACGGTACTGAATCCTGGACTACTTCCCAGCGTCACATCAAACAGCTCGAATCTTTTCACATCCGATGTTTACAGTGCATCCTGGGACTCATATTCCAGGATAAAGTCCCTCACTCACAAATTCTCCAGCGGGCAAAGCAAACCAACATAGAAACCATGCTGGCTTTAAAAAAAAAAAAAAAAAAAAAAAAAAAAAAGGAAAGACAAAAAAAAACAGCTTAGGTGGGTCGGACACGTGTTCTGCCTGCCTGAGCACCGCCTTCCCCGCCAGGTTCTGTATGGCCAACCCCCTGCAGCACGTCGCAACCCAGGGGCACAGAAGAAGAGATATAAAGATCACATAAAGACAACCCTGAAGAAAGGCAACGTCATACCAAAAGATCTTGAAGACCAATACCTCTGACAGAAAACAATGGCCAGCCCTCTGCAGTGAAGGGACCATTCATCTCGAAGAAGCTTGGAGTCTGGCCAGAGAAAAGCGCAGACAACGAGGCACAACATCAGGGATCTCCCAGCAAACCCGGACTCGACATGCTGACTGTGTGGTAGAGTTTGCAGATCCAGAATTGGTCTGCACAGTCACACACATCGGCACCAAAGACTGAGCAACACCATCCCTGTGAGTATGGCACGTAGCAGAAAGATGTATGTGTGTGTGTGTGTGTGTGTGTGTGTGTGTGTGTGTGTGTGTGTGTGTGTGTGTGTGTGTGTGTGTGTGTCTGTGTCTGTGTCTGTGTCTGTGTCTGTGTGTGTGTGTGTGTGTGTGTGTGTGTGTTTGTGTGTGTGAGTAGGGTGCATGGGGAGACAGGAAGGGGTAGACTAAGGATGAGGTGGAGGGATTGAGTGGAAAGAATGGAGAATGAAAGACCGACTAGGAGAGTGTGTGTGAGTGAGGCAGAGGAGTGGGGGAGAGGGAGACCAAGGATTAGATAGAGTGGAGAGATAGATGAAAGAGGTGTGAGTTGGAGGAAGAGTAACATGGAGGCTATTTGTTTGTGGCCACCCCTCTAGGGATTAAGACGTCTAGTTCAAGATAGGCAGATAGATGGATAGAAAGATAGAGAACTCCAGGTATTTCTGATTTACTTGAAAGGCCACATAAGCTCCCAGAAGAAGATAAATAATGCAGAGGAACAACATAAACCCGCGATGATAAAGATGCCTTGTAGATGGTCCAGAGAGAGAGCCATCACTCCGTCTTTTCTCCCTCCTCCTCCCTCCTTCCTCCGCTTTCCCTCTCCGTACTGAAAGGAAGGAAGAAAAACGCTTAGAGTCTTCCCCTATCTGCCCATCTCCCCTCCATCCTTCATTCTTCTCTCACCTACCCCTCTCCCTTCTTTCCTCCACCTTCCCTCACCATGCTCACAGAGAGGAGGAAAGAGGAAGGTTAGATTCTTGTCTCCTCCCTTCCCCTTCCTTCCTTCAGCTGCCTACCTCCCTTTCCCGCAAGTAATTCTCTCCCTTCTCCCTCCCCCTCTCTTTCCTCCGACTTCCCTCTCAATACTAAAAGGGAAGAGGAAAAACAGAAGGGCAATATCTCCTCTTTCCTTTGACCAACTCCCTTTCTTGCCATTTACATTCTGAAGGAGGAGAGCAATGAAAAAATTTGACTCCTCTTTCCTTCCCCTCAGCTGAACTTCCTCCTCCTCCTCCTCCTCCTCCTCCTCCTCCTCCTCTCCTCCTCCTCCTCCTCCTCCTCCTGAAAGGGAAGAAGGATTAGATTTTTCCTTTCTCCCCCAAGTCGATCCCCCTGTCTGCAAATACTCTTTCCATCTTATCTTGGCCTGAAATTGCAATCTCTCCATCTTGAAATCTGAAGTGTACAGAGAGATACTGTTTTAGCACTACACCATAATGCTAGTCATGAAGAAGTGTTATGGAGAGGAAATAGAACCGTAGTATTGTCTTATTCTGCTACTGCGCTCTGGGGAACACCGTAAGCTTTCTGATATCCCTAGTTCCGTACAAACAGAGCCAAAGCTTATACGAAGAAGTAGAATTTCAGAATAAGGCAGCACTAACCCCCACCCTCACAAAATTGGCACAACAGCTCCCTAAACTCTCCTCTCCTACAAAAGCACAATAAATCAACACAAAACATGAACAAAAAAACAGGAAAAAACAAACAATTCTGAGCGATATTTGGTGGTCAGATGCTGTGTTTATATTTTCTGTGTGGTTGTGAAGATAATTACATTCCCTCCCTGTCCTTCGCCCTAATGTGATGTGGATGATGACGTGATGAGGATAATGATGCGATATGGATAATTGCTTGATAGGATAATGACGGTATAGATAATGACGTGATGTGGATAATTACGATAGGAAAATGACATCAGACGGATCATATGGATAGTGACGTCATACGGATAAAAGCATAATACGGCTAATGACCTAACACGGGTAATGACGTAATACAGATGACATTACACTGATAACTACATAATGATGGTGATATTCTACGGATAATGACGTAACACAGATAACGTCGTCACATGGATAATGAACATACGGATATAAGGAAGTTTACTGACTGCTGCAAAGGACTTATAAAAAACTGTCATCAAAATTTCTTCCAAAGACTTTCACCTTCTTGTTTTCCACGTTTACAGGTAGCGTCAAATTTCAAGCCTGTCTTTAAATGCAGACAGCTTGTTCAGGATTTGTAATTATCTAAACCATACGCTAATTATTCAGTAAAAACTACAGCTGGAGTTTAAAATAGTTGAAGGGTTTTCTATGTATGCCTCACCACTTCCTGATAAATTTCTCCAGTGACACTTTTATTGCAAATTAACTCCTCCCTCGTGGGCTCATTTATTTATTTACTTGTTTGCTGATTTATCTTTATGTATCGTTTTTGTAAGGAAGAGGGAATCAAGGCCTAAATATCTCGTGCTGTGCTGTTAATACCACAGGGATGATTGGTGATGATTGTCCGAAAGTGTTGCTAAGTAATGAGATAGAGACAGAACACGCTGCAAAAGATATTCCTTCTAATAGCGGCTTCTGCTAAATATCATCCATTTTATCATGCATCCTGTAAGCACATCCATCCAATATTATCTGGCTCTATATTATCTGACTCTATATTATCTGACTCTGTATTATCTGACTATATTATCTGACTATACCATCTGAACCATCTGAATATACCATCTGTATATACCATCTGAACCATCTGAAAATACCATCTGAACCATCTGAATATACCGTCTGAACCATCTGAATATACCATCTGAACCATCTGAATATACCGTCTGAATCATCTGAATATAGCGTCTGAACCATCTGAATATACCATCTGAACCATCTGAATATACCATCTGAACCATCTGAATATACCATCTGAACCATCTGAATATACCATCTGAATATGCCATCTGAACCATCTGAATATACCTTCTGAACCATCTGAATATACCATCTGAATTTACCATCTGAACCATCTGAATATACCATCTGAATATACCATCTGAACCGTCTGAATATACCATCTGAATATACAATTTGAACCGTCTGAATATACCATCTGAATATACAATTTGAACCGTCTGAATATACCATCTGAATATACCATCTGAACCATCTGAATATACCATCTGAACCATCTGAATATACCATCTGAACCATCTGAATATACCTTCTGAACCATCTGAATATACCATCTGAACCGTCTGAATGTACCATCTGAATATACAATTTGAACCGTCTGAATATACCATCTGAACCGTCTGAATATACCATCTGAACCATCTGAATATACCATCTGAACCATCTGAATATACCATCTGAACCATCTGAATATACCGTCTGAACCATCTGAATATACCATCTGAACCATCTGAAAATACCATCTGAAAATACCATCTGAACCATCTGAATATACCATCTGAATATACCATCTGTATATACCATCTGGAAATACCATCTGAACCATCCGAATATACCTTCTGAACCATCTGAATATACCATCTGAACCAGCTGAATATACCACCTGAACCAGCTGAATATACCACCTGAACCAGCTGAATATACCACCTGAACCAGCTGAATATACCACCTGAACCAGCTGAATATACCACCTGAACCAGCTGAATATACCATCTGAACCAGCTGAATATACCACCTGAACCAGCTGAATATACCATCTGAACCATCTTGAAATACCATCCGAATGCTCTCTCTCTCTCTCTCTCTCTCTCTCTCTCTCTCTCTCTCTCTCTCTCTCTCTCTCTCTCTCTCTTACCTCCATAGATCTCTTCACAGACTCTTTAAACCAAAAACCTGCTAAGCCACTCTCGACAACCTTCTTCATTTCTCTGTTAAGTCTGTCTTGAAGGGGGGAGTGTACCTGTAGACCCAAGGCAAGATGGTGTGGAGTGAAGCATTCCTGAAGAGTGAGAGTATTATTATTATTATTATTATTATTATTATTATTATTATTATTATTATTGTTGTTGTTGTTGTTGTTGTTGTTGTTTTTATCATTATTATTATTGTTATTATTATTATTATTATTATTATTATTATTATTATTATTATTGTTGTTATTATTATTATTATTATTATTATTATTATTATTATTATTATTGTTATTATTATTATTATTATTATTATTATTAGCAGCAGCAGCAGCAGCATTATCTTTGTCATCATTATCAGTATCAGTTTCATCATAATCGTCATCAGCAACACATATAAGAAGAAGAAGAAGAAATATAATAATAATAGTAGTAGTAGTAGTAATAGTTGTAGCAGTAGCAGTAGTCTTGGTGGTGGTGGTGGTGGCGGTGGTAGTAGTAGTAATAGCAGTAGTAGTAGTAACAATAATAATTATAATAATAATAATAATAAAAATAATAATAATAATAATAATAATAATAATAATAATAATAATGATAATAATAATTAAGCATCGAAAACTTAGGCCTGGAGCTGTCAAGGCAAAGTATGGCTCGGTGTGCCTCTGTCAAGCCTTGCACACAGACTGGCCGTACAACCTCACTGTGGGTTGAAATGAGACTAAAACAAATTCGACTCCATATGACCATCACCTTTGACCTCTTGACCTTGCTGACCTAATCAGTTCATTGCCCCTTCATACTGTATCACTGACAAAAGTTTGGTAGGAATGCATCGAGGGGTTCAGGAGATATCGTGCCCACATCCATATGACCTTGACCTTTGACCTCGTGACCTTGTTGACCTAATTAGTTCATTGTCTCTTCATATGGTATCACTGACATAAGTTTGGTCTAAATCCGTCGAGGGGTTCAGGAGGTACCGTGTCCACAAGGATAAACTAAGTAAACCCCATATGACCTTAACCTTTGACCCCTTGACCTAGCTGAACTAATCAGTTCATCATCTCCTCACACTGCATCACTGACATAAGTTTGGTGGAAAACCGTCATTGGGTTCAGGAGATATCACGCCCACATGAGTTTTAAGGACGCACGAACCCACCCACGCACACACGCACGCACACATGCACGGACAGACCCACCACTTAATGCCTCCTCCACCATGGGCGGGCGGAGGCATAATAGTAATAATAATAATAATTATTATTATTATTATTATTATTATTATTATTATTATAATCCATCCATCCATCATCCACTCCCATGTTGTCCAATGAGGAACGTAGGAGCCCGGGGCTGGGCAAGTTGGTCCTGACATTTATGATAAGAGTGACCAGCCTCACTCATCCTTGAGTGGCATTAAGTGAGCAATAAACCCCAACCACCCCTTGGATATAAACCTACAAAGGCTCAATCCGATGGGAGAGCCTAAGTACCCACTAACCACCACGTGCCATACTTTGGTCATATGGTTACCACCCAGCGTAGTAAATGGTTTCCTGGCGTACAGCAAACCATTTGGCTTGTCACTCAGCGTAGAGTCACCCACAGGCAGAAGGAAGAGGAAAGAATGAAGGAAAGAAAGACAGAATATGGAGTGTAAAGTCACCTTTAAGCAGAAGGACGAGGAAAGAATGAAGGAAAGAAAGACAGAAGAGGAAGGAAGGAAAAGAGGAAAGGGCAGACACCTTAAGCAGCACTACATCGAGTGAGTGGATGGTGAGCGTCTCCACCCACCACCAACGTCCCTACCCACCACCAATACTAATAATAACATGAAAAAAGGAAGAACAAGTAGAAGAAGAAAGGGAGAAAGAAGAAAGATGAAAATAATAATAATAATAATAATAATAATAATAATATTGATAATGATAATAATAGCAGCAGTAGTAGTAGTAGTAGTTGTAGGCATGGAAGTATCAGTAGAAGTAGAAGTAGTAATAATAATAATAATGATAACGATAATAATAATAATGATCATACCTTAAGCAATCTAAGTGTAGGTGTTCCGTCCTTGGATGCATAGAACCGCTGGCTAATGTAATGGAAATAGTTATAGCCCAGTATAGCCACAACATCTCCCTTCAGGATTCGTCTGTCTCTCTCTTCCAGCCCACCAACCACAAGGAAATGATTAGCCAGACCCTGTGGGGGGAAAATGCACTCCTTTCACCTTAACTTGGCCGGGGGTTTCGTCCACTTGGCAGCTCATTTCACGTGTTCGCATAAAATCTCGTCTTTTTGCGGCTTGTTTCTCGTGTTGACATAAGTTTTTGTCCTTTTGCAGCTTATTTCACGTACATTAACAACCATTTTCGTCCTTAAGCAACTTATATCACGTGTTCGCATAAATTCTCGTCTTTTTGCGGTTGATTTCACGTCTTGGCATAAATTTTTGTCTTTTTTTGCAGCTTTTTTCACGTAGTTATGCTTCGATTTTCGTCCCTTTGCAATTAATTTCACGTACTTTGACCCAGATTTTCGTCCTTTTCCAGCTTATTTCACGTAGCTCTGTGGCAAAATCAGGCAATACTGTGTCCCTGGATAGTACAATAGCACTTCTTCATGACTAGCATCATATTCTAAGTTTAATCTCTAGTTACATGAGTGATTCAAGAATGGTAATTTTAGGCCAAGTTAGAGTAACGAGGACAGACTTAAATAACTGATATCCAGACGTATTTATTCCTCTTACTTTTCCTCTTACTCACCCTTACATACTAATTCCTCCTCTTACTCACCCTTACATACTGATTCCTCCTCTTACCCTCCCTCACATACTGATTCCTCCTCTTACTCACCCTAGTACACATATTCCTCTTACTCACCCTTACATACTGATTCCTCCTCTTACCCTCCCTCACATACTGATCCCTCCTCTTACTCACCCTAGTACACATATTCCTCTTACTCATCCTCACATTCTGATTCCTCCTCTTACCCTTACATACTGATTCTTCCTCTTACCCACCCTCACATACTGATTCCTCCTCTTACTCACCCTAGTATACAAATTCCTCTTACCCTCCCTCACATACTGATTCCTCTTCTTACTCACCCTTACATACTGAACTCTCCTCTTACTCCTCTTACTCACCCTTACATACTGATCCCTCCTCTTACTCCTCTTACTCACCCTTACATACTGATCCCTCCTCTTACTCACCCTCCTACTCACGCTCACATACTGATTCGTCCTCTTACCCTTACATACTAATTCCTCGTACTCACCCTTACATACTGATTCCTCCTCTTACCCTTACATACTGATCCCTTCTCTTACTCACCCTTACATACTGATCTCTCCTCTTACTCCTCTTACTCACCCTTACATACTGATTGCCAGAGCTCTTCATCGTATACTTAAAATATTCACCAACTCCAACCACAATCATTCCAGCATCATACAGCTCTCTGATGGTCTCCGGGCCGGGCAGCTGTCGACTCACTGTTAGGAAGGCGGTGAGGTTGGCACTGTACCCTGTAGTGATGATTATGACGTGGAGCCAGAGGAAGGAGACGAATATCTGGGGGTGAGAAGGGAGTTAGGACCGCTCTCTCTCTCTCTCTCTCTCTCTCTCTCTCTCTCTCTCTCTCTCTCTCTCTCTCTCTCTCTCTCAGGAAAATCACAATACCTCTTGTTTAGACGGAAGAGCTGTAGCTTGTTATAGCCCTCTCTCTCTCTCTCTCTCTCTCTCTCTCTCTCTCTCTCTCTCTCTCTCTCTCTCTCTCTCTCTCTCTCTCTCTCTCGTATAGGCATTAAAGTAGAGCAAAAAAAACCTGAAGATATATCCATATCATGTAACACCCATTGACCACTTGCGATTTTGGAACTACGAGGAAGCTGAAAATATTGACACTGATAATTTCTTAGTAAGGACATAAATCAAGCTGAAAATAGATATATATATATCGTGTGAAAAATAGCTTTGTCATATATTAAAGAACTTTTATCTATCTATCTATTGCCAGACGCCTTAGTCTCGCAAGGGGTGGCCACAAGCACATCGCCTCCACGTCTCCCTGACCCCCGCCATTTCACTGTCCTGCTCCCAGCTCACACCTCCCTCTCTCATACACCTTTCCACTCCATCCCTCCATTTCATCCTTGCCCTCCCCCTCCCTCTCCCCCCTCCACCTCACTGACATATACTCTCCTCGTCAGTCTCTCGCTCACCATCCTCTCCACATGGCCAGACCACAATAATATGCTTTGACTTTGCCGTAAACAAGGAATATATGATACCGAGACCGTTCTACTCCTCACTGTCTGAAAAATTGCTTATAGTTTTCCTTATCAACCCGGCGAGGCAGGATGGTATCATAATCGGGAATGCGACCAGTATCGTAGCGCTGTACTCGATGTGTGTGTGTGTGTGTGTGTGTGTGTGTGTGTGTGTGTGTGTGTGTGCTTTTAGGCTATTTCATGGATATGAATGAAACTTCCCAGGTGGGTTCGTCGGATTCCTGGAAAGGTTTTGCACTATATCCAACTTCTCAACCATGATTTTCAGGGGGGTCAGCCCCCCTAGCTACTCTGAAAATTCTCAGTAATAATGAAAGGATGGCAGACGTGACTTTGATGTTGTAGTGTTTGTTGTACAACGGAGTCTCATCCGTAATGTGATATTGGCGAGCGTGATCCAGCTAGTGATTTTGGGGGGGTCAGACCCCCTCCCAAAAATAAAAATGACCAGAAATAAAGGAAAGTCGGCACTTGGATTTCAACGAAACTCCTCAGGTCAGTTTGGCTGGTTACTTGACAATGTCCTCCACTACATAAAATATTCCACAATTATTTATAGGGGGGTCATCCCCCGAGAAAATATATATATATATATATATATATATATATATATATATATATATATATATATATATATATATATATATATATATATATATATATATATATATATATATATATATATATATAAAATAAGGAAAGTATGGCGGATACGACATTCATAATACACGTTGCAAAACGGAGTCTCCTCTGTAATGCAATGTTTGAGGGGATGTCAGCCCCCCTCCCGGTAATAAAATCGATCTGAAGTGGCGAATGTGCTTCGATACAACTTCCCGGGTAATTCATTTGGTTACAGGGAAGGTTTTTCAGTGTATACAATATTCCGTCCCTGAGTTTTAAGGGGGTCAGACTCCCTCACTTAATTAAAATTTTTCAGAAATATTGAAAGGAGGCCAGACATGACTTTGATATCTTACAAGTTGTACAGTACACTCACATCCGTAATGCGATATTTGGAGAGCATAACCCCCCCCCCCAATAATTCATGGAGGGGTCCCTCCCAAAAGTAAAAGCCATTAGAAATAGGGGAAAATGGGCACATGGATTTCAGCGGAACCGGCATATATATATATATATACCGCAGATTTAGATATGTAGTTTCCAAGTTTTCTCTGAATCCACAAGAAAAACAGAACTGCACATCGACATCTGGGCAGCAAGACACCCTCCCAGGATTCTCGTGGTGGCCAGGCTCCTACCAAAAATTTTTAAAAATTGGATGAAAAGATAAGAGATAGATTTGAGTGAAACTTCCATGTGGGTTGTGTTGGTTACTCTGAAGGCCTTCCACTACGTACAGTTTTCCAGCCATTATTCTTAAGGGGTCAGCCCACTCACCAAATTAAAATATCACAGAAACAGTGAATGGAGGGCGATAAGGCTTTATCTTAGTCACTGTTGTACAATAGACTCTCGTCCATAAAGCGACATAAAATAATTTAAAATTATCATAAATAGGGGAAAGATTTGAAAGAAATTTGGGAAGGCGGTGGCTGAATCGGTACAGAGGCGGCCTGCAGTCCTAATGGACCCAGGTTCGAATCCTGGCTGGGACAGTTTAAGGATTTTAATTTCATAAAAGGCAGACTTTACTGATCTACCGGGAGACCCACCGACATGTAGAAATACCCTTGCTAATACCAGTACACTAGTCCTGTATGAGACAGCCCTAGCATGTGTGGACGGTGGGTGTTAGGGCCGAAGTGGTGACATGTGGAGATGTGTGGTATGTAGGAGGATTACTGGGCCTTGGGGATAGGTCCTGAAGCCTTTGCCCAGTATAGAACACATTAAAAAAAAAAAAAAAAGTGAGTTCCTTTATTTACTGCGAAAGTCTTCCACTTCATTCTTGTATGCAGTT